>NC_056726.1:1524158129-1524220612 GCF_019279795.1 Protopterus annectens
ATGAATTTACTCTGTCTACCATTGGACCATTTTCAAGCTAAAACATACAGGGATTGGTCCCTTGTTGCATCCTATTTGCATGAATCATCTCAGAGGCTCTGTCAGTGTGCTATATATTTATACCCTTATGTTATTGATTATTCATTCTCTGAAGAAGTTCGACATATCAATAAACGAACGAAAGCGCTTAGAATCTGTTCAGTCTCCGAGTGCAGTTTTTTCATTTGGTTTCTTAGTGGAAGTTTTAGTAGTATACAAGTCTTTTCTCTTCTGTTCCTGTTCGCACGGTATTTGTACATATATATATATATATGTTTTGTTTTATGTATTAAATCCACAGCCAAACCAGGATTTCTGAGTAAGCTGGATATATGGCACCTGTATTTTTGACTGTTGGCTGATTTGGTGAAGGTCATTTATAAGTGTTAAAACTTTGTGAATATATTAATAGAAATTAATTTTGTATCCACTTTACCCTCTCAAAAAGCTGAGCTTTTTTATATTATACTTTTTGGATGTCAGGTTACAAAAAGTATGGATGATTTTATTGCTACTACTACTATGTGTCATGAAACCCTTCTCTGAGGGTAATATTCTGACAAGGAACAGTTATCCTTTCAGTCTTATGACAAAAGAACTCCTAAGTCAGCATTTAAGAATTTGCTGTACCTCTAGTACTGATTCCAGGTGTGATGCTGCACCTGATGACATAGCTCCTCGTTTTGTACAGGGGGTGTGATGAGCAGTCCATTCAAATAATATCAGATCAGAGAGAGTCTTTGTCCATAGCTGAATCATTGCAGTAACAGGATCAGTACAGATCATGTGAGAAGATTTGAATGCCAAGGACCAGTGAGGGCTGAGACGATTTGAAATGTGTTACTATAGGTAGCAGTAAGTCATTTAAGATTGAACAGATCATTCACAAGCATTAGTGCATTGTTTTATGTTACAATGTTACTGAAATTAATTTTACATAAAATTGCAAATTTAATTATAAGGAAAAGAAAAATTTGACATAGCATTAGTGTTACTGTAAACAAGAATGTATAGGTGTAATACTGCATGGCATGTCAGAAAATAAAGGGCAGTAATACATGTGGACATTGTGCATAATGTACAGTTGGATCCAGCAGTAGGCAACCTAGGTAAATACCTAGGGCCTGTGTTGGCTGGGGTGTCCCATATTGGCATGGGGCAGCTGATAAAAAATAAAATCTTCTGTAAATAAAATGAGGCTTTAGGACAGTGGATCTGTCTGCTTATTGTGGCTTTTCCTGGTTAGGGGTTGCCACAGTGGACCACCTGTCTGCTCATGATTGGCAGTGGAGTTTCATGGTGCTAAGTTGCCAGACTGGTGCCCAACCTTCCAGAGAAGGCACACACGCACACCTAGAACCAATTTAGAGTGTCCAATCCACCTACAGCATGTCTTTGGGAGGAAACCCATAAGACCAAAGGGAAGACATGCAGACTCCACACAGAAGGCACCCCAGCCAAGGATTGAACCAGAGAACCTCTTGCTTTGAGGCAGCAACGCTAACCACTGCACCACCACGGCCACCTTAACAGTGGATCTGTCTGCGTGTGTGAAATACCCCAGTTAAGTGGGCTAACTAGTTAAGTGACTTTGCTCAGAGTCAAACCCTGAGCATTGACAACTGGCATGTAAGTGCTTTAAGCCTCCACAGCAACTGGCAGCTCTCCTTTAATTTATTTATTTTTTGTTTTTTGTAAATTATGAGAATTAAAGTCTATTAATGTCAGTCATAGAGTTTCATAGTGGTGCTGTTCAGTTTGAGTAGTACAACAGGTAACATACTCGCCTCGGGTGTAGAAGGCTATGGGTTTTCTTCCCACAAAAGGCAATTCATTACTGTGCAGTACAGGGAGGGGGAGGAGTGCTACAGTCCTGAGTGTGGCCTCCTTCTGATGACTAACTGTGGACCTGTTATCAGTTTGCCATACATCCCTTATCGCATATCACCAGCAAACCATTTATTAAAGTAACATATGCAATTTTATTTTTCAAGGGCAGCAGACACTGTATTTGTAGATGAAGCACTGAAATGTAAATCTGTTTGACAGCAGTAATCTCTGCATTAGTAATAATTCAGTTTAATGTGGAATTACTCAGATGGTGTTTACTTCTGCAGAGACTGTACATATTGATTGATGTTGGCGGATTATAATGACAGGCAGTTTGAATGGCCTTTTATTGTTGAAATGTTCTGAAATGGGTGGACTTGTCATTGTTGGTTCATACATTTGTTTTATTATTTACTGGAACATGTTCAAAACTGCAAATTTAAAATACATTCTAACAAGTGGTGCTGTATTATACAAAGAACATAATTTAATGCAATCAGAAAGGTGAATCCAAGTATGCATGGTCCTAAAATGTTTGCAGGGGGGCTGTGGTTGGAAAACTGCCCAAAGGCGCACTTAATCTGCTCCTGGCCAGGTTCATGTTCTGTGAAGGTGAGCTTCAGTGCAGCTTCAAGGAACGTGTGTTTCAAGGGCAGAGAAGTTTACTGTTGCTCATGCTAAGTTTGTTTTCATTGTGAGACTGTATTGTTTTGTTTTGCAAATGGATCTCAGTATTTGTGCAATAAAAAACTGAAAATAAAGTTAAATCCAAATGTCTGTAATCATTGTACAAGTGAGGAAAACAGTGTGTAGACTGGCAGGGCTGAGCAGTGTTTTATGGTAACTGGGGAGGGGGATAAGGAATAGGACACTGGGATGGCTGCTGAGTGGGATGCTACTGGGAGACACAGGGGGGGGCACAGGGTTCTCTGATCCATTACCCTGTCTAGGTCCCATTTGACTATTATCCGGCTCCAGCTTATTGTAAGTATATGTTGAAGTCTACATGGTTTGGACTGTTAATATGATTATTTTATAATTATGAATGTATTACTTACACTGCACAATGCTTAGTTTATTTATCACATTGTTCCTATGGTGCCTTCTGTGTGGGACAAACATCCTGTATGTTAAAATAAAAAGTAATATAACATGTGAGTAATGTCAGATGCAAATAGTTTAGAAATGACCTTTATAAACACAAACTGGTCCACTCTAATGCAAATTTGTGTTTATTGATTTGGATAGGATTATACACTAAGGTCCCAATAAATAGAGCCTCTTGTCACATCTCAGACAGAGGAGAGAGAAAACAGATTGCCAAGCCAAGTCTAAATGACACCTACTGAGCGAAGGAAGTTTTAGTGAATTACATTACTGAGCAGTAGATGCTATTGTCAGGGTGTAAGTATATTTCTAAGCACTAGATGGTAATCTGTCTTTTTTATGATAACATAGCATTGAATTGTTTTGTTCAGAAATACCTAAATATAGAGCGTATCTTATGAAACATTCACGATTTCATGATATGATTGTCTTGAACTGATCGTAAGTGGTATATGATACTTTGTATCATCTTCCTCACACACTCTTTTTTCCATTTTTCTATGGAGCAGGGTTGTTGCACCAACTGTTGCCATCTGTCTTAATTCAGTCCCACTCTCCTACCGTCTTCAAAAGTCATGCCAGATTGTGACCGGTCTTCTCTCGTGCAGTCCATCCGTCCACCTCTAGGCTGGATATCCTTATCTCCTCCTGCCTTACTCCTGTCTGCCCTTATCTCCCCCTGCCTTACTCCTGTCTGTCCTTATCTCCTCCTGCCTTAGTCCTGTCTGTTCTTATCTCCTCCTGCCTTACTCCTGTCTGCCCTTATCTCCTCCTGCCTTACTCCTGTCTGCCCTTATCTCCTCCTGCCTTACTCCTGTCTGTCCTTATCTCCTCCTGCCTTAGTCCTGTCTGCCCTTATCTCCTCCTGCCTTACTCCTGTCTGCCCTTATCTCCTCCTGCCTTACACCTGTCTGCCCTTATCTCCTCCTGCCTTACTCCTGTCTGTTCTTATCTCCTCCTGCCTTACTCCTGTCTGCCCTTATCTCCTCCTGCCTTACTCCTGTCTGCCCTTATCTCCTGCTGCCTTACTCCTGTCTGCCCTTATCTCCTGCTGCCTTACTCCTGTCTGTCCTTATCTCCTTCTGCCTCACTCCTGTCTGCCCTTATCTCCTGCTGCCTTACTCCTGTCTGCCCTTATCTCCTCCTGCCTTACTCCTGTCTGCCCTTATCTCCTCCTGCCTTACTCCTGTCTGCCCTTATCTCCTCCTTCCTTACTCCTGTCTGCCCTTATCTCCCCCTGCCTTACTCCTGTCTGTCCTTATCTCCTCCTGCCTTAGTCCTGTCTGTCCTTATCTCCTCCTGCCTTACTCCTGTCTGCCCTTATCTCCTCCTGCCTTACTCCTGTCTGCCATTATCTCCTCCTGCCTTACTCCTGTCTGCCCTTATCTCCTGCTGCCTTACTCCTGCTGTCCTTATCTCCTCCTGCCTTACTCCTGTCTGCCCTTATCTCCTCCTGCCTTACTCCTGTCTGCCCTTCTCCTCCTGCCTTACTCCTGTCTGCCCTTATCTCCTCCTGCCTCACTCCTGTCTGTCCTTATCTCCTCCTGCCTCACTCCTGTCTGCCCTTATCTACTCCTGCCTTACTCCTGTCTGTCCTTATCTCCTCCTGCCTTACTCCTGTCTGCCCTTATCTCCTCCTGCCTTACTCCTGTCTGCCCTTATCTCCTCCTGCCTTACACCTGTCTGTCCTTATCTCCTCCTGCCTTACTCCTGTCTGTCCTTATCTCCTCCTGCCTTACTCCTGTCTGCCCTTATCTCCCCCTGCCTTACTCCTGTCTGCTCTTATCTCCTCCTGCCTTACTCCTGTCTGCCCTTATCTCCTCCTGCCTTACTCCTGTCTGCCCTTATCTCCTCCTGCCTTAGTCCTGTCTGCCCTTATCTCCTCCTGCCTTACTCCTGCCTGTCCTTATCTCCTCCTGCCGTACTCCTGTCTGTCCTTATCTCCTCCTGCCTTACTCCTGTCTGTCCTTATCTCCTCCTGCCTTACTCCTGTCTGTCCTTATCTCCTCCTGCCTTACTCCTGTCTGTCCTTATCTCCTCCTGCCGTACTCCTGTCTGCCCTAAATCTGCTTTACCAAATTGTCTTCTGCTTTACTGCATGAGTGACTGAACTACCTTAATCTGTTATTAAACCTTTTTCCATCTGGAGCTACTTTGGCTTCTTCTCTGATGCTTCATCACTTTATCCACCCTACAAACTGCTGAGTCGCTTTCCAGAAGCTGGTAGAGATTCTTCTATGCCTTTCATGTCTTGTTCTTTCTTCTCTTCCCATCTGAGGCTCTTCATCTCTATCATTTCAAGCTTCCTCAGCTGCTGTCTCTTTACTACCCAGGTTTCTGTGTTGTCCAAAACCATAGGTACCCTTATTTTTTTTACACCTTACTTTTCAGCTTTCATACTTGTTTTTTTCTGACATACTACCTGCGACATTTTGTGCCAGTGGACTACAGCCCCTCTGTTTCTAGCTTTGACCTCCTCATTCAGACTTCCCTGCTCCTCAGCCACCTCTCATAAATTTGTAGTTGTTAATGTGTTACACTGTTTTCTAGTCTATCTCAGATTTTGGTTTTCTATTCTATCTCACTTTTTGGCTTATTCTGAAATTCATCTAGTGTACCTTTAGTTTTGCATTCCATTCCCCTATTATTCACTGAAGTTCCTGTTCAAAGTCTTCTTGTAAGGCCACATCGTCTGCATAGAGCAGCTTTATTGATCCGTCCCCCCAGACCTGTTTGCGGATATATTCAGTCATTGTCGATCTGACCCCTGATTTATTTGGTGATGCATTCAGTCATTGTCATATTGTCCCCCAATGTGTTTGCTGATGCATTCAGTCATTGTCATATTGTCCCCCAATGTGTTTGCTAATGCATTCAGTCATTGTCGATCTGTTCCATCTGATGTGTTTGCTGATGCATTCAGTCATTGTCGATCTGTTCCATCTGATGTGTTTGCTGATGCATTCAGTTATTGTTGATCTGCCCTCCCTCGTGTTTGCTGCTACATTCAGTCATGTCGATGTGACCCCTGGATGTGTTTGCTGATGCACTTGTTAATCTTATAATCAGGAGTGGGTTCAAAGCTGAGTACAGATGTGCACCCACTTCCACGCAGAGTCCGATTTAATCCAAATACTGTTCATACTTGTGGGTTTGAGTCCTTGTTCATAGCCTGTACTAATTCTATCATTGTTTCTGGGACTTTGGAACTTTGCACTATCAGAGGACCATCTCAATTAGGCTTCTTGCAACTGTGAGTCCAGGACTAAGAATGCCCAGCTGGACACTTTCCTCATCTCCAGTTTCTTCTCCATTGAGTATCTCACTGCAGCTACCAGGGCAGTTGTATTACATCTTAATCTGAGAAATTGCTCCTCCCCCTTCTTACTATCTCCCACTCTCTGTTAATGTTTATCAGTAACCTCTCCAGCACTTCATGCAGTGAGGCAGGAGTTTGATACCTCTAGGTTGCCTGCAGGTGTGAATGCCTAATCTCATCCCATTGCATTACAGATGCCTGAGAAAGGTATTCCATATGGGAATATCTGTATAACGAATACCTGAATATAGGATCCCTCAGTGTGTTATTTAATCCCCCCCTGTTGTGTTATAGGTCCTGCCAGCTGACTGCTGATGTGCAGTAAGTTCATAAGAATTGGTCAGAGAATGCCTTGTATTTCTGAACAGGTATAATAAGGAATCTTCCATCCCCTCCATACTTTTTTGCAAATCATATATTGACCTATGCACCTCTGTTGAGCTTCTAAAACTATTATATGCCCTAACCTTCATACAACTTTTTCTTCTCTTAATACTACATTCTACTATGTTAGCCTACTGTAAATATTGCATTGTTATCTTAAATGTTATGTACCTTTACTGCTTTGATGTTAGTTTTTTTTTACTATGTTAGCCCATAGCATTAATGTATTAGCATAATTTATATGTTTTAGTTTAAGCCATCTTATTGCCCTTTTTTCTGTACATTTAGTTTAAATTTTGGAGCTTTTCTCCCCGGGCCCTACTGAAAATGGACATGTATCCAGTTAGACTAGCCCGGTCAACAAATGTAAAATAAATAAATAAATATGAGTGTGACAGTGCATATAGGTCATCTGTGTGTTACATAATCCCGATGTGTGTGTGTGTGTGTGTGTGTGTGTGTGTGTGTGTGTGTGTGTGTGTGTGTGTGTGTGTGTGTGTGTGTGTGTTAGAGGCACAAGACAGCTGCACCTGTGGTCTGAATTTGGAAAAAAAACAACTTTGTTAAGCACCTTACAGTCCTGTTAAGTTCTAGTGTTGAACTTGAAACTTGACAGCAGTCAAATTTTCACAAGTTTAAAACTTGTATTATTGTTTCATGTCACAAAACAAGACAAAGGCGTTGAAGATCAAAGTGTCTAACGGTATTTCAACACCATTCGTTCATCTGAGTGGCATTCATTTTCTGACGCTGTGTTGTTTGGTAGCACTAAGTGATTTATGTCTTTCAAGGCTGTAAAAGACTTTATACTCCTTGACTTTTTATCAGTAACTATTGGAACATCAGAACAGCTACAGTGGGTCTTATAAAAATAATTTACAGTCATACTTCGATATGTTACCAATACATGTAACTCTGTTCAAATTGCCGAAGGACTCATTACTGGGCACATTGCTGGTGCTGCGAAGATCACTTCTGGCTAACACCAAAGACTGAAGCTATACTAATTTCATAAACTTTAATCATACTTTGACTTATTCCCACTATGTTATCAGAAACTGAAAAGACTTGGAGAAATTAAAAACAGAAATAAACCATATACCGGGGTCCGAATGGAGAGATGATGAGGTCTAAACGCAGAGATGATAAATCAGCAAGCAAAAGAGAGTAGTATTGCTGGAAATAAATTCATCCTCAAGTCTTGGTGGGTACCTTCATGAGGTGTACCCTGATTTTCACAAAATTTCACCAGGATGATTCTGATATATAGACTGTATTCTATATAGCATACATCGTGGACAGAAGTAGGTTAAAAAATAAAAAAGATAGTTGGATGCACAACTCCCGGGATTAATAAGAGCCAAGTCCTGGTAGGTACATAGGTGCCAGGACTAGAAAAAATGACAGTGTAGACTCTGCAAGACACGGAAATATTCTTACAATGGGGCTAGGCCAGGCACAGGGGGAGGATGGCCCCCTAGTTGTAGAAGGAAATAACACTCTGCAAAAATCACAGAAACTGATAGGCCAAAAAAAGTCATAAAGATTATAGTGTGGACTACTGAGGATGACAAAGAAATTATATATTGTTAGTATTATGCAAGAAGCCCAGAATTTCCAGAGAGAAGATATTCAAAAACAGTGAAAGAAATTAGAGGAAAGAGAAATATTTGTACAAGAAAAACAGTCAAAAGCTTCAAATGCAGATTTGTGCTGATTAATATAACAGATTTGTAAAAAACATTTAGACAATGAAACCTTGGGCTGTATAGAAGAAGAATGGACTGAGGAAGTGTGAAACTATAAAGAACAAAATCTAGATCCTTTTGAAAGGTATAAAAAAGAAATATGGAGATAGGGAAGAGAGAGCTGATATGGTGAAATATTTATGCAAAGGATAAAGCCAAATTAATCAATACAGAAACGTAGCCCAAAAAATATTCAAAGAGAAATACTGGCAAAGGCATCCAGATAAGGAAAATTTCACAATAAAAAATAAGATTACAAGGAGGGAATGTAGAACAGAAGATCAGTAAAGTAGAAGCAAAAAAAAATAGAAGTTAAAATTATAGAAAATTATAGAATCAAAGTGAATGATTTAGTGTAGAAAGCCTAACACAGGTTATATCACAGCATGTTGGAACAATGAGTCCTCCAAGTAAGGAGAAACAGGAGGAGCAGGAGACATCTGAAGAAGAAATAGGGACATGGGAAAGAAAAAGAGATGTAATGGGGTGCAATATTTATGCAAAGGAGAAAGCAAAACTAATCAATAGAAAAAGAGCAGCACCAAAGATATTTGAAGAGAAAGACAGGCAAAGGCTTCCATACATGGAACATTTTACAAAACAAAAATAAGAAAGCAAAGAGGGAACATAGAAAAGAGGGTTTGTGATGTAGAAGTTAAAGAAATAGAACCAAGGTTATGGAGTACCTGCAAAGGGAAGGATTTTGTGTAGAAAAATCTAACTCTAGTAACAGTGCAGTAGGATAGAGCAATGAACACCCAAATTAATGAGAAACCACTGGAGCAGGAAATGGCTGATCAGTTGGGATATGAAGATACTTTGGAGCTTTCCTTAGGAAAGCAGTACAAAAGTTTATCTGGAGTTGCACAGAAAGGGAAGGAATGGGAAACTGGCAACTCTGACACAGTCAATGTCGTGGAGTGATAGGCAAGAGTGTTACCATATGAAAGAGCAGTGACACAGGATGAAACTGATGAGAAAATGGCACAGGAAGATGCTCTGGAACTGTCTATAGAATGGCTGCAGGAAATTGAGAACAAAGAATGTGCCCTTAGTTTAGAAGAAAATGATCTAAGAGGAGAGATGCTTGATTTTCATATTTTGATTTCAGACACTCCTACCATTCCCATCTGTTCGGCCCTATCCCAGGCCCATTTGCTCACTCACCCGAGTACAGTGAGGTCATATTTTGATTTCAGACACTCCTACCATTCCCATCTGTTCAGCCCTATCCCAGGCCCATTTGTTTACTCACCCGAGTACAGTGAGGTCATATTTTGATTTCAGACACTCCTACCATTCCCATCTGTTCAGCCCTATCCCAGGCCCATTTGTTTACTCACCCGAGTACAGTGAGGTCATATTTTGATTTCAGACACTCCTACCATTCCCATCTGTTCAGCCCTATCCCAGGCCCATTTGTTTACTCACCCGAGTACAGTGAGGTCATATTTTGATTTCAGACACTCCTACCATTCCCATCTGTACAGCATTTTGATTTCAGACACTCCTACCATTCCCATCTGTTCAGCCCTATCCCAGGCCCATTTGTTTACTCACCCGAGTACAGTGAGGTCATATTTTGATTTCAGACACTCCTACCATTCCCATCTGTTCAGCCCTATCCCAGGCCCATTTGTTTACTCACCCGAGTACAGTGAGGTCATATTTTGATTTCAGACACTCCTACCATTCCCATCTGTTCAGCCCTATCCCAGGCCCATTTGTTTACTCACCCGAGTACAGTGAGGTCATATTTTGATTTCAGACACTCCTACCATTCCCATCTGTTCAGCCCTATCCCAGGCCCATTTGTTTACTCACCCGAGTACAGTGAGGTCATATTTTGATTTCAGACACTCCTACCATTCCCATCTGTTCAGCCCTATCCCAGGCCCATTTGTTTACTCACCCGAGTACAGTGAGGTCATATTTTGATTTCAGACACTCCTACCATTCCCATCTGTTCAGCCCTATCCCAGGCCCATTTGTTTACTCACCCGAGTACAGTGAGGTCATATTTTGATTTCAGACACTCCTACCATTCCCATCTGTTCAGCCCTATCCCAGGCCCATTTGTTTACTCACCCGAGTACAGTGAGGTCATATTTTGATTTCAGACACTCCTACCATTCCCATCTGTTCAGCCCTATCCCAGGCCCATTTGTTTACTCACCCGAGTACAGTGAGGTCATATTTTGATTTCAGACACTCCTACCATTCCCATCTGTTCAGCCCTATCCCAGGCCCATTTGTTTACTCACCCGAGTACAGTGAGGTCATATTTTGATTTCAGACACTCCTACCATTCCCATCTGTTCAGCCCTATCCCAGGCCCATTTGTTTACTCATCCCAGTACAGTGAGGTCATATTTTGATTTCAGACACTCCTACCATTCCCATCTGTTCAGCCCTATCCCAGGCCCATTTGTTTACTCACCCGAGTACAGTGAGGTCATATTTTGATTTCAGACACTCCTACCATTCCCATCTGTTCAGCCCTATCCCAGGCCCATTTGTTTACTCACCCGAGTACAGTGAGGTCATATTTTGATTTCAGACACTCCTACCATTCCCATCTGTTCAGCCCTATCCCAGGCCCATTTGTTTACTCACCCGAGTACAGTGAGGTCATATTTTGATTTCAGACACTCCTACCATTCCCATCTGTTCAGCCCTATCCCAGGCCCATTTGTTTACTCACCCGAGTACAGTGAGGTCATATTTTGATTTCAGACACTCCTACCATTCCCATCTGTTCAGCCCTATCCCAGGCCCATTTGTTTACTCACCCGAGTACAGTGAGGTCATATTTTGATTTCAGACACTCCTACCATTCTCAGCCCTCAGGCAGCCATTTGTTTACTCACCGTATACAGTGAGCTATATTTTTTGATTTCGACACTCCTCAGCCCTATCCCAGGCCCATTTGTTTACTCACCCGAGTACAGTGAGGTCATATTTTGATTTCAGACACTCCTACCATTCCCATCTGTTCAGCCCTATCCCAGGCCCATTTGTTTACTCACCCGAGTACAGTGAGGTCATATTTTGATTTCAGACACTCCTACCATTCCCATCTGTTCAGCCCTATCCCAGGCCCATTTGTTTACTCACCCGAGTACAGTGAGGTCATATTTTGATTTCAGACACTCCTACCATTCCCATCTGTTCAGCCCTATCCCAGGCCCATTTGTTTACTCACCCGAGTACAGTGAGGTCATATTTTGATTTCAGACACTCCTACCATTCCCATCTGTTCAGCCCTATCCCAGGCCCATTTGTTTACTCACCCAGTACAGTGAGGTCATATTTTGATTTCAGACACTCCTACCATTCCCATCTGTTCAGCCCTATCCCAGGCCCATTTGTTTACTCACCCGAGTACAGTGAGATCATATTTTGATTTCAGACACTCCTACCATTCCCATCTGTTCAGCCCTATCCCAGGCCCATTTGTTTACTCACCCGAGTACAGTGAGGTCATATTTTGATTTCAGACACTCCTACCATTCCCATCTGTTCAGCCCTATCCCAGGCCCATTTGTTTACTCACCCGAGTACAGTGAGGTCATATTTTGATTTCAGACACTCCTACCATTCCCATCTGTTCAGCTCTATCCCAGGCCCATTTGTTTACTCACCCGAGTACAGTGAGGTCATATTTTGATTTCAGACACTCCTACCAGTCCCATCTGTTCAGCCCTATCCCAGGCCCATTTGTTTACTCACCCGAGTACAGTGAGGTCATATTTTGATTTCAGACACTCCTACCATTCCCATCTGTTCAGCCCTATCCCAGGCCCATTTGTTTACTCACCCGAGTACAGTGAGGTCATATTTTGATTTCAGACACTCCTACCATTCCCATCTGTTCAGCCCTATCCCAGGCCCATTTGTTTACTCACCCGAGTACAGTGAGGTCATATTTTGATTTCAGACACTCCTACCAGTCCCATCTGTTCAGCTCTATCCCAGGCCCATTTGTTTACTCACCCGAGTACAGTGAGGTCATATTTTGATTTCAGACACTCCTACCATTCCCATCTGTTCAGCCCTATCCCAGGCCCATTTGTTTACTCAAGTACAGTGAGGTCATATTTTGATTTCAGACACTCCTACCATTCCCATCTGTTCAGCCCTATCCCAGGCCCATTTGTTTACTCACCCGAGTACAGTGAGGTCATATTTTGATTTCAGACACTCCTACCATTCCCATCTGTTCAGCCCTATCCCAGGCCCATTTGTTTACTCACCCGAGTACAGTGAGGTCATATTTTGATTTCAGACACTCCTACCATTCCCATCTGTTCAGCCCTATCCCAGGCCCATTTGTTTACTCACCCGAGTACAGTGAGGTCATATTTTGATTTCAGACACTCCTACCATTCCCATCTGTTCAGCCCTATCCCAGGCCCATTTGTTTACTCACCCGAGTACAGTGAGGTCATATTTTGATTTCAGACACTCCTACCATTCCCATCTGTTCAGCCCTATCCCAGGCCCATTTGTTTACTCACCCGAGTACAGTGAGGTCATATTTTGATTTCAGACACTCCTACCATTCCCATCTGTTCAGCCCTATCCCAGGCCTATCCTAGTCTAGTCTCATTAGCTCATCCTGCCTAATACAGAGAGAACATCTGAGTAGGCATACCCACTTAGGCCCTGAACTTGCCTGATTGAAGACTGCTGGAACAGGGCTCGGTTCTGAGGTTTTTTACCAGTTAATTGGGTAATTTGTTCAAATCAGTTTGCTTGTTTTCTATTGTTATATATAACAAAAAAATCTGCTTTTACTGTATTTGTGTTTCTTCCTACTTTATTACCTTATTTTGCTTTTGCCTCTTTTTAAAAATACTAAATTGTGTTTATTCTGCTGCGTTTATTACTGCTTGGTAGTCGCCTGATTAAATTGTAACTGTTATTCTAAGCCTTTTGGTTTAAGCACTTGGGCTTCAGACCAGTTGTTTTACATTAAGGTTTGTGGACTGCATTGTTGTGGCAGGACAGGTAGCTTACATCCTTCTAAGTTGGGAGTTGCTGATTAAAGGCTCAGTGTCTGTTATTCTACAAGTGTATTAGTTCTGGTTTAAGCACTTGGGCTTCAGGCCAGTTATTTTACATTAAGAAGGTTTGTGGTCTGCACTCTTGTGGGAGGAGAGGCTAGATTCTGCCCTTCTGAGCTGGGAATTTCTGGTTAAAGGCTTATTGTGCCTGTTTATTTGATCTGTTTCTTTCTGAAATTTGTGCACCTTGTTTGCTGTAGCCCAGAAGTTAGTAGTTTGTTGGCCATTTTGGGCTAATTTCTATTTCATTCATTTCCCTGCTATATAAACTGCATTTGCACGGTTTTGCACTCCGGGCAGTGCCGGTTAGGTAGGGTTAAACTATTCCCAGCTCCACGAAGTCTGCACTTCAATTTTTCCCTTGGAACTAGACAAACTTTCAACTTAAGCACTCAAACCATTAATTTCTCATCCCAGCATGTGCTCAAAACTCATAGCAAGCACTAATTACCCCTGGCACTAGACCCCCTATACTGTCCAGAAGGACAAGGCTCGCTATTCGACCCTACCAGCTAATCAGTAAACAGCTCACTTTACCTATTCAGGCATGTCCAAAGGGCAGTTTCAGGTGTACTCTCCAGCCCAACTGGTGAATCTGGGCATTTTGATTCAATGTTACAACTGCCTCATGTACACAGACAACCCTCCCCTCCTACCACCAAACACTAATATATGCGAGAGATGCAATTATACTGCCAAACTGGAGGCAAAGCTCTCTCAACCCAAGACTAGATCAGACAGTCAAGAGGAGAAGGAAAATACTTGCACCACACCACCAGTCTCACACAGGCCTACTAAACCAACACCGGCAAATAACACACATAAATCCGCGAAAACATACTCAGAGGCTCTAAATAAAAATCTGTAAAAGCAACAGAGACCTCCAACGCAGCCACCCAAGCAACCTCCACACCTCATCACAAACCATGAAACACATACTTCACGTAATCAGTGTGCCATGCAATCACAGCCCTTAAGGCAAAATAACATACCCAACACACTATTAATAGGTGACTCTATACTCAGGCACACTGATGTCCCACTAACTAGGCTGGACAAGGAGAAGGTTACAGTTAGCTACCTGTTGGGTGCCAGGATCCACCACATAACACAAGCACTCAGGTCACTCCAGAAGAAGTACAAATATGACTCTGTCATTGTCCATGTTGGTGTGAATGACCTGAGACGTACCTCCCTAGACTACATGAAAAGAGACATGGAAGAGGTCTCTGATCACATAGCCAAGGCCGGTATGACCCTGACCCTGAGTAGCATCCTGCCCTCACCAAGAATGATGCCACAGTATAAAGAAAAAAATATCAATTTCAACAATTGGCTAAGTTTCTGGTGTCATTCAAAGGGGATCCAGTATCTGTCCACCTAGGATGACATGCTCGATAAACCACATTGCTTCGCAAGAGATGGCTTGCACCTGTCACCCTTAGGCTTTTGAATACTGGCCAAGGGTTTTTCCACCCCCATAGTGCCTTTTTTAGGCAAGGCTCAAAAGACAAACCCACCACCATAAATAGCACAAGTAACCAAAAAATGAGGGTAATGCTACTCAACGCCAGAAGTCTACACCTCAAAATGCATGCACTGAAGGTACTCCTCAATATGGAGAACATTGATATCTGTGCAGTAACAGAAACCTGGTTTAAGGCTCCTGAGAGCACTCCATCACAAACACAAATGGTGGGGGTGTATCCATATTCAACAACGATACCCAAACCTCCAGGTTAGTGGCACAGCACAATGCCTCAGAGATCATCCATGTGCAACTAACAACGGGCCAAACTGAAATTCAAATTGTAGCTTGCTACATACAGATCACCCACCATGACCCAGTACCCCCAGTCCACATTTCTGGAGACACTGGACAATATGAAGGTCCTACCAAATGCCCTAATACTGGGTGATTTCAATTACCCAAACATTAACTGGGAGAACTACTCAAGTACTAACTCCCTTGCCTAACGCTTCCTAGAATTTATAAACTTGAACACCCTGGATCTACTGGTCAGTACCCCCACCAGAGATGACAACATATTGGTCCTGGTCATCACCAAAATGGGCGACTGGTGTTCTATACCAGAGGTCAAACCCTCGCTGGTTAGATCAGACCATAGACTAATCACTCTGGATATCCACATTCCACCCCCACCCCCAATCAAGGAAACCACCATGAAAAACTTTTCAAAAGCAAACTTCACGTTACTTAAGACCGAGGTGGAAAGATTCACAGCCCCCATGCTAATGGACAACGCTGTCCGAGCTGCTGAATCCATTAGAAAAAACACTCTATGAGCACCTGCAAGAATGCATGGATCATGCTATCCCAAGCAAAACCAAGACTCACTCCTCCAAGAAAAGGAAACCAGTCTGTGGTGGACCCCTGCCATAAACAAGCTATACAACAGAAGGAGGAAACTAGTGCAGAAAAGAGTAAAATCCCAAGACAGAAAGACATCCCTGATCAGTATCAGCAAGAAACTATGATCCCTCATAAAATCATCCAAGGCTAGCTTCGAAAGAAAAATTGCCAAGGACTCCAAAGATAACCATTTAGCGTTCTTTAGCTATGTCAAGAACCTAAGTGGAAACTCTCAGATCTGCTTTGAGTTAGTGCAGAATGGCACAAAATACAATGAACCGACTGATATTGCCAACATTCTGGCAGACAGGTTTAGTGAAAACTTCACCCCCCCCTCATCCCCTAAAGGGCCAATAACCATACCAGAAGAAAGTAATGCCCCGGCAATAACTGACACACAGGTTAAAACAGCCCTATCCAAAGCCAAAAATACAGCTTCAATGGGACCAGACAGTGTTCCAGGCTGTGTCTTACATGAGCTCCAAAATGAACTAAGCCATCACCTAAACACACTGTTCAAACTCAGCCTCTCTACAGGCTACTTACCCATAGAGTGGCACACAGCAACAGTTATCCCACTCCACAGAGGTGGCGTTACAACAGATGCTGGGAACTATCGGCTATAACAACTATAAGCCTGACTAGCCTGGTCTTCAAGGCTATGGAGCGCATCATCATGGAATTCATTAACAGAGACATTGGGAACCTTCAAACATTAGACCCTACCTAGTTTGGCTTTGTTAAGGGCAGATCATGCCTTCTAAACCTGGTGGACTTCTTTAAGACAGTTACCAAAGCCTTAGAGGAGGGAAAAGAGGTCCACACAGCCTACCTAGACCTTGCAAAGGCTTTCAACACCATTCCCCATTCTGGTATTATAGACAAGCTCACCAGCCTGAACATAAACCCTTGTGTCACAAGATGGGAAGTCAATTGGCTCAAGGATAGAACCCACACGGTGAGAGTTGCAGGCTCTAGGTCTGACTCTAAACCAGTTACAAGTGGCATCCCCCAGGGCTCAGTCTTGGGACTCCTCCTGCTCGGTATATACTTCTCAGAGGTACAGGCAAGCACAGGAGGACTATGGCTGACCAAGTTTGCAGACGACTGCAAACTGGGGGCCATAATTGACTCTCCAGCTGATACAGACATCCTCCAGAAGGGTCTCACTGAGACGGATACCTGGTGTCAAAATCATGGCCTCACGCTAAATGCCAAAAAGTGCATAGTCATCCCCTTTGGAAAAAACAAAGTACCCACAAACTACCACATACATGGTAGTCCCCTAAATACAGAAAATGCAATAAGGGATCTGGGGACCCAAGTAGATAGTAATCTCTCCTTTAATAATCATATTGCCAAGGTGGTTAGAAAATCCTTCTATGTGGCCCACCTAATCACAAAAGGGTTCGCATCTAGAACAAAAGAGGTTATTGTGCCCCTCTACTCATCACTCGTCAGACCCATCATAGAGTACAACGCCCCATACATCACAAGATGGGTTGCCAACTGGCTTACAGACAGAGCTCACATGGTAAGAATAGTGGGCTCCAGGTCCGACTCTAAACCAGTCACAAGTGGTGTCCCACAAGTCTTGGTCCTGGGACCCCTACTGTTCGGCATATACTTCTCAGAAGTACAGGCAAACACAAGAGGACTATGGCTAACCAAGTTCGCTGATGACTGCAAACTGAGAGCCATAACTGACTCTTCGGCTGACACGAACATTCTCCAAAAGGGCCTTACTGAGACGGACACCTGGTGTCAAAGTCATGGTCTCAAGCTAAATGCCAAAAAATGCATAGTCATCTCGTTTGGGAAAAACAAAACACCCATGAATTACTACATAAGTGGCAGCCCCCTTAATACAGAAGAGGTAATAAGAGATCTGGGGACCCAGGTAGATAGTAATCTCTCCTTTGACAATCATATTGCCAAAGTAGTTAGGAAATCCTTCTATGTAGCCCACCTAATTACTAAAGGGTTCGCATCTAGAAATAAAGAGGTTATAGTGCCCCTCTACTCGTCACTTATCAGACCCATCATACAGTACAATGCCCCATTTGGAATGTACCTCACAAGACACTTCCAACAGTTGGAAAGACCACAAAAGTACTTCACCAAGAGGATTACTGGCCTCAAACATATGTCCTATGCAGCCCGACTGGAAAAACTCTGGCTGTACTCAGTGGCATATCACTTACTCAGAGGAGATCTCTGCCTAACTTACAAAGCCATGTCCAATGCAGAATTGATGGACATGCTCCACCTAAAGAAATCCAAGTCACTGCGAGCCACTTGCTCTGGTGAGCTAAATCTCACCACAACAATAAATAGAACATGGTAGAGGGATAGATTCCTGTCACAGAGACTCCCCATGCTTTGGAACAAAATTCCTAACTACATTAGGCAGAGCCCCTCACTAACACTCTTCAAGAGAAACCTTGATGAGTGGATGGGTAACAGAAAATACACCCCTGGGATCACTTCATTGGGTCTTCTTGACAGAGGCTCAGTTAATTAATCAGTGGGGCGGCGAAAGCTGACACACTCTGTCTAGGCTTATAATTGCCCTTGGGCAGATAGCCTAGTACCTACCTACCTATGAACCTAACCTTACAAGACACATGCAATAGCTGGAAAGACCACAGAAGTACCTCACCAAGAGGATTACTGGCCTCAAACATATGCCCTATGCAGCCCGACTGAAGAAACTCCAGCTGTACTCGGTTGCATACCGCTTACTCAGAGGTGATCTCTGCCTGACATACAAGGCCATGTCCAACCCAGAATTGATGGACATGCACCACCTAAAAAAAACAAATCCCCAATTGCCACATGCTCTAGGGATCTAAACCTCACCACAGCTATAAATTGCACATGCTGGAGGGATAGATTCCTGTCCCAGAGACTCCCCATGCTTTGGAAAAGGATTCAAATCTACATTAGGCAGAGTCCCTCACTAACACTCTTCAAGAGAAACCTTGACGAGTGGATGGGAAACAGAAAATTTACCCCGGGGATCACTGCAGTGGCTCTGCTGGACAGAAGCACAGGGAACTAATGGCTCTGCTGGACCGAGGTACAGGGAACTAATCTAAGGGGGTGGCGAAAGCCAACACATTCTGGCTAAGCTTATAGATGCCCTCGGGCAGATAGCCTAGTACTTACCGATGAACCTATTTAATAGAGATGGACAGACATATTAAAATCAATGAAAGAAATAGACTACAGAAAGTTAATAAAATTCATAAAGTTAGAAATCTGATAAAACAAATGAACACAGTAATTAGGACTGTTCACAGAAATGTATGTGATATAACTGAAGTAAATAGGACATATAACTGTGCAGCTAAATTAGCTAATTTAATAACAGATAAAGCCTTAACAAAAACACAGGGCAGTAAGGGAAAGGAAGGGGAGAAATCAAATGCCATCATGGAAGTACCAAATAGAGAAAACTATTAAGCAATTAAGACAAGAGATATCTCTGTTACAGGAGTGTAGAAGAGGGAACAGATCAACAAAAATACTGAGAAAGATAGACGGGATAAAAGCAATGTGCAGTATCAGAATTGATCAGGATCTGACATGCACTGTCACAAATAGTAAACTAAAAATATCAACACAGGCAGAAAAACTTAGAAGCTATGCAGGTGAATATAAAAGAAAAATACAAAATAAGCAATGTATTCATGATCCAAAAATGTTTTATGAAGAATTGGTAAACAAAGCAAAAGGAATTGAAACACTGCCAAAAAAGAAAACAATGGATAGAGTTTGGACAAATATCTTTGAAGATCCTGTGGAACATAACAAAGATGCTGAATGGATAGAAGTAAAACAAAGAATAAGAAGTTTAACTGTACAGGATATGATATGGGATGAAGTAACAGCCAGAAAAATCAAAACAAAGTTAAGAAAAGCCCCTTAAATGGAAAAGCCCCACCCCAGATGCTGTACCTAACTTTTGGCTAAAAGTATCAACATCTTTACATGAGGATTCGGCCATGAGTAAGAACTATTAATATGTGCATCCCAAACAGACACCAACCTGGTTAACAACAGGAAAAACAATGCTCCTACTTAAGAGCAAACATGCAAGGTATCCTAAAAACTATAGACCAGTAACCTGACATCCGATGACGTATAAACTATACGCTGGAATTGATGCCGACAGAGTTTATAGTCATTTACAAGAAAACTTAATTATGGCAGTAGAACAAAATGGTAACCAAAGAAAGTCATATGGAACAAAGGATCATTTGTTATTAAATAAAGTTATAATGGAGAACTGTAAAAAGGGGAAGAATCTAAGTATCTCATGGATAGACAACAAAAAAAAACATTTGACAGTATCCCACATTCAAGGATAAAAGAGTTCTTAAAAGTGTATAAGATACACCGTACACTGATCGAATACATTACAGCGACCATGAAATAGTGGAAAACCACTTTGCAGTTAAGCCATGATAAAGGACAAATTATTATTCCAAGGATAAAAACTCAAAAGGGGATATTCCAGGGTGACTCTTTGTCACTGCTGGTCTTTTGTCTTGCCCTTAACCCATTAAGCTATCTACTTAACATATAAGGCCATGGCCACAATTTGGCTTCCAGAAAACAAGAACGTGTAAACACTTTTCATCTTTTTGTGGATTATTTAAAACTGTATAGTTTATCAGATGAGGAACTGAAAGCACAACTGCAAGTGGTCAAAACTTTTTCAGATGATATAAGAATGAAAAAAAAAAAAAATGTATCTGCTTTTATTTGTGTTTCTTCCTACTTTATTTTGCTTTTGCGTCATTTTAAAAGTACTCAATTGCATTTATTACTGCTTGGTGTAACTCATTCTAAGCCTTTTAGTTTAAGCACTTGGGCTTCAGACCATTAGTTTTACATTAAGAAGGTTTGTGGTCTGCACTGTAGTGGCAGAACAGGTAGCTTACATCCTTCTAAGTTGGGAACTGCTGATTGAGGGCTCAGTGTCTGTTATTCTAAAAGTGTATTAATTCTGGTTTAAGCACTGGGGCTTCGGGCCAGTTATTTTACATTAAGAGGGCTCGTGGTCTGCACTCTTGTGGGAGGAGAGGCTGGACTCTGTCCTTCTGAGCTGGGAATTTCTGGTTAAAGGCTTATAGTGCCTGCATATTTGAACTGCATCATACTGAAATTGGTATACCTTGTTTGCTGTAGCATAGACTAGATCCAGGCCTGCTGAATCTAGCTTTGTTTATATGATTGCTGTTTGTTTGCTTATTTACCTGAAACACTAATTCCACCTAAAGCGTGGCTTTTCAGCGCTTCTGTGGATACCTAGTGATATCTGCATTGCTTACTGTACTTATTTCCTTGTTTCACTTGAAAGAAAGTTACTGTTTGTCATTTTTGCATTTAAGTTACCTGTAACACATTGCATTTAAGTTACCTGGCACTTGCTCACTAAAGCAATTATATAAGTCAGCACTAAAAAATTAAAAGCACTACACCCTCACAAACTTCCCTTGAGTACCTTGTTCCCCATTGGCCCTTTTTTCAATTATAAAGGAATTCCCAATACTATTCTAGCATGTCCAAAGGTCAGTTGTCAATCTCCTCTCCAGTCCAGCTGGTGAATCTGGGAATCTTGAGGCAATGTTACAACTGCCTCATGTACACAGACAACCCTCTCCTCCTCCTCCCAACAAATTCCAACACATGTGAGAGATGCAACCATATAGCCAAACTGGAGGCTAAGCTCACTCAACTCAGTACTGGCGTAATCAGTCAGGAGGAGAAGGAAACCACACTCACTACAATTCCAGTCTCACATAGACCTACCACGACAGCAAACCAAACACATAAACACACAAAACATACTGAGGCTCTAAATAAAAATCTGCCTAAGCAGCAGAGACCTCCAAAGCAGACACCCAAGCAACCGCTACCCCAAAACAAAACACGTGCAACAAATAGCTCACAAAACCAGTGTGCTGAACAGTCACAGCCCTTAAGGCTAAACAACACACCTGATACACTTGTAATAGGTGACTCTATCATCAGGCACACTGACGTCCCGCTCACCAGACTGAACAAGGAGAAGGTCATGGTGAGCTGCCTGTCGGGTGCTAGGATCCGCCACATAACACAAGCACTAAGGTCACTCCAAGGCAAGTACAAATATGACTCAGTCATAGTCCATGCTGGTGTGAATGACCTGAGATGTACCTCCCTGGACTACATGAAAAGAGACATAGAGGAGCTCTCTAAGCATGTAGCCCAGGCCAGTATGACCCTGACCTTGAGTAGCATCTTACCCTCACCAAGAATGATGCCACAATATGAAGACAAGATGATCAATTTCAACAATTGGCTTAAGTATTGGTGTCATTCAGAGGGGATCCAATGCCTGTCAGCCTGGGATGACATTCTTGACGAGCCACGATGCTTCGCTATGGACGGCTTGCACCTGTCACCCCTGGGCTTTCGGATATTGGCAAAGGCTGTTGCTACCACCATAGTGCCGTTTTTAGTCAAGGCTCAAAAGACAAACCCACCTCCATAGGTATCACAAGGGATAAGAAACTAAGAGTAATGCTACTCAACGCCAGAAGTCTAAACCTCAAAATGCACGCACTCGAAACTCTCCTTAGCATGGAGAACATTGATATCTGTGCAGTAACAGAAACCTGGTTCAAGGCTCCCGAGAGCACCCCAGCACTACCAGGTTATACCTCATACCATGCCTTTCGGCCCCAAAACTTGGACTGAACCACAAAAGGAGGGGGAGTATCAATATTCGTCAAAGATACCCACACCTCCAGGTTGGTGGCACAGCACGAAGCATCAGAGACTATCCATGTGCAACTAACAGTGGGTAAAACTGCCTTCCAGTTTATAGCCTGCTACAGACCACCCTCCCAAACCCAGGAACTCCACTCGGCCTTCCTGAGAACACTGGAAAATATGAAGGTCTCTCCAAACACCATTATATTGGGCGACTTCAACTACCCAAACATAGACTGGGAGCATTACTCTAGCTCCAACACCCTAGCCCAGAGGTTACTAGAATTTATAAACTCAAATGCTATGGAACACCTTGTTACCACTCCCACAAGAGTGGAAAACATACTGGACCTGATCATCACCAACACGGGGTTCCAGAAGTGTATCCCTCACTGGTAAGATCAGACCATAAACTAATCTGACTGGATATTCACATCCCGACTCCACCCCCTGCCCAGAAAACCACAGTGAAAAACTTCTCTAAAGCAAATTTCACACTCCTCAAAACTGAGATGGAATCCTTCAAAGCCCCCAGGCCTGTGGAAAATATGGCCCAGACCGCAGAATTCTTTATAAACGCATTCTATAAACACCTTCAGGAATGCATGGATCATGCAATTCCAAATAAAACCAAGACCCAATCCTCCAAAGGCAGACGTCCTGTCTGGTGGACCCCAGCCATAAACAAACTATACAATAGAAGGAGGAAGCTACTACATGATAGGGCAAAATCCCAAAAAGGGAAGACATCTCTGATCAGTATTAGCAAAAAACTATGGGCACTCATAAAATCATCTAAGGCCAGGTTCGAGAGAAAAATTGCACAGGACACTAAGGTTAATCACAAGGCTTTCTTTAGTTATGTTAGGAACCTGGGTGGGAATTCCCAGATATGCTCAGAATTAATCCAAAATAACAAGAAATACACTGAACCCACAGACATTGCCAACATCCTAGCTGACAGGTTCAGCGCAAACTTCTCTCCCCCTCCCCACCAAAAGGGCAAATATCTATCCCAGCAGAGTGCTGCCCCCCCCTGACATCTCAGATGTTCAGGTAAGAGCCGCCCTCTCCAAAGCAAAAAACACAGCATCAATGGGACCAGACGGTGTCCCGGGCTGCGTCCTACATGAACTCCAAGAAGAGCTAAACCCAAACATAAAACTACTGTTCAATCTCAGCCTTACTACAGGATATGTAACCAAAGAGTGGTGTACAGCAACAGTGGTCCTTCTCCACAAAGGTGGTGCCTCAACGGATCCTGGAAACTATCGCGCCATAAGCCTGACTAGCTTGGTCTGCAAAGCTATGGAAAGGATCATCATGGACCTCATAAATAAAAATATTGGGGACCTACAGACACTGGATCCTACCCAGTTCGGCTTTGTTAAGGGCAGATCCTGACTCTTAAACCTGGTCGATTTCTTTGAAACAGTCACCAAGGCCATTGACGAGGGAAAGGTGGTCCACACAGCCTACCTGGACCTCGCAAAAGTCTTCGATACAATACCTCACTCGGGCATTATAGACAAGTTCACCAGCTTAAATATAAACCCCTATGTCACTAGATGTGTGGCAAATTGGCTCAAGGACAGAACCCACATGGTTAGAATTGCTGGAGCCATGTCATACTCCAAACCAGTTACAAGTGGCGTCCCACAAGGCTCAGTTCTGGGACCTCTTTTGTTATATTTTGTATATATTTCTCAGAGGTACAGGCCAACACGGAAGGACTGTGGCTGACCAAGTTCGCAGATGACTGCAAACTGGGCGCCATAATCAACTCTCCAACTGACACAAGCATCCTCCAAAAGGGCCTCATAGAAACAGACAACTGGTGCCAGAGCCATGGCCTCAAGCTAAACGCCAAAAAGTGTATAGCCATCCCCTTTGGCAAAAACAAAGTGCCCACAAATTACCACATAGGTGGTAATCCATTAAGTACAGAAGAAGTAATTAGGGACCAGGGGACCCAAGTTGATAGCAATCTCTCATTTGACAACCACGTGGCCAAAGTGGTTAGAAAAACATTTTATATAGCCCACCTAATCATGAAGGGATTCACATCTAGATCAGGGGAGGTCATTGTGCCTCTTTACTCATCCTTCATCAGGCCCATAATTGAGTACAATGCCCCTTTTGGGATGTACCTTACCAGACACCTGCAGCAACTGGAAAGACCCCAAAAGTACCTCACCAAGAGGATCAAAGGGCTCAAACAGATGCCATATGCTGCCCGGTCAAAGAAACTCCAGCTCTACTCAGTGGCATACCGCCTGCTCAGAGGCGATCTGTGCCTGATGTATAAAGCCATGTCCAACCCGGAATTAATGGACATGCTGCACCTCAGAAAATCCAAATCCCATCGAGCTACGCGCTCGAGAGACTTGAACCTCAGCACTGAAATAAATAGGACATGCTGGAGGGACAGATTCATAACCCAGAGGCTCCATTCCCTCTGGAATAAAATCCCAGTCCAGGTTAGGCAGAGTCCCTCATTGCCTCTCTTCAAGAGGAATCTTGATGAGTGGATGGGAGATCATAGTTTTACCCCGGGTATCACTTCTGTGTCATTGGTAGACAGAGGCACAGTATACTAACCTCGAAAAAGGGCATAGCAAAATTAATTTAAAATGAGTGGCGAAAGCCATACACACTCTGGCTAGGCTTATAAATGCCCTAGGGCAGATAGCCTAGTATGAACCTATGAACCTATTTGGTCTTCATAAATGTGCAAAAGCAACCTTTAAAGCAGGAAAACTGCAGCACCAAGAAAACATCAGTTTGGGACAAGAATGTGATATAAAAACTTGAGCAAGAGGAAGTGTATAAATATTTGGGAATTGATGAAGGATCAACATTAAAACAGGAACAAATGTGAATAAAATGTATTAAGGAATTTTTTAGAAGATACAATTAATCCTGAAAGCAGCGCTGACATCCAGGAACAAAGTCCAAGCTATAAACCAGTTTGCTCTTCCTGTCCTAACTTATAGTTTTGGAGTGACTGACTGGCCCCAAAAGGTGTTGGATTGGATGGACAGGAATACATGAAGGATGCCTCATGCTTATCAAGTGATTTATACAAATCAGTGTATACCAAGACAATATTTTTCTCATTCTGAAGGAGGTACAGTCCTGCTCGAAATTGACTACATGTATAGATCACAATCATAGGACTGCATACATATCTGCTGACCTCACAAGATGCAAATGTAATGAAAGTTTTAAAACATGAGGAGAATAAGTCTAAAATGACTTCCCTGCTTATTTTAGCAGAAGCATATCGATGTCAAGTGGGAATGGAAATCAAACCAGAAGTAGATAAAAATCAGGCAGTAACTGAGTGTGCCAAAAATAAAAGAAATAATTTAAGTGAAGAATCAGATGAGAAAGCAAGAAATGTGGGAAATGCATAAATATAGTTGTAAATATAGAAAACTCTTGGAACAACCTCATGTTGATCAGGCTTGAACATAGGAATAGTTAAGGAGAGGTGAATTTAAAACAAAAGATGAAGGGTTAACATTGGTGGACCAAGACAGCAGACTGTGTACATGTTGGTTTACAAAGTTAATTGCGGGAGAAACAGACAATTGTCGCTCAGTCGCTCACACATCTTGTTGCTGTTGTGATATACTAATGGCAGATAGACTGTGTACTGAAAGGCATATTAATGTGGCAAGACTGTCGCATTGGGGATTGTGCCAACATTATAATACTGAAGTAGATGAAAACCATTGTAAACACAAGTCATAAAGCATTACAGAAAATGATGAACTTTATATCACATGGGATCACCCATTACCAACAGCTCAAAAAATAGATGTGAGATAACCAGATATAGTAGTCCATGAACATAAGACAAAAGTAGCATTAATCAATTGCTACACCCAGTGGCTACAGTGTCTTACATACAGACAGACAGACAAAGTCATAAAATACCAGGATTTGCAGGCAGAAATGAGGGCATTTGGAAGAAGGATACCAAGGCAGTTCCAGTAGTAGTAGGAGTAATAGATCGTAAAAAAAATTACAGTCATACTTAGATATGTTACCAATACGTGTAGTTCCATATGAATCGCAGAAGGAGTCAGTACTGGGCACATTGTGGGTGCTGTGAAGAGCACTTTTGGCTGACATCAAAGATTGAAACAATACTAATTTCATGAACTTTAATCATACTTTGACTTAGGAATGGGGTCCACTCCCATCATGATATTAGAAACCCAAAAACTTGAAGAAATTAAAAAAAAAGTCAGAAACCATGTACTGCAAGGAATTATGATCATATCTCATCTCACTGATCATACCTCACTTATTATGTGCTTTCAGTAAGGATGTCAAAACTTCACCTTATGAGCCTTACTTTACTACATGAATTTCTATACATGTATTGGTCAAACATAGACAAGTCAGTTATGATAGAACACCCATTCCTAATGCTCTGTACTGTATTTATTTCTGGTAATCCTAGCTTAGTATGATACATATTTTGCATCAGGTTAGAATATGACAGATTACAATGGTGCTACCTGTGGTATCGAGTAGGACTATATATTCAAAACAAAACCAGTCATACTGCAGAGAGACTATATGTATACACACACACACACACACATATATATTTATATATATATATGTATATATATATAAATATATTTGTATTTGTTTTCTGAGGTAGGGCATTGATCTCCATGGACCATTTTCAAAGCCAGTCCAGTTGTGGTGTCTAGTTAAGTGACTTGCTCAGAGTTACACAGTTAGATAATGGAAGCAGCGGGAATCAAACCTTCCACCACTGGACCACAGGAACAGCTTGTTAACAACCCCTTAATTATCTAAGGTAACTACCAGACAGATATGGGTCCATATCACAACAGCTAAAAACACCAAACACCCTTACCTCAACACTGCTTAACCAAAGCAGGAAATGTTGAACTGCCAGGAGGACAGCGATTTTTTTCCCCAAGAAAAAAATTGCTAGGCCAACAACAAAAAAAAAAAACAGACAAAATAAATATACCTACTCTGAGATTGCACTACAGTATTGGAAACGGCAAACTCCCAACAATGGCCCAGCAATTTTTTTGCCTGAGAAAAAAAAAATCAGTGTTCTGGCCAGTCGACATTTCCTGCTTTCGGTTACGCAGTGTCGAGGTAAGGGTGTTCGGTGTTTTCAGCTGTCGGTCTTCTGATGTAGAACTGACAGATATACCTTTAAGTCTATTTGAGATTGTCTAAAATCACATTGCTATAATTGTATCTGTTTTGTGAAGAGACATAGATGCTTATGCAGTGTGCAAAAATGTCACATAAATGGTGATATAGTAACTATTGAAAGTAGTTGTTGTTGTGTCTTTCGGCTTTTCCCGGTTGGGGGTCGCCACAGCGGAACTCCGATCTGCTAATGATTGGCAGTAGATTTTTACATGCTGAGTTGCCGGCACTGATGCCCAACCTTCAACGAAGGTACGCCCATTCACGCATGTGTCTACGCAGAAGACACTGTAGCTGAGAATCGAACAGGATAACTTCTAACTGCGAGGTGACAACGCTACATCATAGTACGACGTTGTCCTGTTCGATTCTCAGCTAGATCGTCTTTAACAACTATTGAAAGTAACATTTTATATATAAAAAAGAGAAAGAAAAACAAAGCAGTACTCTGTTGAGAGGAAATGAATTAACAAAATATTCAGCGGAGTTCATAGAAAAAGGCATATTCAGAGGAATGAGACATTGAAACTAAAAATGTATAAGATTGTAAATCTAATTAAAATGTGGCTTGTTTAGATGTGTTGCACCGTGCAATCAGGATTTAAGAGCTGTCTAAAATTATACTTGGAAATCTGCATAGCTCTTATTTTCTTTAGTAGTTTTCTACTTTCAGCACTCACATCTGTTTCTTTTACTGCAGGGAATGAAGGGAGACCGAGGACTGCCTGGAAACCCAGGAGAAAAAGGCGATAAGGTTGGTCATCTGATTAAACTACTTTATATTTATTCTTGTAATCACCATTTCAAACTAGGCTTCTTCGGGTGGTCAAAACACAGTTGCCATGTGTACTCATATGTAGGTCAATCTCTTGGATAAGCTGAAGATTGAGGCTAACAATCCACCAAAGTTCACTGATTTATGTAGAAGTCAAGGAATTAAAGCTAGGCTGTAAGGCATGACAGTCATTAATGCATAAAGTACAAAGTGAAGTACACTTCACATTTTATATTTTAGTCATCTGTGTGCTACAAAGGTACTGCAAGAACCACCAGTTTGTAAGTAGCAATCTCTGACTCGTCTATTAAAGTGCATACAGTTAAGTGAATCACTAAGGAATGACAGTTATTAAAACACAAAGGAGTAACTGTTTTTAAGGACTGTCTTGCTGCAAAACTATTGTAACCTATATATTCTAAATACTGGCATGAAACAATAGCTGTTTAGGCTAGTGCTAAACATTTATCAGTCCCTGGTCCACATCGTTAAACTGGATGTAGTTTAACAAAGTGTCAGTAAGACATGACAGTGTTTAAAATATTGTCTTTTGCTTAAGACTATATGTTTTAATAACTGTCATTCTGCAATAAGCTTTTCTACAGGTTGCTAATTCTCCAAGTACCAAATTCCTGAGTCACTCCCAGATCCAAAACACCAGGGAGTGTCAGTGATGAGGTTCTGTCTGTGCCCCAGCAGTCAGTCTTTTGTTTTTGGGATACTTATCCCTTCTTTGTGTTTGTGTGTGCATGTAGGTAGTATATCTAAGTTCACAGGGTGGGGGGATGAATATTGCATTTGTCATAAGTCCAGATAAATAAGGTACAACTAATCAAATTCAGCAGTGTGACTTGGCAATAAGTTGCTGCTTGGTGTTATGTCAACACGCCCCCCCCCCGTTCGGACTTATTTATCAACAGAACATAAGCTCATAGGTATATACTAGGCTAACAACCACCTGGGACTGTAAAAGTCTAGCCATGCAACCAAACCCGCTATGCATCATGGGTGTTTATTAGGAGGGGGCATGCTAGTTAGGAAGGTACCAAAGGTTATTTCGGAGGTATGTAAGTCTGGGTATAGGTACTGTCTGCTTCTGTCTATCAGAGACATGGGAGCCAGACCCGTAGTGAATTTCCAAATTCCCATTCCTTGGTCAAGGTTATGCTTAAATAGGGTTATGGATGAACTCTGCTTCAAATGGATAGGGAACCTGTTCCAGAGCATGGGGTTTTCTGAGACACATATCTGTCTTACCAACATGTCCTATTTATGATACAAGCAAAATTTAAATCCTTGAATCTAGTGGTTCAGATGCTGTTCATTTTATGGATGTGCGAAAGGTCCTTCAGAGTTGGATCCGAGAATGGCTTGTATACCAGGCAGAGATTGACTCTCAGTTACCTGTAGGAGACATAATATAGAGGTAGGACTTTAAACAATCTGTATAGACAATGGGTTTATACCCTGAATTCTGCTGGTAAGGAATCTTTGTGGGCATTCCAACTGTTGCACATGTCTAGTCAGATACATAACAAAGGGAGCATTTTACTCAATGATGGGTCTGATAAGGGCTAAATAAAGTGGCACTATGACTCCCATAGACCTAGATGCCATGCCCTTACTTATAGGTTGGGTGACATACAATGATTTTCTTGCTACCTTGGCTACATGTTAGTCAAAGGCCAGATTACTGTTTACATATGTTCTCAGATCCCTGACTACTTGATCATCTCTTAGGGTTATCTTATCAATAGACTACCTAGCCTGGATGCACATTTTCCCAAAATATACTATAATGCATTTCTTAGCATTGAGTTTTAAGCCCTGACTTTGGCACCAGTCATTTGTCTGTGTTAGATCCTCTTGTTAGATGTCTGAGTCATGGGAGGAGTCTTAGGCCCTTGACAGCCTTTACATCCCAAAAGTAGATGCCAAATAGGAGCTGTCATAGCACACAATCTGGAGGTGCCCCACTGGTGACTGGTCTCTTAGTGGAGGTGATCTCACCAATCCTGACTTACCGGGCCATGTTTGTGAGCCAGCTGGCAATCCAGTGACATATGAAGGGGATTAATGCCCAGTTTGGTGAGTTTGTCAACTATATCTGAATAGAGTGTACTGAATGCCTTAGCCTGGTGCAGGTAGGTGGTATGCACCATTTACCCCTCACACATTGCCTTGGTGACCTTCTCAAAGAAGACCACCAGGTTTAGTAAGCATGACCTTCACTTGACAAAGCCAAATTGTGTGTCGGAAGGTTGCCTATACCTTTCTTGATAATTTCCATGATATTGCAGAAATATGAAAGCTATAATACACATTTATTCTGTTAGATGTATATAGTATCAAACCACAGAGATCTGGGTAAAAGAGAGAACCAGCTGTACATAAATATTGCTAAACGTCCCAGTCCTCGCTTTATTGAGGTATCATGGGAGATATGCATATTTCCTTTGAAAAGAAAATGAAAGTGTGTCAGCGCAGTGGCTATTGAAGGTACAATGGCACATGGGTTATAAAGTGTGTCAGCGCAGTGGCTATTGAAGGTACAATGGCACACGGGTTATAAAGTGTGTCAGCGCAGTGGCTATTGAAGGTACAATGGCACACAGGTTATAAAGTGTGTCAGCACTGTGGCTATTGAAGGTACAATGGCACATAGGTTATTAATAATGGATTCAGCCCAATAGTCCTAATGCCAGTAATTAGGGGCATGAGTTTTCTTTAACCTAGGTAAAGAGTTTATGTATGGTCTAAAATAATTTACAAAAAGTCTGCCATGCATTTACCTCAGGGGATAAATGCCAAATTAGGTACAAACAAAAGAGCAAAAAAAGACCTACATCATAAGCACACATGACCCTACCTGTTTGTTTTTTTTAATAAAAAACAAGTTATCTTATGGAGGAATATCATTTGTTAAGATTAACCAATCACAGCAGCTGCAGTGAAAGTTGTATTTAGCACCCCATGTAGATTAAGCTATGAGCATGTCTCTCAAGTGTCACATAATCTGAGGTACCTCACTAATTCTGACTGAAAAATCCTCCGCACTACTGTAAAAATAAGATTTTTCAACCACCAATCAAAACTAGAAGCCGAAGTTCCTACTGATTTATAATGTTTTGTGGTGTATACACATTAAAGTATTAAGGTACTTGTCACTGGCCTATGATACACCTATGAACCTGTACCTACGGAACTGTGAACCTGTGAACATATGCATCTGAACCTGTGAACCTGTGAACTGATTTATGATGCTTTGTAGTCTGCAAACATTAAAAGTATTAAGGTACTTGTCATTGGCGTATGATACACCTATGAACCTGTAGCTACGGAACTGTGAACCTGTGTACCCATGAACTGATTTATGATGCTTTGTAGTCTGCAAACATTAAAAGTATTGCTGCACTTGATTTCATTTTTGTTTTGTACCCGTGTCCTCAAGTGTGGTCAGACGTCACAGTTGGCCTGCTTTTTTCACACTGCACCGTACTTTAGTGATGAAAGTTTGAGATACACCTGTGAATAATCCGTATTCCTCGTTTTATAATTAAACTGTCAGAGACTAAATGTGGTGTTACATCTTACATTAGAAGTGTTTGTTTACATTTTCTACACATATCGTGTGTATGTATTTTTTGAAGTATGTATATACTTTTTAGAATTAGTATTAATGTGACCTGTTGCTGTTTTTCAGGGATACCAAGGACCCCCCGGCTTTCCAGGATCACCGGTATGTCACATGGCTGACCATGTTTTATGCAGACTGTTTAAGAAATGTCACATGGGCAGCAGCGAGTCATCACCTATGTAGTCAGTGAAAATCAAAGTTCCTAATGTGATTTGTTGGTTATATACCCCTCTTGGGACCATGACAATTGTTTGGTAATAATTTGTTAAGTGCCAATACTGCAAAATGATTACACTCTGAAAACCACTGTAAGAATCTGTGAATCAGCTCTTTTCTCCACTGTTTTTTGACAATGGAGTTGGTAGATATAAGTTAGGTGTTTGGAGGATGACTCACAAGTGGGTGGTGTCCCTGCAAAAAACACTTTGTTTTTGAATCACTGACTGTGATTTTCAGCATAATCACTTCATAATATAGGCACACAAATTAATGGCATTCCGGAAGTCACAGTGAACCCCATCCTGATTACACACCTCGTTCGGTTTAAAAATAACTATCTATCTTAGTTCACTCCTTTGTTAATGTGGATAACAGCTGTTGAGACTTACTGATTATAAACTGTAGTTATATTTCATCTGTTAGTGGACTCAGATTAAACATATGCATGATACACTTGTGAGGAAAGGACTAACAAATGTCATTCAGAGTTGTAATATACCCATAACTCTTTTTTGGGAGAGAAGTACTGTTTAAAATCCTGAGTAGTCATTCCTGATAATTTGTGTTGAAGTGATGGATTGCAGATGTTTGGGACATTTGTTTGCATATTTTCAGACATACATAATGGCTGTGTGTACAGATTGTGCCTCAAGACTGTTTCCTTGGAGATTTAATTTTGTGTAGAAGCAACAGGTGGAATCCTCTGGGATAGCCTTGTTTTAAGTACTTAGTTTTGCATTGCACTGCTTATGATGTGTGCCTGGCAAAGTTCTAACAGATTCATTTGCAGAGTGAATTTGAATATGTTATCAGTGTTAGCTCATGTATTGCTCACGTATATTTGTCTTTGAATACATTTCTTATATCCTTAACAGAGACAAGTGTCACATCTCTTTATAAAGAAAATTGTTCCACACATAAGGATACTTTTCAACTTACATTTTTTAGGGAAATTTATTAGAAGGAACTGATTTTGCAGATGAAGCTGTTTTTGTATTATGCATGTGGGGTATTTTAATCTGATTTCTAAAAGGGACGATATATTGCTGAGAGGATCTGATGAAAATGATTACTGATCTAAAGAGGAAGTGCTTATAAAAATCATTCACAGTGGTGACCCTAAGGAACACATCGATGTTTATAAAAATTAAAGTTCATCTGAGCTTGCATGTTCCTTTGCTGAATTCTTTGAAGCCTATATGAAGCGGTAGAGTTGTATCAGTGCAGTCCTGATTTATACACAGTCAGCTCTTTGTTTCCTGCGTGTAGCATGCAAAATGCTACTCTTTTCAACCCTGTTAAATACTATAAGAAATATACTTTATTGCTCAGTTATCTGTTTAATTAGAAAGCTCTTTCTAAAGTGTTTAACCCACCAAAATCTCTGAATCAAATTACATAGTAACCAGAAAAACGGGTTATCTAAATGTTTTACTGTGTAGAATTTAAGTACATTGAATCATATTGTATAAAGCAAATCATATCTGTAGCCAGACTTAATCCAGTAAACAGTACCTAAGTGTTAATGTAATAACTTCTTGTTTTACAGGGACCTCCCGGTTTCCCAGGAAAAGCTGGATCTCCAGGTTCTCCAGGTACAGCTGGTGAAAAGGTATGGAATATGGGAATGGATTTGGAGGGGCAGACACTGAGTAACGTAAGATATGAGGATCAGTTTGGATTGTATGCATTCAGTTGTAGATCTCCTTTAATGTCCTAACATTTGCAACTGTTCTTCTCCCTGCAGATGTTCACATCTGCAATCTAATGGCAAATAACACTGAAAGCCATTTTTGGGGCAATGTGCCCACAATGTTGTCGGATATGATTATATCGAGGAATGGGGCTGGCTATACTGACTATACAAAGAATTCACTGTCGATGTGCTGACTGTTTATGGTGCATTGTAACTTACCATAATAATTGTATTAGTCACCTGTTTTCTTGGTTTATATCCCACCACACAGATCTTTGTCTCGCCCTAATTTGTACATTGTGTTCTGCCTCTTGAAAGGATTTCGTAACACTCATTCACAACTCATTGAACCAAATGTCACCACAATAAGGAGTTTTTCAAAATCTGTTTACTACAAAATTAAAACTGCTCCCCTGGGTGCTGAGGCGAGGGGCTGTGCCTCTTACATCCCTTTAATTTATGAAAACAAACTTCAAGTTGCACAACATAAGGGGAAAGACAGCAAACAGATTGGGAAAAACTCATTTGAATGATGACTCCAAAAAAGGTGCAAGCAGGCAAGAAGAATCCACAGTAGGAAAGAGCCAACGTCACTATAAGGTACTTGATGCTGTAGTAAGAAACTCCAAAGGCAAACTGCACAATAAAAACTAAATTTTATTAACGTCTCAGTACATCCACGTTTTCGTCGCCAATGCAACTTCCTCAGATACAAATCTAATGAGCATACCCAGGTTATATATACAATAATTGATAGAATAATTGAATAAATACCCATTTAATGTAAAAACATCTTTAAAGCTGTAACTGCATTTGCCCTAACATGAAATGTAAACATAGACTTTTTTTAAAAATGTAAACATAAACTTTTTTAAAAATACCATGAATTTGTTTTAAACAACCAGTGTAAACCACAATAGTACAAAATAACTGTCCCTCATAAGTTTACATAAAAAATAAAAATACATAAATTAAAAATAAACACATATATAAATCACATGTCTTTACTAATTTTTTAAATTTATTTAATATGGTGCAATAACCACCCATACAAAGTAATAAATAAAATTTAGTTTTTATTGTGCAGTTTGCCTTTGGAGTTTCTTACTACAGCATCGAGTACCTTATAGTGACGTTGGCTCTTTCCTACTGTGGATTCTTCTTGCCTGCTTGCACCTTTTTTGGAGTTTTGGTTTTCTTGCAGCCTTTTTGTGTTACTCATTTGAATGATGAGTTACAGCTTTGGTCAGTTTTGCTGTGATGAATTCTTAAACTTCCTCCTGAAAGTAACAAAAGTGAACAAGCATTACTTCTGGATACACTAACACTTATCACACACCTGAAAGCTAAGTAAAAGCTATTCTACATAAAAAAACTTGTTAGCTATAACAATTTTTGCATAACTTATTTCATTTAAATGACTTCATTATGACAGCCTTAGAACTAAACCCTTCATGCTGTACACACACACGCACACACGCACACACACACACACACACACACACACACACACACACACACACACACACACACACACAGATATGAGCGCACACACACACACACACACACACACACACACAGACACAGACACAGACACAGACACACACACGCACACACACATGCACACACACACACAAAGACACACACGCACACACACGCGCACACACACACACACACACATAGATATGAGCACACACACACGCACACACACACACACACACACACACACACACACACACAGATATGAGCACACACAAACACACGCACACACACAGATATGAGCACACACAGATACACATGCGCGCACATCCACATACTCGCATGCAAACACACACCTGTGCTTCCACATATGTAGACATTTAACAAAAGCATTATCTTGCAAGTGATCAATGTTCTATTAGTCTGACATTATTTTTTTCTACACAGCCTGCTAAATTTGTTCCTCCCCACCCACATTTGTTATATTTTGTAATGTGACTAAGATCTCTGCTTATGCAAAAACTATATATACCTTTTAAGGTGTTTCTTTTCTTTTTCCATAGTTGTGACTGGGAAGTTAGAATATTTTCTAATTTGGGAGGAATAAGAAGATGCAAGGGGGTTTAGCCCATGCAAATTTTTTTTTTCAAATTTCAATTTACAGATAATTGCATTTTTGATTGTGTCCAAACATGTATTTGATCATGTAAAGGTGAATTTTTGAAAATATTTGCATACATCATAAATGCAAAAGCAAATATGTATGCACACATAGGCATACAGCAAAGGTATAACATTTAAACATTTTTTATTTATTGCCTAATATATTGGCTATGTGTGTATTATATTACAAACATATTGTTTAATGTTTAATATTTCTGGAAACATGGTTTACCTATCTTTTAACTGCCTTCTAAGACCTTATCTGTTGAATCCAAGGAGTTAGCTAAACAATTGATATATAAAATGACACCTAGTAGGAAAATGAATGTCCACTTTTCAGTGTGAAATGAAATTCGGAGGTGCTGGGAAAGGACCTGCACTCACTTCTATATGTAGTTCTGTTGGTGCCATGAGCTTAATATGTCATCAATCTCAGTCCCATGGCATCATAATATTTCCTCATGTAGTTTTAACCTTCCTTTTAGCACCATCAAATGATATGCAACATTAATTACTTAATGAAAAGTCACTTTTCATGTTTAAAGTTTCTTCAGCATCATTACACTCACTTCTACAACATTCAGCATTGTTACAATGACCACTACTACAATCAATACCATTATAGTCATCTCTATAACATTCAGCATTGCTACTGTCACCACCTCCATGTCATAATATGTAATAATTGTCAGTATTCCACTCAGCATCATTATAGCCATTTGCAATACATTCCTCATTGTTACATTAACTACCACCACTGTGTTCAGGATTGTCACAGTCACCACTACTACAGGCAGCACAACTAAATTCATCATCACTACCTTCAGCATAATTACATTCACCATCACTGCTTTCAGTACCATTGCTGTCACCACCAATAAATTCAGGAGTGTTATAGTTACCACCAGTACAATCCAGTACCATTATAATCATTACCAGTACAATCCAGTACCATTATAATCATTACCAGTACAATCCAGTACCATTATAATCATTACCAGTACAATCCAGTACCATTATAATCATTACCAGTGCATTTTCATTGTTACAGTTAATATGAGAACATTCAGCACCATTATAGTAACCTTGTTACACTACATTCAGAATGACTGCATTCAGCATCACTTCTTACTGTGTTATTAATACAGTCACTATCATCAATGTCACCCCTGCACTATCACTGCATTCAACATTGTTACACCCACCATCAGCACCATCACCATCACTCATGCATTATCACTACATTCAGCATTGTTACACCCACCATTAGCACCATCACCATCACTCATGCACTATCTCCACATTCAACATTGTTACACCTACTATCATCACCATCACTCATGCATTATCACTACATTCAGCATTGTTACACCAACCATCACCATCAGTGTCACTCACTCATCATCACTACACTCAGCATTGTTACACCCACTATCACCATCACTCATTCATTATCACTACATTCAGCATTGTTACACCCATCATCACCATCGGTGTCACTCATTCATTATCACAACATTCAGCATTGTTACACCCACCATCATCACCATCACAGCCACTCATGCATTATCATTACATTCAGCATTGTTACACTCACCATCATCACCATAACTCATGCATTGTTAATACATTCAACATTGTTACAGTCACCATCATCACCATCAGTGTCACTCATGCGTTATCAGCATCGGTACACTCACCATCATCACCATAAGTGTCACTCATTCATTACTACATTCAGCATCATTACACTCACCATCATCACCATCAGCATCACTCATTCATTATCACTACATTCAGCATTGTTACAACCACCATCACCATCACAATCACTCATGCATTATCACTACATTCAGCATTGTTACAGTCACCATCACCATCAGCGTCACTCATGCATTATCAATACATTCAGCATTGTTACAGTCACCATCATCACCATCAGTGTCACTCATGCATTATTCCTACAGTCAGCATTGTTACAACCACCATCATCACCATCAGGTCACTCATTCATTATCACTGCATTCAGCATTGTTACAGTCACCATCACCATCAGCGTCACTCATGCATTATCAATACATTCAGCATTGTTACAGTCAGCATCATCACCATCAGTGTCACTCATGCATTATCACTACATTTGGCATTGTTACACCCATCTTCATCACCGTCAGTCGTGCATTATCACTGCATTCACAATGGTTATACTTATCATCACCAGCAGCGTCATTCATTCATTATCACTGCATTCAGCATAGTAACACCCACCATCATCACCATCAGTGTCACTCATGCATTATCACTACATTCAGCATTGTTATACTCACCATCATCGCCATCACTCATTCATTATAACTACATTCAGCATTGTTACACCCACCATCATCACCATCAGTGTCACTCATTCATTATCACTACAATCAGCATTGTTACAGTCACCATCACCATAAGCGTCTCTCATGCATTATCAATACATTCAGCATTGTTACAGTCACCATCATCACCATCAGTGTCACTCATGCATTATCCGTACAGTCACCATTGTTACAACCACCATCATCACCTTCAAAATCACTCATGTATTATCATTACATTCAGCATTGTTACACTCACTATCATCACCATCACTCATGCATTATCACTACATTCAGCATTGTTACACTTACCATCATCACCATCAGCGTCACTCATTCATTATTACTACATTCAGCATTGTTACACTCACCATCATCACCATCACTCATGCATTGTCAATACATTCAGCATTGTTACACTCACCATCATCACCATCACTCATGCATTATCAATACATTCAGCATTGTTACACTCACCATCATCACCATCATTCATGCATTGTGAATACATACAGCATTGTTACACTCACCATCATCACCATCACTCATGCATTATCAATACATTCAGCATTGTTACAGTCACCATCATCACCATCAATGCCACTCATGCATTATGACTACATTCAGCATTATTACACTCATCTTCCTCACCATCAGTCATGCATTATCTCTACATTCACCACTGTTATACCCACCATCACCATCAGCGTCACTCATTCATTATCACTACATTCATTATCACTACATTCAGCATTGTTACAGTCACCATCATCACCATCACTCATGTATTATCACTACATTCAGCATTGTTACACTCACCATCACCATCATTCATGCATTATCACTACATTCAGCATTGTTACACTCACCGGCATCACCATCATTCATGCATTATCACTACATTCAGCACTGTTATACTCACCATCACCTTCACAGTCACTCATTCATTATCAAAACATTCAGTATTGTTACAGTGACCATCACCATCAGCATCACTCATGCATTATCAATACATTCATCATTGTTACAGTCACCACCATCAGTGTCACTCATGCATTATCCCTACAGTCAGCATTGTTACACCCACCATCATCACCATCAAAATCACTCATGTATTATCACTACATTCAGCATTGTTATAGCCACCATCATCACCATCACTCATGCAGTATCACTACATTCAGCATTGTTACAGTCACCGTCATCACAAACAGTGTTATTCATGGATTATCACTACATTCAGCATTCTTACAGTCACCATCATGACCATCAGTGTCACTCATGCATTATCACTACATTCAACATTGTTACACCCGCCATCATCACCATCAGTGTCACTCATTCATTACTATTTCTTACGCACTCACCATCATGACAATCAGGCGTCACTCCCATTCGTATCACTACATTCAGCATTGGTGCAGTCACGCATCACCATCAGCATCGCGCCATTATCAATACATTCAGCATTGTTACAGTCACCATCATCACCATCAGTGTCACTCATGCATTATCACTACATTCAGCATTGTTACACTCACCATCATCACCATCATTCATGCATTATCACTACATTCAGCATTGTTACACCCGCCATCATCACCATCAGTGTCACTCATTCGTTATCACTACATTTAGCATTGTTACAGTCACCATCATCACCATCAGTGTCACTCATGCAATATCACTACATTCGGCATTGTTACACTCATCTTCATCACCATTACCATCAAACATGCATTATCACTACATTCACCACTGATACACCCACCATCAACATCAGCGTTACTAATTCATTATCACTACATTCAGCATTGTTACATGCACCATCACCATCAGTGTCACTCATTCATTATCACTGCATTCAGCATAGTTACACCCACCATCATCACCATCAGTGTCACTCATTCATTATCACTGCATTCAGCATTGATACACCCACCATCATCACCATCATTCATGAATTATCACTACATTCAGCATTGCTGTACTCACCATCATCAGCATCACTCATGCATTATCAATACATTCAGCATTGTTACATTCACCATCAACACCATCAGTGTCACTCTTGCATTATCACTACATTCAACATTGTTACACTCACCATCATCACCATCAGTCATGCATTATCACTACATTCAGCACTGTTATACTCATCATCATCACCATCAGTGTCATTCAAGCATTATCACTACATTCAGCATTGTTACGCTCATCATCATCACCATCAGTCATGCATTATCACTACATTCAGCACTGTTATACCCACCATCACCATCAGTATCACTAATTCATTATCAGTGCATTCAGAATTGTTACACCCACCATCATCACCATCAGTGTCACTTATGCATTATCACTACATTCAGCATTGATACAGTCATCATCACCATCAGTGTCACTCATTCATTATCACTACATTCAGCATTGTTGCAGCCACCATCACCATCACTGTCACTCATTAATTATCACTACATTCAGCATTGTTACACCCATCATAATCACCATCACCTTCACTCATACATTATCACTACATTCAGCATTGCTACACTCGCCATCATCACCATCACTCATGCATTATCAATACATTCAGCATTGTTACAGTCACCATCATCACTATCAGTGTCACTCATGCAATATCACTACATTCAGCATTGTTACATTCATCTTCATCACCATTACCATCAGGCATGCATTATCACTACATTAACCACTGTTATACCCACCATCACCATCAGCGTCACTCATTCATTATCACTACATTCAGCATTGTTACACGCGCAATCACCATCAGCGTCACTCATTCATTATCACAACATTCAGCATTGTTATACTCACCATCATCACCATCAGTGTCACTCATGCATTATCACTACATTCAGCATTGTTACACCCACCATCATCACCATCGCCCATTCATTATCACTACATTCAGCATTGTTACACTCACCATCATCACCATCAGTGTCACTCATTCATTATCACTACATTCATCATTGTTATACTCACCATCATCACTCATGCATTATCAATACATTCAGCATTGTTACACTCACCATCATCACCGTCAGCATCACTCATTCATTATCACTACATTCAGCATTGTTACACGTGCAATCACCATCAGTGTCACTCATTCATTATCACTACATTCAGTGCTGTTATACTCACCATCATCACCATCAGTGTCACTCATTCATTATCACTACATTCAGCATTGTTACACCCACCATAATCACCATCACTCATACATTATCACTACATTCAGCATTGTTATACTCACCATCATCACCATCATTCATGCATTATCAATATATTCAGCATTGTTACACTCACCATCATCACCATCAGCATCACTCATTCATTATTACAACATTCAGCATTGTTACACCCACCATCACCATCAGTGTCACTCTTGTATTATCAATACATTCAGCATTGTTACACCCACCATCATCACCATCACTCATTCATTATCACTACATTCAGCATTGTTACAATCACCATCACTATCAGTGTCACTCATGCATTACCACTACATTCAGCATTGTTACACTCACCATCATCACCATCACTTATGCATTATCAATACATTCAGCATTGTTGCAGTCACCATCATCACCAACAGTGTCACTCATGCATTGTCACTACATTCAGCATTGATACAGTCACGATCATCACCATCAGTGTCACCCATTCATCATCTCTACATTCAGCATTCTTACACCTATCATCACCATCAGCATCACTCATTCATTATCACAACATTCAGCATTGTTACACCCACCATCATCACCATCAGTGTCACTCTTGCATTATCAGTACATTCAGCATTGTTACACCCACCATCATCACCATCAGTGTCACTCATTTATTATCACTACTTTCAGCATTGTTACTCCCACAATCACCATCAGTGCACTTATTCATTATCACTATATTCAGCATTGTTATACTCATCATCATCATCACCATCAGTGTCATTCAAGCATTATCACTACATTCAGCATTGTTATACTCATCATCAATCAGTCATGCATTATCACTACATTCAGCACTGTTATATCCACCTTCACCATCAGCATCACTCATTCATTATCATGACATTCAGCATTGTTATACTCACCATCATCACCATCAGTGTCATACATGCATTATCACTACATTCAGCATTGATACAGTCATCATCATTACCATCAGTGTCACTCATTCATTATCACTACATTTAGCATTGTTACACACGCCATCACCATCAGCATCACTCATTCATTATCACTACATTTAGAATTGTTGTCACTCATTCATTATCACAGCATTCAGCATTGTTATGTCCACCATCATCACCATCATTCATGCATTATCACTATATTTAGCATTATTATACTCACCATCATCACCATCATTCATGAATTATCACTACATTCAGCATTGTTGCAGTCACCATCACCACCATCAATGTCACTCATTCATTATCACTACATTCAGCATTGTTACACGCACCATCATCACCATCAGTGTCACTCATGCATTATCACTGCATTCAGCATTGTTATACTCACCATCATCACCATCACTCATGCATTATAACTACATTCAGCATTGTTACACTCACCATCATCACCATCACTCATGCATTATCAATACATTCAGCATTGTTACAGTCACCATCATCACCATCAGTGTCCCTCGTGCAATATCACTAAATTCAGCATTGTTACACTCATCTTCATCACCATTACCATCAGGCATGCATTATCACTACATTAACCACTGTTTTACCCACCATCATCACCATCACTCATGCATTATCAATACATTCAGCATTGTTACACTCACCATCATCACCATCAGCATCACTCATTCATTATTACTACATACAGCATTGTTACACCCACCATCACCATCAGTGTCACTCTTGCATTATCAATACATTCAGCATTGTTACACCCACCATCATCACCATCACTCATTCATTATCACTACATTCAGCATTGTTACATTCACCATCATCACCATCACTTATTCATTATCAATACATTCAGCATTGTTGCAGTCACCATCATCACCAACAGTGTCACTCATGCATTGTCACTACATTCATCATCGATACAGTCACCATCATCACCATCAGTGTCACCGATTCATCATCACTACATTCAGCATTGTTACAACTACCATCACCATCAGCATCACTCATTAATTATCACAACATTCAGCATTGTTACACCCACCATTATCACCATCAGCGTCTCTCATGCACTAGTACTACATTCAGCATTGTTATAATCACCATCATTATCATCACTCATGTATTATCACTACATTCAGCATTGTTACACTCACCATTATCACCATCACTCATGCATTATCAATGCATCCAGCATTGTTAGAGTCACCATCATCACCATCAGTGTCACTCATGCATTATCACTACAATCAGCCATCATCACCATCAGTGTCAATCACTCATTATCAGTATATATAGCATTGTTGCACCCACCATCACCATCAGCATCACTCATTCATTATCATGACATTCAGTGTTGTTATACTCACCATCATCATCATCAATGTCATTCATGCATTATCACTACATTCAGCATTGCTACACTCACCAACACCATTACTCATGCATTATCACTACATTCAGCACTGTTATACCAACCATTACCATCAGTGTCACTCATGCATTATCACTACATTCAGCACTGTTATACCCACCATTACCATCAGTGTCATTCATGCATTATAACTACATTCAACATTGTTATAGCCACCATCATCACCATCATCATCACTCATTCATTATCCCTACACTCAGCATTGTTGCACCCACCATCTTCACCATCAGTGTCACTCATACATTATCACTACATTCAGCATTGTTACAGTCACCATCATCACCATCAGTGGCATTCATTCATTATCACTACATTCAGCATTGTTACAGTCACCATCATCACCATCAGTGGCATTCATTCATTATCACTACATTCAGCATTGTTACACTCATCTTCATCACCATTACCATCAAACATGCATTATCACTACATTCACCACTGATACACCCACCATCAACATCAGCGTTACTAATTCATTATCACTACATTCAGCATTGTTACATGCACCATCACCATCAGTGTCACTCATTCATTATCACTGCATTCAGCATAGTTACACCCACCATCATCACCATCAGTGTCACTCATTCATTATCACTGCATTCAGCATTGATACACCCACCATCATCACCATCATTCATGAATTATCACTACATTCAGCATTGCTGTACTCACCATCATCAGCATCAGTCATGCATTATCAATACATTCAGCATTGTTACACTCACCATCATCACCATCAGTGTCACTCTTGCATTATCAGCACATTCAGCATTATTACACCCACCATCATCATCATCAGTCATGCACTATCACTACATTCAGCACTGTTATACTCATCATCATCACCATCAGTGTCATTCAAGCATTATCACTACATTCAGCATTGTTACGCTCATCATCATCACCATCAGTCATGCATTATCACTACATTCAGCACTATTATACCCACCATCACCATCAGTATCACTAATTCATTATCACTGCATTCAGAATTGTTACACCCGCCATCACCATCAGTGTCACTTATGCATTATCACTACATTCAGCATTGATACAGTCATCATCACCATCAGTGTCACTCATTCATTATCACTACATTCAGCATTGTTGCAGCCACCATCACCATCACTGTCACTCATTAATTATCACTACATTCAGCATTGTTACACCCATCATAATCACCATCACCTTCACTCATACATTATCACTACATTCAGCATTGCTACACTCGCCATCATCACCATCACATCCATTATCAATACATTCAGCATTGTTACAGTCACCATCATCACTATCAGTGTCACTCATGCAATATCACTACATTCAGCATTGTTACATTCATCTTCATCAGCACTACCATCAGGCATGCATTATCACTACATTAACCACTGTTATACCCACCATCACCATCAGCGTCACTCATTCATTATCACTACATTCAGCATTGTTACACGCGCAATCACCATCAGCGTCACTCATTCATTATCACTACATTCAGCGTTGTTATACTCACCATCATCACCATCAGTGTCACTCATGCATTATCACTACATTCAGCATTGTTACACCCACCATCATCACCATCGCTCATTCATTATCACTACATTCAGCATTGTTACACTCACCATCATCACCATCAGTGTCACTCATTCATTATCACTACATTCAGCATTGTTATACTCACCATCATCACCATCACTCATGCATTATCAATACATTCAGCATTGTTACACTCACCATCATCACCATCAGCATCACTCATTCATTATCACTACATTCAGCATTGTTACACGTGCAATCACCATCAGCGTCACTCATTCATTATCACTACATTATCACCATCAGTGGCTTTCATGCACATTACATTCACATTCAGCATTGTTTACCATCATCACATCACCATCACTCGCCGTATCATTCCGCGTTATTGCCTCCACCACCATCACTGTCAGCATCACTCATTCATAATCACTACATTCAGCATTGTTACATGTGCAATCACCATCAGCGTCACTTATTCATTATCACTACATTCAGCATTGTTACAGTCACCATCATCACCATCACTCATGTATTATCACTACATTCAGCATTGTTACACTCACCGGCATCACCATCATTCATGCATTATCACTACATTCCACACTGTTATACTCACCATCACCTTCACAGTCACTCATTCATTATCAAAACATTCAGTATTGTTACAGTGACCATCACCATCAGCATCACTCATGCATTATCAATACATTCATCATTGTTACAGTACCATCATCACCATCAGTGTCACTCATGCATTATCCCTACAGTCAGCATTGTTACACCCACCATCATCACTATCAAAATCACTCATGTATTATCACTACATTCAGCATTGTTATACCCACCATCATCACCATCACTCATGCATTATCACTACATTCAGCATTGTTACAGTCACCGTCATCACAAACAGTGTTATTCATGTATTATCACTACATTCAGCATTGTTATACCCACCATCATCACCATCACTCATGCATTATCACTACATTCAACATTGTTACACTCACCATCATCACCATCAGTGTCACTCATTCATTACTACATTCAGATTTCTTACACTCACCATCATGACAATCAGCGTCACTCATTCATTATCACTACATTCAGCATTGATACAGTCACCATCACCATCAGCGTCACACATGCATTATCAATACATTCAGCATTGTTACAGTCACCATCATCACCATCAGTGTCACTCATGCATTATCCCTACAGTCAGCATTGTTACAACCACCATCATCACCATCAAAATCACTCCTGTATTATCACTACATTCAGCATTGTTACACTCACCATCATCACCATCAGTGTCATTCATTATCACTACATTCAGCATTGTTACACCCACCATCATCACCATCAGTGTCACTCATTCATTATCACTACATTCAGCATTGTTACACCCACCATCATCACCATCAGTGTCACTCATTCATTATCACTACATTCCTGTACACCCACCATCATCACCATCAAACATGCATCACCATCAATTTCATTATCACTACATTCAGCATTGTTGCACTCACCATCATCAGCATCACTCATGCGTATCAATACATTCAGCATTGTTAAATTCACCATCAACACCATCAGTATATCTTGCATTATCAGTACATTCAGCATTATTTACCATCATCCAGCATTGTTGTCACTCATGGTTTCCAAACATTATCACTGCATTCAGCATTGTTACAGTCACCATCATCACCATCAGTGTCACTCATGCGTTATCACTACATTCAACGCAATTGCCAGCGCATACTTATCAGTATCACTGAATTCATTATCAGTGCATTCCAGAATTGTTACACCCACCATCATCACCATCAGTCATGCATTATCACTACATTCAGCACTGTTATAACCACTCATCATCATCACCATCAGTGTCACTCATTCATTATCACTACATTCAGCATTGTTGCAGCCACCATCACCATCACTGTCACTCATTAATTATCACTACATTCAGCATTGTTACACCACCATAAATCATCATCACCTTCACTCATACATTACCACTACATTCAGCATTGCTACCCTCACCATCATCACCATCACTCATGCATTATCAATACATTCAGCATTGTTACAGTCACCATCATCACTATCAGTGTCACTCATGCAATATCACTACATTCAGCATTGTTACATTCATCTTCATCACCATTACCATCAGGCATGCATTATCACTACTTTAACCACTGTTATACCCACCATCACCATCAGCGTCACTCATTCATTATCACTACATTCAGCATTGGTACACGCGCAATCACCATCAGCGTCACTCATTCATTATCACTACATTCAGTGTTGTTATACTCACCATCATCACCATCAGTGTCACTCATGCATTATCACTACATTCAGCATTGCTACACCCACCATCACCACCATCGTTCATTCATTATCACTACATTCAGCATTGTTACACTCACCATCATCACCATCAGTGTCACTCATTCATTATCACTACATTCAGCATTGTTATACTCACCATCATCACTCATGCATTATCAATACATTCAGCATTGTTACACTCACCATCATCACTGTCAGCATCACTCATTCATTATCACTACATTCAGCATTGTTACACGTGCAATCACCATCAGCGTCACTCATTCATTATCACTACATTCAGCGCTGTTATACTCAACATCATCAAAATCAGTGAAACTCATGCATTATCACTACATTCAGCATTGTTACACCCACCATCATCACCATTGTTCATTCATTATCACTACATTCAGCATTGTTACAGTCACCATCACCACCATCTGTGTCACTCATTCATTATCACTACATTCAGCATTGTTACACCCACCATAATCACCATCACCATCACTCATACATTATCACTACATTCAGCATTGTTATACTCACCATCATCACCATCATTCATGCATTATCAATATATTCAGCATTGTTACACTCACCATCATCACCATCAGCATCACTCATTCATTATTACAACATTCAGCATTGTTACACCCACCATCACCATCAGTGTCACTCTTGTATTATCAATACATTCAGCATTGTTACACCCACCATCATCACCATCACTCATTCATTATCACTACATTCAGCATTGTTACAATCACCATCGCTATCAGTGTCACTCATGCATTACCACTACATTCAGCATTGTTACACTCACCATCATCACCATCACTTATGCATTATCAATACATTCAGCATTGTTGCAGTCACCATCATCACCAACAGTGTCACTCATGCATTGTCACTACATTCAGGATTGATACAGTCATGATCATCACCATCAGTGTCACCCATTCATCATCTCTACATTCAGCATTCTTACACCTATCATCACCATCAGCATCACTCATTCATTATCACAACATTCAGCATTGTTACACCCACCATCATCACCATCAGTGTCACTCTTGCATTATCAGTACATTCAGCATTGTTACACCCACCATCATCACCATCAGTGTTACTCATTTATTATCACTACTTTCAGCATTGTTACTCCCACAATCACCATCAGTGCACTTATTCATTATCACTATATTCAGCATTGTTATACTCATCATCATCACCATCAGTGTCATTCAAGCATTATCACTACATTCAGCATTGTTATACTCATCATCAATCAGTCATGCATTATCACTGCATTCAGCACTGTTATATCCACCTTCACCATCAGCATCACTTATTCATTATCATGACATTCAGCATTGTTATACTCACCATCATCACCATCAGTGTCATACATGCATTATCACTACATTCAGCATTGATACAGTCATCATCATTACCATCAGTGTCACTCATTCATTATCACTACATTTAGCATTGTTACACACGCCATCACCATCAGCATCACTCATTCATTATCACTACATTTAGAATTGTTACACGCACCATAATCGCCATCACCATCACTCATTCATTATCACGGCATTCAGCATTGTTATGTCCACCATCATCACCATCATTCATGCATTATCACTATATTTAGCATTATTATACTCAGCATCATCACCATCATTCATGAATTATCACTACATTCAGCATTGTTGCAGCCACCATCATCACCATCACTGTCACTCATTCATTATCACTACATTCAGCATTGTTACACCCACCATCATCACCAACAATGTCACTCATGCATTATCACTGCATTCAGCATTGTTATACTCACCATCATCACCATCACTCATGCATTATAACTACATTCAGCATTGTTACACTCACCATCATCACCATCACTCATGCATTATCAATACATTCAGCATTGTTACAGTCACCATCATCACCATCAGTGTCACTCGTGCAATATCACTAAATTCAGCATTGTTACACTCATCTTCATCACCATTACCATCAGGCATGCATTATCACTACATTAACCACTGTTTTACCCACCATCATCACCATCACTCATGCATTATCAATACATTCAGCATTGTTACACTCACCATCATCACCATCAGCATCACTCATTCATTATTACTACATTCAGCATTGTTACACCCACCATCACCATCAGTGTCACTCTTGCATTATCAATACATTCAGCATTGTTACACCCACCATCATCACCATCACTCATTCATTATCACTACATTCAGCATTGTTACATTCACCATCATCACCATCACTTATTCATTATCAATACATTCAGCATTGCTGCAGTCACCATCATCACCAACAGTGTCACTCATGCATTGTCACTACATTCATCATCGATACAGTCACCATCATCACCATCATCACCATCAGTGTCACCGATTCATCATCACTACATTCAGCATTGTTACAACTACCATCACCATCAGCATCACTCATTAATTATCACAACATTCAGCATTGTTACACCCACCATTATCACCATCAGCGTCTCTCATGCACTAGTACTACATTCAGCATTGTTATAATCACCATCATTATCATCACTCATGTATTATCACTACATTCAGCATTGTTACACTCACCATTATCACCATCACTCATGCATTATCAATGCATCCAGCATTGTTAGAGTCACCATCATCACCATCAGTGTCACTCATGCATTATCACTACAATCAGCCATCATCACCATCAGTGTCAATCACTCATTATCAGTATATTCAGCATTGTTGCACCCACCATCACCATCAGCATCACTCATTCATTATCATGACATTCAGTGTTGTTATACTCACCATCATCATCATCAATGTCATTCATGCATTATCACTACATTCAGCATTGCTACACTCACCATCACCATTACTCATGCATTATCACTACATTCAGCACTGTTATACCAACCATTACCATCAGTGTCACGCATGCATTATCACTACATTCAGCACTGTTATACCCACCATTACCATCAGTGTCATTCATGCATTATCACTACATTCAACATTGTTATAGCCACCATCATCACCATCATCATCACTCATTCATTATCCCTACACTCAGCATTGTTGCACCCACCATCATCACCATCAGTGTCACTCATACATTATCACTACATTCAGCATTGTTACAGTCACCATCATCACCATCAGTGGCATTCATTCATTATCACTACATTCAGCATTGTTACAGTCACCATCATCACCATCAGTTTCACTGAAGCATTATCACTGCATTCAACATTGTTATACCTACCATCATCACCATCATTCATGCATTATCACTACATTCAGCATTGTTACACTCACCATCATCACCATCACTCATACATTATCATTACATTCAGCATTGTCACACTCACCATCACCACCATCAGTGTCACTCATTCATTATTACTACATTCAGCATTGTTATACCCACCATCATCACCATCAGTGTCACTCTTGCATTATCAATACATTCAGCATTGTTAGTCCCGCCATCATCACCATCAGTGTCACTCATTTATTATCACTACATTTAGCATTGTTACACCCAACATCATCACCATCAGTGTCACTCATTCATTATTACTACATTCAGCATTGTTACACCCACCATCATCACCATCAGTGTCATTCATGTATTATCACTACATACAGCAAAGTTATAGCCATCATCACCATCAGCGTCACTCATTCATTATCCCTACAATCAACATTGTTACACCCACCATCATCACCATCAGTGTCACTCATTCATTATCACTACATTCAGCATTGTTACAGTCACCATCATCACCATCAGTGGCATTCATTAATTATCACTACATTCAGCATTATTGCAGTCACCATCATCACCATCAGTTTCACTGAAGCATTATCACTGCATTCAACATTGTTATACCCACCATCATCACCATCATTCATGCATTATCACTACATTCAGCATTGTTACACTCACCATCATCACCATCACTCATACATTATCATTACATTCAGCATTGTTACACTCAACATCGCCACCATCAGCATCACTCATTTATTATCACTACATTTAGCATTGTTACACCCACCATCATCACCATCAGTGTCACTCATTCATTATCACTACATTTAGCATTGTTACACCCAACATCATCACCATCACTCATTCATTATCACTACATTCAGCATTGTTACAATCAGCATCACTATCAGTGTCACTCATGCATTACCACTACATTCAGCATTGTTACACTCACCATCATCGCCATCACTTATGCATTATCAATATATTCAGCATTGTTGCAGTCACCATCATCAGCAACACTGTCACTCATGCATTGTCACTACATTCAGCATCGATACAGTCACCATCATCACCATCAGTGTCACTCATTCATCATGACTACATTCAGCATTGTTACACCCACCATCACCATCAGCATCACTCATTCATTATCACAACATTCAGCATTGTTATACTCACCATCATCACCATCATCTCTCATGCATTAGCACTACATTCAGCATTGTTACAGTCACCATCATCACAATCACTCATGTATTATCACTACATTCAGCATTCTTACAGTCACCATCACCATCAGTGGCACTCATTCATCATGACTACATTCAGCATTGTTACACCCACCATCATCACCATCAGCATCACTCATTCATTATCACAACATTCAGCATTGTTATACTCACCATCATCACCATCATCTCTCATGCATTAGCACTACATTCAGCATCGATACAGTCACCATCATCACCATCAGTGGCACTCATTCATCATGACTACATTCAGCATTGTTACACCCACCATCATCACCATCAGCGTCTCTCATGCATTAGTACTACATTCCGCATTGTTACAATCATAGGTTCATAGGTTCATAGGTTCATACTAGGCTATCTGCCCTAGGGCATTTATAAGCCTAGCCAGAGTGTGTGTGGCTTTCACCACCCCTTAGGATGAGAATACTATACCCATTAGTTTGCTGTGCCTTTGTCCAGCAGTGACACAGAGATGATTCCCGGGGTAAACCTATGATCTCCCATCCACTCGTCAAGATTTCTCTTGAACAGAGTCAGTGAGGGGCTCTGCCTCACATGGACTGGGATTCTGTTCCATAGTGTAGGGAGTCTCTGGGTGATGAATCTGTCCCTCCAGCACGTCCTATTTATATCCATGTTGAGGTTTAAGTCTCTTGCTCTCGTGGCTCTGGTGGATTTGGATTTTTTGAGGTGGAGCATGTCCATTAATTCCGGGTTGGACATGGCCTTGTATGTCAGGCACAGATCACCTCGAGCAGACGGTATGCGACTGAATAGAGCTGGAGTTTCTTCAGTCGGGCATCGTATGACATATGTTTGAGCCCCTTTATCTTTGGTGAGGAACTTTTGGGTCTTTCCAACTGCTGCAGGTGTCGGGTAAGGTACATTCGAATGGGCGTTGTACTCAATCATTGGTCTGATAAGTGAAGAGTACATGGGTACAATGACCTCTCCTGATCTGGATGTGAATCCCTTCATGATCAGGTGGGCAATGTAGAAGGTCTTCCTAACCACTTTGGCAATGTAGTGTCAAAAGAGGTTACTGTCAACTTGGGTCCCCAGGTCCCTGATAACTTCTTCCGTGTTTAATGGATTACCACCTATGTGGTAATTAGGGGTTACCTTGTTTTTCCCAAAGGGTATGACTATACATTTTTGGCATTTAGCTTAAGGCCATGGCTCTGGCACCAGTTATCCATTTCTATGAGACCTCTCTGAGGATGTCTGTGTCTGATGGAGTGTCAATTATGGTGCCCAGTTTGCAGTCATCTGCAAATTTTGTCAGCCACAATCCCCCTATGTTTGCCTGCACTTCAGAAAAATAAATGCCGAACAACAGGGGGCCCAGGACTGAGCCCTGTGGGACACCGCTCGTGACCGGCTTAGTCTGACATGGCACCAGCAACTCTAACCCTGTGTGTTCTGTCCTTGAGCCAGTTTGCAACCCATCTTGTGACATATGGGTTTTACATCTAAGCTGGTGAGCTTTTCTATGATGCCCAAGTGGGGTATTGTGTCTAACGCTTTTGCTAGGTCAAGGTAGGCTGTGTGAACTGCCTTACCCTCATCAATGGCCTTAGTGACCATTTCGAAAAAGTCGACCAAGTTCAAGAGGCAGGATCTGCCCTTGACAAAGCCAAATTGGGTAGGATCCAGTGTCTGTAGGTCCCCAATGTCTTTATTTATGAGTTCCATTATGATCCTCTCCATAGCTTTGCAGACAAGGCTCGTCAAGCTTATGGGGTGGTAATTTCCAGGGTCCGTAGAAGCATCGTCTTTGTGGAGTGGGACCACAGTTGCCGTACGCCATTCTTTGGGTACGTATCCTGTAGTAAGGCTAAGATTAAACAGCAGCCTTATGTGTGGGTTTAGTTTCTCATTGAGTTCGTGTAGCACACAGCCGGGGACACCGTCCTGTCCCATTGATGCTGTGTTTTTTGCTTTAGAGAGCAGCTCTCACCTGGGCATCTGAGATGTTTGGGAGGCTAGACACTGGTGGGATAGATATTTCTCCTTTGGGGAAGGAGGGAGAAATTTGCACTGAACCTGTCTGCCAGTATGTTGGCAATGTCTGTGGGTTCAGTGATTTTTTTATAATTTTGGACTAATTCTGAGCATATCTGGGAGTTTCCACCCAGGTTTCTAACATAGCTAAAGAAGGCCTTATGATTGTCTTTTGTGTCATTAGCGATTTTTCTCTCAAAGTTGGCCTTGGATGATTTTATGAGTGATCGTAGTTTTGCTAGTATTGATCAGAGATGCCTTCCCTTTTAGGATTTTGCTCTGTCATGTAGTAGCTTTCTCCTCTTGTTGTAGAGTTTGTTTATGGCTGGGGTCCACCAGACCCGGCCTGCCTTTGGTGGAAAGAGTCTTGATTTTATTAGGGATTGCTTGATCCATACATTCCTGGAGGTGCTCATAGAAGCCATTTGTAAGGGTTTCAGCAGCGTGGGTTGTGGTTTCCACTGGCTGGGGCCTTGAGCGATACCACTCCAGTCTTAAGAAATGTGAAGTTTGCTTTTGAGAAGTTCTTCACTGTGGTCTTTTGCTGGGGTGGGCGGGATGTGGATCTCAATGAGATTAATTTATGGTCTGATCTCACCAATGAGGGATATACTTCCGGTGTGGAGCATTTTGTCCCCATGTTTGTGATGATCAGGTCTAGTATATTTTCTCCTCTTGTGGGAATGGTGACTAGTTGTTCCATAGCATTTGAGTTTATGAACTCCAGGAACCTTTGGGCTAGGGTGTTGGGGCTTGAGTAATGTTCCCAGTCTATGTTTGGGTAGTTGAAGTCACCCAATATGATGGTGTTTGGAGACATTCATACTCTCCAGTGTCTTCAGGAAGGCTGTGTGGGTTTCCTGAGTTTGAGAAGGTGGTCTGTAGCATGCTACAAACTGTAGGCCAGTTTTATCTATGGTTAATTGCATCTGGATGGTCTCTGATGCTTCGTGCGTTGCCACTAACCTGGAGGTGTGGGTATCCTTTATGAATATGGATACTCCCCCTCCTTTTGTGGTTCGGTCTGGATTTTGGGGCCAGAACGCATGATATGAGGTATAACCTGATAGTGCTGGGGTGCTCTCAGGAGCCTTGAACAAGGTTTCAGTCACAGCACAGACATCGATGTTCTCCATACAGAGGAGGGCTTCGAGAGCGTGCATCTTGAGGTTTAGACTTCTGGCATTGAGCAGTATTACCCTTAGTTTTTCTCCATTTTTGTTTTCTAGGGCGGTAGGTTTATCATTTGAGCCTTGCCTAAAAGGCACTATGGGGTTGCAAGAGCCTTTGCCAATATCCGGAAGCCAGGGTGACAGGTGCAAGCGTCCCTTGCTAAGCAGCATGGCTTGTCAAGCATGTCATCCCAGGCAGACAGACATTGATCCCCTTAGAATGACACCAGTAATTAAGCCAATTATTAAAGCTGATCATTTTGTCTCTGTATTGTGGCATCATTCTTGGTGAGGGTAGGATACTGCTCAGGGTCAGGGTCATACCGGCCTGGGCTACATAATCTGAGAGCTCCTCTATGTCTCTTTTCATGTAGTCCAGGGAGGTACGTCTCATGTCGTTCACACCAGCATGGACAATGACTGAGTCATACTTGTACTTGCTGTGGAGTGACCTGAGTGCTTGTGTTATGTGGCGGATTCTCACACCTGACAGGCAGCTTACTGTGATCTTTTCCTTGTTCAGTCTGGTGAGTGGGACGTCAGTGTGTCTGACTATGGAGTCACCTATAACAAGTATGTCTGGCATTGTGTTTGGCCTTAAGGGCTGTGACTGTTTAGCACACTGACTTTAAGAACTATGTGTTGCATGTCTTATGTCTTGAGGTGGCAGTTGCTTAGGTGTCTGCTTTGGAGGCCTCTGTGGTTTTGGTAGATTTTTGATCAGTGCCTCAGTATGTCTTTGTGTGTTTATGTGTTTGTTTTGCAGTTGTGATAGTTCTATGTGAAACTGGGTTTGTGGTGTGCGTGGTTTCCTTCTCCTCCTGTCTGGTCTTGCCAGCCCTGAGTTGAGAGAGCTCAGCCTCCAGTTTGGCTATAGTTGCATCTCTCACATGTATTTGTGTTTTGTGGGAGAAGGAGTGGGTTGTTCTGTGCACATGAGGCAATTGTAACATTGCCTCAAGATGCCCAGATTCACCAGCTGAACAGGAGAGGACGCTAGCAACTGACCCTTGACATGCTAGAAAAGTGAAAAGTTTGCTGTGTAACTGAGTCAGAAGGGACCTATAGGGAAATGGGTACTCAAGGGGATTCTAGGCTAATGTAGTACTTTGTTTAGTATATAAGTACTTTACCTATATAAAAATGCTTTAGGAGCAAGTGCTGAGCTTTTGAGATAGAGAATAGACTGTTTAGATTGCAAGTAGAGAAGTTCTAAGGGAAAAATTGAAGAGCAGACTTTACGGAGCCAGAAATAGTTTAACCGGCGCTGCCCGATGGTGCTCTATGGGCAACTCCGCGCTAAAGCGAGCTTTATAGCAGGGGGTTGAAAAGATCTAGGAAATCACCATCATTATCATCACTCATGTATTATCACTATATTCAGCATTGTTGCACTCACCATTATCACCATCACTCATGCATTATCAATACATCCAGCATTGTTACAGTCACCATCATCACCATCAATGTCACTCATGCATTATCACTACAATCAGCCATCATCACCATCAGTGTCAAGCATTCATTATCAGTAAATTCAGCATTGTTGCACCCACCATCACCATCAGCATCACTCATTCATTATCCCTACACTCAACATTGTTGCACCCACCATCATCACCATCAGTGTCACTCATACATTATCACTGCATTCAGCATTGTTACAGTCACCATCATCACCATCAGTGGCATTCATTCATCATCACTACATTAAGCATTGTTACAGTCACCATCATCACCAACAGTTTCACTGAAGCATTATCACTGCATTCAACATTGTTATACCCACCATCACCACCATCATTCATGCATTATCACTACATTCAGCATTGTTACACTCACCATCATCACCATCACTCATACATTATCATTGCATTCAGCATTGTTACACTCACCATCACCACCATCAGTGTCACTCATTCATTATTACTACATTCAGCATTGTTACACCCACCATCATCACCATCAGTGTCACGCTTGCATTATCAATACATTCAGCATTGTTAGACCCACCATCTCCATCTGTGTCACTCATTCATTATCACTACATTTAGCATTGTTACACCCACCATCATCACCATCACTCATTCATTATCACTACATTCAGCATTGTTACAATCAGCATCACTATCAGTGTCACTCATGCATTACCACTACATTCAGCATTGTTGCAGTCACCATCATCACCATCACTCATGCATTATCACTACATTCAGCATTGTTACACCCACCATCATCACCATCAGTGTCAATCATTCATTATCACTACATTCAGCATTGTTGCACCCACCATCAGCATCACTCATTCATTATCATGACATTCAGCATTGTTATACTCACCATCATCACCGTGTCATTCATGTATTATCACTACATTCAGCATTGCTACACTCACCATCACCATTACTCATGCATTATCACTACATTAAGCACAGTTATACCCACCATTACCATCAGTGTCATTCATGCATTATCACTACATTGAACACTGTTATATCCACCATCACCATCAGTGTCACTCATGCATTATCACTACATTCAGCATTGTTACACCCACCATCATCACCATCAGCATCACTCATGCATTAGCACTACATTCAGCATTGTTACATTCACCATCACCACCATCACTCATGCATTATCACTACATTCAGCATTGTTACACTCACCATCATCATCACTCATTCAGTATATCTGCATTCAGCATTGTTACACTCACCATCATCACCATCAGTGTCAATCATTCATTATTACTACATTCAGCGTTGTTACAGTCACCATCATCACTATCAGCGTCACTCATTCATTATCACTACATTCAGCATTGGTACATTCACCATCATCACCATCATTGATGTATTATCACTACATTCAGCATTGTTATACTCACCAACACCACCATCACTCATGCATTATCACTACATTCAGCATTGTTACACTCACCATCATCAACATCATTCATGTATGATCACAACATTCAGCATTGTTACACTAACCAGCATCACGATCACTCATGCATTATCTCTACATTCAGTATTGTTACACTCACCATCATCACCATCAGCATCACTCATTCATTATTACTACATTTAGCATTGTTACACCCACCATCACCATCAGTGTCATTCATGCATTATCACTACATTCAGCATTGTTATAGCCACCATCACCACCATCAGCATCACTCATTCATTATCCCTACACTCAGCATTGTTGCACCCACCATCATCACCATCAGTCTCACTCATACATTATCACTACATTCAGCATTGTTACAGTCAACATCATCACCATCAGTTTCACTCATACATTATCACTACATTCAGCATTGTTACAGTCACCATCATCACCATCAGTTTCACTCAAGCATTATCACTGCATTCAACATTGTTATATTCACCATCATCACCATCACTCATGCATTATCCCTACACTCAGCATTGTTGCACCCACCATCATCACCATCAGTCTCACTCATACATTATCACGACATTCAGCATTGTTACACTCACCATCATCAGTGTCAATCATTCATTATCACAACATTCAGCATTGTTACACCCACCATAATCACCATCACCATCACTCATACATTATCACTACATTCAGCATTGATATACTCACCATCTCACCATCACTCATGCATTATCAATACATTCAGCATTGTTACACTCACCATCATCACTATCAGCGTCACTCATTCATTATCACTACATTTAGCATTGTTACACCCACCATCATCACCGTCACTCATTCATTATCACTACATTCAGTATTGTTACAATCACGATCACTATCAGTGTCACTCATGCATAACCACTACATTCAGCATTGTTACACTCACCATCTTCACCATCACTTATGCATTATCAATACATTCAGCATTGCTACAGTCACCATCATCACCATCACGCATGCATTATCATTACATCCAGCATTGTTAAAGTCACCATCATCACCATCAGTGTCACTCATGCATTATCACTACATTCAGCATTGTTACACCCACCATCATCACCATCAGTGTCAATCATTCATTATCACTACATTCAGCATTGTTGCACCCACCATCACCATCAGCATCACTCATTCATTATCATGACATTCAACGTTGTTATACTCACCATCATCGCCATCAGTGTCATTCATGCATTTTCACTACATTCAGCATTGCTACACTCACCATCACCATTACTCATGCATTACCACTACATTCAGCACTGTTATACCCACCATTACTATCAGTGTCATTCATGCATTATCACTACATTGAGCACTGTTATACCCACCATCACCATCAGTGTCGCTCATGCATTATCACTACATTCAGCATTGTTACGCCCACCATCATCACCATCAGAAACACTGATGCATTAGCACTACATTCAGCATTGTTACATTCACCATCATCACCCTCATTCATGTATTATCACTACATTCAGCATTGTTATACACACCATCACCACCATCACGCATGCATTAACACTACATTCAGCATTGTTACAGTCACCATCATCAGCGTCACTCATTCATCATCACTACATTCAGCATTGTTACACCCACCATCATCACCATCAGTGTCATTCATACATTATCACTACATTCAGCATTGTTACACTCACCATCATCACCATCAACATCACTCATTCATTATTACTACATTCAGTATTGTTACAGTCACCATCATCACCACCAGCGTCACTCATTCATTATTACTACATTCAGCATTATTACACCCAACATCATCACCATCAGTGTCACTCATACATTATCACTACATTCAGCATTGTTACAGTCACCATCATCGCCATCAGTGTCATTCATGCATTATCACTACATTCAGCATTGTTACACTCACCATCACCACCATCACGCATGCATTATCACTACATTCAGCATTGTTTCAACCACCATCACCATCAGCGTCACTCATTCATTATCCCTACACTCAGCATTGTTGCACCCACCATCATCACCATCAGTGTCACTCATACATTATCACTACATTCAGCATTGTTACAGTCACCATCATCACTATCAGTGTCATTCATTCATTATCCCTACACTCAGCATTGTTGCACCCACCATCATCACCATCAATGTCACTCATACATTATCACTACATTCAGCATTGTTACAGTCACAGTCATCACCATCAGTGTCATTCATTCATTATCACTACATTTAGCAATGTTACACCCACCATCACCATCAGTGTCACTCATTCATTATCACTACATTTAGCATTGTTACACCCACCATCACCATCAGTGTCACTCATGCATTATCTCTACATTCAGCATTGTTACACCCACCATCATCGTCAGTTTCACTCTTGCATTATCCTTACATTCAGCATTGTTACACCCACCATCATCACCATCAGTGTCATTCATGCATTTTCAATACATTCAGCATTGTTACACCCACCATCATCACCATCAGCGTCACGCATTCATTATCACTACATTCAGCATTGTTACACCCACCATCACCATCACTCATGCATTATTAATACATTCAGTATTGTTACAGTCACCATAATCACCATCAGTGTCACTCATTCATTATTACTACATTCAGCATTGTTGCAGTCACCATCATCAGCGTCACTCATGCATTATCACTACATTCAGCATTGATACATCCACCATAATCACCATCACAATCACTCATACATTATCAATACATTCAGCATTGTTACACCTACCATCATCACCATCACTCATGCGTTATCACTACCGTAAGCATTGTTACACCGATCATCATCAGTGACACTCATGCATTATCAAAACATTCAGCATTGTTACACCCACCATCATCACCATCACTCATTTATTATCACTACATTCAGCATTGTTACAGTCACCATCACCACAATCAGTGTTATTCATGGATTATCACTCCATAGGTATCACAAGGGATAAGAAACTAAGAGTAATGCTACTCAACGCCAGAAGTCTAAACCTCAAGATGCACGCACTCAAAACTCTCCTTAGCATGGAGAACATCAATATCTGTGCAGTAACAGAAACCTGGTTCAAGGCTCCCGAGAGCACCCCAGCACTACCAGGTTATACCTCATACCATGCTTTTTATTTAAAACTTGGACCGAACCACAAAAGGAGGGGGAGTATCAATATTCGCCAAAGATACCCACACCTCCAGGTTGGTGGCAAAGCACGAAGCATCAGAGACTATCCATGTGCAACTAACAGTGGGTAAAACTGCCTTCCAGTTTATAGCCTGCTACAGACCACCCTCCCAAATCCAGGAACCCCACTCGGCCTTCCTGACAACACTGGAAAATATGAAGGTCTCTCCAAACACCATTATATTGGGTGACTTCAACTACCCAAACATAGACTGGGAGCATTACTCTGGCTCAACACCCTAGCCCAAAGGTTCCTAGAATTTATAAACTCAAATGCTATGGAACAACTTGTTACCACTCACAAGATGGGAAAACATACTGGACCTGATCATCACCAACATGGGGACTCTATGCTCCAGACCAGAAGTGTATCC
>NC_056726.1:1524351560-1524429060 GCF_019279795.1 Protopterus annectens
ACCAGTGCTGCTTTATCGAAAATGCACTTTCGCGTAATAAAGTTTGCAGACTATAGTAGGAAGGGGGATGCTTATTGAAAACATGATGTTTGCATGTTACATTCATTGTACTTCAGTATTTAGTGTTGACGTACAACTAATGGGACCTTTACTGAGATCATGGTACAGTGGGGATGAGGGAACTGTCCCTTTTCCCCACTGTAGTGCGATCTCTGAGTGAGAAAACTGGAGTAGTGGGGGACATGGAGGGTGCAGGGTGGCTTGCCCCCCTGCATAAAAGTGTTTTCAGTATTTTTTTTGAATGGATTTACATGAAAGTGTGTTTTCGTTAAACGCACTTTCGTGTAAATGCATTCGCGAATTTACGTTTCGCTGAAATGTAAATTCATGCACAGACAGTAGATCCCTACATTTATAGCATTATTAAACAGTCATCATTACTATATTCAGCATTGCTGTAACTGTATCACTATTGCTACATTTATAGCATTATTAAACAGTCATCATTACTATATTCAGCATTGCTGTAACTGTATCACTATCGCTACATTTATAGCATTATTAAACAGTCATCATTACTGTATTCAGCATCGCTGTAACTGTATCACTATCGCTACATTTATAGCATTATTAAACAGTCATCATTACTATATTCAGCATCGCTGTAACTGTATCACTATCGCTACATTTATAGCATTATTAAACAGTCATAATTACTATATTCAGCAGCGCTGTACTGTATCACTATCACCAGATTTATAGCATTATTATACAGTCATCATTACTATATTCAGCATCGCTGTAACTGTATCACTATCGCTACATTTATAGCATTATTAAACATTCAGCATTACTATATTCAGCATCGCTGTAACTGTATCACTATTGCTACCTTTATAGCATTATTAATCATTCATCATTACTATATTCAGCATTTCAGTAACTGTATCATCACCATTGCTGCATTTATTGGATTATCAGACATTCATCATTTCTATATTGAGTGTTGTAACTATATTATCATTGCTACACTTATAGCATTATTTTTTTATTTATTTATTTTGTTTTACATTTGTTTACCAGGAAAATCCAACTGGACACAGGTCCTTTTTCAGCAGGCCCAGGGAGAAAAGCTGTGCGCAAAGATACATTAAGGACAGAATTAATAAGAACAATGTTACTATAAATGGAAGTGAGCAATGTCTGCTAAAAGCCAGAACATAAATTACGAATAACATAGTTGCATGAGGGACAGTGGATATACATGGAGTATACATTCTTACATGCATAGGAGCATTGGATACATATTTCATGGCACTTATCAAAAATTAGTACAAATACATTTATAGCACTGTTGAACATTCATTAGGGTAAACAACAAGCTTATTTTGGGATATGTTTTCTATTTGTAATATATTTCATCAGTAGTTAGCCTGAACAATTGTTTTGTTTCAACAACAGTATTCTCATACATGTCAACAAAAGAGGTGCTACAGGAAATAAATCACAGCAGAATAGTAACAACTCAGCTTATTAGGCATTAGTTTGTTGCATAAACATACATCCTCTCTGCAGAACTTGTCACTGAATGATAACAGAACTTACTGCAATGACTGCATTTATAAGTACGTTCACCGGAGTCTCATTATTACTTAGGTGGCTCACAATTTACTATTTTGATTGCAGGGCAGTGAAGGAATGACTGGGCCTACTGGGCCAACAGGACCTCCTGGACCTTCTGGTCCACCTGGAATACAGGTACAAATGTTGATTAATATGCGCATGTAGGCTGATTATTATTTGTATATGATGTACAATATATATTCATCCGACCATCCATGACCATACCCTAGAGGGGCTGGAATGTCTGCATTTCTGATGTGTAGATAAAACATGGTGCTGAGCACATGGAGATCAATGAGGGAAGAGGGGGAACAAACGGGGTGAAATACGTCTTCTCACTCTGGTGTCACAGCATGCACAGTTAGGAGAGAGTGCAAATAAAAATGGGAAACCTGATGTAGAAGTAAGGGGCCCCCCCCAAGGAACATGGGCATCATGGTACACCCACCTGACCATAGATAACTGATGGTATTCTATACTGGGGGGGCTAATGCATGACGTCTCATACCATCTAACTGTGCTGGGGAGCAGGTCTAGTACTCATGGCCAAAAAGCTGACTCAGGTTTGAGTAAGTATATGGGTAAAATTGGTGATGACCTTTGTTGAGGACAGAGGAACTTCAGCTAAGATTATGGGTAGGATATAAGCTGTATGGTAATGCAGACTGGAGAAAATGCCTTATAAAGGATAGTCATATTTTTTGGTGGGCAGGGTAATGTGAGGAGTGGAAGGTGCTGGAAATAAATGTCTTATGAAGGGCTGAGGTATGTAATATGTGGCAACTTCAAAGTAATTTTAAAATCTCAGGCAGCACTGTGACATAGAGCGGTAAAGCCATAGCTGCAGCCCAGGTGGCTTGTGTTCCATTAGTGTCCTGGGTGCCTGAGGTACTGGTAGGAAGTCCGTGCTCATCTAAGGTGCTACCTAAGCTGAAATACAGTCCATAGGGTGGAATAATCCCTTGGGCACAAGTAGGTGAGCACAAGAAGAGACAGGGATACAAGTGTATGGTGATAAAAAAAAAATACTCTCCTTTCAGCAGAAGTAGTTACTAGCATGACCCACCTCCCAGGATGCCCTTAAGATCCATGCTGGCCACAGCTCAATCAGAAAAAGTCTAGGTGTGTAAAGGAGGAGGAGCTGGTAGCCATAGCAATAGATGGAGAACCTGGAAAGGTCAGAAAGTTTGAAGCATTAAGTGGAGGTTAGAAGGAGTCATTTTAAAACATTATTGGTACAAATTAGGCACTTTGTGGGAAGCAACTAGATGCAATATTTCAAAAGATGTTGGTGTATGATTGTAGCAGCCTTATTGAAGAGGTACTTGTGTAAAAAAAAAACAGGAAATTTGTTGAAAGCATTGGGAAGACATGAAGTATGTTTTATTAACAGCAGGAAAATTAATAGCTCTTGGTTAAAAATAATATGCAACTTATCCAGCAGGAAGGAAGGCTGTAAGAAAGATGTACCAAGCAGTTCTTGTGAAATATACCTGAGTGTGTGTGTGTGTGTATGTGTGTGTGTGTGTGTGTGTGTGTGTGTGTGTGTGTGTGTGTGTGTGTGTGTGTGTGTGTGTGTGTGTATCTATATAAAGACCAAAACCCTGAACATTATTTTCACAAGATGAAAATAACGAAAGTTAAAATCCAGAACAACAAAATTTTTCCTAGGGCAAGTAAACACTTGCCCATTGTGGGGAAATATGCTCTTTTCCCCACTGTAGTGCGATTCTGGAGTTGGTGTACATAGTTGAGGGGGGCATAACCCCCCACCTAGGTGGGTTTCCAATGGTACAGTGTAGTTTATAGTTTTGGGCAAGTGTTTACTTTTCAAGGGAAAATTTAGTTGTTCAGGATTTTAACATTTTTGCCTTGCAAAAATAATGTTCAGGATTTTGTCTTTTGGGATTTGAAAGGTAATATATATATATATATATATATATATATATATATATATATATATACACATATATATGGGTTCACTTCAAAATCCTGAAAGCTCAAAATCCTGAAAACTCATAATACTGAATCTCACAATTCTGAAAAACATACAGGACACCAACACTGACTGTGTTGCAGCAGAAATACATACAGAAACAAAGAAAAGATAAACCATATCAGTCTAAACCAACTATAAGTAGGGGGGCAAGCCCCCCTGCACCCCCCAAATCTCTGCTACTTAAATAGTTCAACTCAGAGATTGCACTTCATTACACTAAGATGAGTTATGTTGTAGTATAGTACATTAAAAAGAAACATGACTAAGGTTACAACAGGCAGTCATGAAGCGTGTAATGGTATGTTTACCATTTTATTATGTGAAGTGCACTCTCAGAGTTGATATATTTAAGTAGCAGGGGGTGTGGGGGGAACAGCCCCCTCCCCCACATGGGGGGGTGCAGGGATGCTTGCCCCCTGCTTATAATTGTAGATAAGTAATATGTTGCTGTATATATTTTTGCTGCAATACAGTCAGTGTTGGTGTCCTGTATGTTTTTCAGTATTATAAGATTGTATTATGAGTTTTCAGTATTTTGAGCTTTCAGGATTTTGAGTTCAGGATTTTGAGATTCAGGATTTTGAGCTTTCAGGATTTTGAAGTGAACCCATATATATATGTGTGTGTGTGTGTGTGTGTGTGTGTGTGTGTGTGTGTGTGTGTGTGTGTGTGTGTGTGTGTGTGTGTATATATATATATATATATATATATATATATATATATGTGTATGTATATGTATATGTGTCTGTGTTTTGAGACAGAGGGAGAGAAAGCTTTCATTGGAAGACATGCAATATATGTATAAAAAGTGCGTACATGTGCACGTATGTGTGTCTCTTTGAGTATGTGGGTAAATAAAGTTTTATAAAACTGCATTTTAGTAACAGCAGACCATTTTGGAAGAGCAGTTTCTGTTTCACAGTATCTTATATTGTTATGCTTAAATGAAAAAATAAATATTTTTTTTTAAGTATGCATGCCACAAAAACTTAAACTGCATATAGCCTAAGCAGGTGAAACATTGCCAGTGTTAACTGTGTAGGACAGACCATCCCTTAAGTTTGTAGTCTGACATGGGAATAGCTGGGACCCCTTTGGGATGAGAGCTCTATACCATTACTTAATGTATATTGCCAAGACAGTGCACTGTACTTATTCTGTGATCATTGTTTCTTTTTAGGGTCCTCCAGGCTTTGAAGGTCCAGATGGTAAGGATGGCAAACCTGGTTCACGGGTAAGTGTTAGAACTGAGTAAAATGGTTGTACTTAAGTGTAATGCGCAATTAAACATTATGTCGCACTCAGCATTGCTGTACATTTAGCAGCGTCCATTCATACTTACAGTTTCAAATTCACAGTCCCAGAAGGAAGGACCTTCCCTTCCAAAATTGAAACACTTCTTATTTCTTAAGTAGCAGAACAGATGCCTTTTCAATGCCTAACATTACTTAAGCTACAGTAATTAACATTATGTAGCCAGTCTGCATCATGATAGGATATGCAGCCAAATTAAAAGCTAATTGTCAGGTTTTAGATGTACTGTGTAATTGTATATCTGGATTTCTGAGTGCTGACTTTGTACTCATCTGTATTTTGGACTGTGTATATGTTTTGTAACCTTCCTGTATTGCACCTGAGAGAAGCTTGATTTTGTATCAGTTTACTCAACTAATCAGCAGAGACAAAAATAAATAGATAAGTTCGTATTCTGCAGGCTGGCATTGATGAAAAATCATAGGAAGTTACTAGGTAAACAAACACTAGGACCTTAAGAAATTTAACATTGAAACAGCCCTAGGAAATGATGCTTAGACCTAAAGCAAAAATCTAAGTAATGCTAATACTTACCACCTTTTTCAAGGAGGGACATACCAGTAATCCCTAGGGTAAATCTGTGGCTATCCATCCATTCATTTAAATCTGCATAGTGCTGGTCTGTTTGATATGCGGGGATGTTTGTTCTATCGATAGGGGGGTGTTCGGTTATGAACCTATCACTTCTGTGAGTTTTGTTAACTTGTTTGTGTAGACTAAGGACTTTTTTTGGGTGCTGAATACATCACTTTACTGCTGACGTGCAGGCGTTTTAGCAGTTGGCTCCTTCGAGGCATGGTAGCCAAAACATAGGTCACTACTAAAGAGCCAGTAGAATATTGAGTATAAAGATAACTGGGCTAATATTGTAGGGTATCCGAGGGCTTTAAGATCTTTGATTTTCTTAGAAACCACTGAGGGATATCTACTTCAGCAAGAGATGTGTTTTTACATGATGAATATGACATTAGATTAAAATTGTACACCTGATGAGGAAGGAGTACAGTGGGATAGTGTCACCTTTAGATCAGGAGGAAATTTTCTTTGATATCACTTGAGACAGACTAAAGGGTTCCCAAATATGGCAGAGACATGCCATTCTAAGGAGAGTGAATTTTCCACATACATGCCAAGGTTTTGCTGTGTCTGTAAAGCAGTATTGTTAATATGGTAGATATGGGCATAGATTGCCTACCAAACATTATACCTCTAAATTTCTTTTCATTTGGATTTAGTCCATTTCCAAAATCTAGGTGTGTGCATACTCCAGCCCCGCCTGAAGCTGTTTGGTGTCAGTGGGGTATCAAATAACAGTACCAAGATTGCAGTCAACAGCAAACTTAGATGGCCACAATGCTAGGATATTGGCTAGGATGTCAGTGGCACAGCTGTCTTTGGTGCTGGAAGATAAGGATGTGGGTTCTATTCCCAGTTCAGGTGATGAGATTATTGAGACTGCAGTGTGTCAAGTAGGAGGGGGGACAGGGTGCTGCACTCCTGAGTGTGTTGTCCTTTGGATGAGAGGTTTGACTGAAATCCCATCTGCATGGACTGTTGGATGTAAGTAATCCCAGGCCACCTACTGAAAAGATTAGGGGAATTCATGGATGCCCCTGGGCAAATGTCAGTCACTAGTACAAATACCTCCTTGGGTCTTTCCTGAAAAGAGGCCACTAACCTATTAGGACTAACCTGGGTAACAATAAATAAATACATTGTCAGCAAAATATATGCAAAACAGAAGTCGTAGATCTGAACCCTGTGGGATACACTAGTTACATTTTTTACAATTCAGAAGGGTAGTAGCAACTTTCAGAACTTGCATTCTGTCATATAGCTTGTTAGCAGTGCAAAGAACAACAGAGAGGGTTTATGTTGAGATTTACTAATATATCTATAATACCAGTATAAGGGATGGTATTGAAAACTTTGGCCAGATCTAGACAGGTAATATACACCCAGACACAATTATCCACCACCTCAATGACTTATTGAAAGAAACTTACCAGGTTTGGTTGACAACTTCTACCCATCACAAAACTAAACTGGTTTGAGTCAACATCAGTCATGTTGCTCAGTACTGTAGCTAGGGTTGGGCAAAGGGGGCTGCTGCCCCAGGGCGCAGACTTTTGGGGGATGTGATTGGCAGTGTTGAAGAGTTGCAGATAAGGCCATAGCAAAGTGCCATGCTCATTTAAATGCATTGTGGATACTGAAATGTATTTTAGGTATTTTATTTAACAATCTGATCACGAGGTGAGTGACCTGGTCTGATCTTTTACAGTCAGAAACTGAGTACAAAAGTACAAGCAAATCAAATAAGACATTATACATATACTGCGCAAAATCAAGCGACACAACGTACAGTCAGAAATAAGTAGGTTAACATGACATTGCAATTTATCAGAAGAGATTAATAAACAGCAGCTTATCTACCCAGATCAACATCAGTAAAATATATACAAAGATTACAAATGGGCAGAAATTAATTCATATGCAAGTCTTTAAGAATAGTAGTTCACAGTTTTAAGATAATTTATTGCTAGAAAGTTACATTATGTGTAGGAACAATTATCTATAGAGAGGGTTCTGGTTTAACCAGTATCACAAAAGCAAATGCAGTTGTCCTCTTGGTTTAAGGATTCCTTCACCGCTGTTTGGAAGGATTCCTCAGCTGACAAGTTGTTTCTTAGGGTTGGGCCTAATCTAGAGAATGCTTTCTCGCCTTTTGTTAGCTCATATAGTGGTCCAGATAACATAATACTGTAGTCTTGGCTTCCTTTTAGTGAGTAGTTTTGTTCTCTGTGAGGTATTTTTTTTTCACAAGGATGGACAGTAGTTTATATGTAGTATTTTGAATGATAGGATGCCTGAAAAATATGTGGCTCTGCCTGTTATAGGGACCAAGTGATTTTTGCGTAGTATATCACAGTGATGGAATGTCCTATCTGCTAGAAAAGCAAATTTACACATCTTTGTTTCTGCATTTTGGAGATTTCAGATGGTTTGGGTGGAATGCAGTGTGATTGGGGTGGTGCATATTCCTACTCAGGTAGTAAGATAGATTGGGGTGGTGCATATTCCTACTCAGGTAGTAAGATAGATTGGGGTGGTGCATATTCCTACTCAGGTAGTAAGATAGATTGGGGTGGTGCATATTCCTACTCAGGTAGTAAGATAGATTGGGGTGGTGCATATTCCTACTTAGGTAGTAAGATAGATTGGGGTGGTGCATATTCCTACTCAGGTAGTAAGATAGATTGGGGTGGTGCATATTCCTACTCAGGTAGTAAGATAGATTGGGGTGGTGCATATTCCTACTCAGGTAGTAAGATAGATTGGGGTGGTGCATATTCCTACTCAGGTAGTAAGATAGATTGGGGTGGTGCATATTCCTACTCAGGTAGTAAGATAGATTGGGTGGTGCAGGTAGTAAGATAGATTGGGGTGGTGCATATTCCTACTTAGGTAGTAAGATAGATTGGGGTGGTGCATATTCCTACTTAGGTAGTAAGATATTTTTGTCTATAACTTTGTTGTGGTAGAAAGAAGGCAAGAGGTTTTTTGATTGGCACTTTGGTTTCTGCGACTAAGGTGAGCGATTCAACACCATAGCTTTAATTGAGATAGAACTATGGCGGTAATGTTATCCATATCATTTGTAAACTTGAGGAAAGGATCTGGAGTAGATCCTAGATACATTTGGAACCATTTGGGTCTGTAAGGTGTAGGTCTGGTACTGATGAGACCCTCCTCGGTGAAGCAAACAGCATGTTATTAATTTTAGTCATTTTGATATGTAGTCTGTTTGTACCCAACTACAAAGTAAGGAAAAATTTGTTTGAAGAAAATGCTGTGTGTTGCTAGTTTCAAGAATGTGTGTGTCACCTGCATACATTACAATGTTGAGACTGGGTAGGTCCAGGAGAGAAAAGGACCCAGTACTGAGCCTTGAAAAACACCATTGTTTAACGTGGCTATCTCAAAAAAAGTGTTATCACAATAAACTTGAAAGGTTCAAACGTTCAAGTATTTTTGAAGCCATGAAATAGTGTTGTCACCAAAATTCAGCCTTTTAAGTTTATGAAGGAGGTTATGGTTAACAGTCTCAAAGACTGTAGCCGTAACTATAAATAGTCTAGCTGAATAAGACTGCTGTTCATATCGCTATACATGTAATCAGTAGCCGATTGTTAAGATACTAAATGAGTTTCTGAGCCCATGCTGTGTCATAGGGAAGACCAGAGTTGCTGATATGTTTAAACAGCTGTTTGTATAAGATTTTCTCAAATATTTTTGTTGTGTGGCAAAGTTGGGAAATAGGTCTATAGTTTTTGTGGTAGTTAAGGATAACTTAATGTGTACAAGAGGTTTTGTAGTAGTTAAGGATAGCTTAGTAATGTGTGTAAGAGGTTTTATAGTAGTTAAGGATAGCTTAGTAATGTGTGTAAGAGGTTTTATAGTAGTTAAGGATAGCTTAGTAATGTGTGTAAGAGGTTTTATAGTAGTTAAGAATAGCTTAGTAATGTGTGTAAGAGGTTTTATAGTAGTTAAGGGTAGCTTGTAATGTGTGTAAGAGGTTTTGTAGTAGTTAAGGATAACTTAGTAATGTGTGTTAGAGGTTTTGTAGTAGTTAAGGGTAGCTTAGTAATGTGTGTAAGAGGTTTTGTAGTAGTTAAGGGTAGCTTAGTAATGTGTGTTAGAGGTTTTATAGTAGTTAAGGGTAGCTTAGTAATGTGTGTTAGAGGTTTTATAGTAGTTAAGGGTAGCTTAGTAATGTGTGTTAGAGGTTTTATAGTAGTTAAGGGTAGTTTAGTAATGTGTGTTAGAGGTTTTATAGTAGTTAAGGGTAGCTTAGTAATGTGTGTTAGAGGTTTTATAGTAGTTAAGGGTAGCTTAGTAATGTGTGTTAGAGGTTTTATAGTAGTTAAGGGTAGCTTAGTAATGTGTGTTAGAGGTTTTGTAGTAGTTAAGGGTAGTTTAGTAATGTGTGTTAGAGGTTTTATAGTAGTTAAGGGTAGTTTAGTAATGTGTGTTAGAGGTTTTATAGTAGTTAAGGGTAGTTTAGTAATGTGTGTTAGAGGTTTTATAGTAGTTAAGGGTAGTTTAGTAATGTGTGTTAGAGGTTTTATAGTAGTTAAGGGTAGCTTAGTAATGTGTGTTAGAGGTTTTGTAGTAATTAAGGGTAGTTTAGTAATGTGTGTTAGAGGTTTTGTAGTAGTTAAGGGTAGTTTAGTAATGTGTGTTAGAGGTTTTATAGTAGTTAAGGGTAGCTTAGTAATGTGTGTTAGAGGTTTTGTAGTAGTTAAGGGTAGCTTAGTAATGTGTGTTAGAGGTTTTATAGTAGTTAAGGGTAGTTTAGTAATGTGTGTTAGAGGTTTTATAGTAGTTAAGGGTAGTTTAGTAATGTGTGTTAGAGGTTTTATAGTAGTTAAGGGTAGTTTAGTAATGTGTGTAAGAGGTTTTATAGTAGTTAAGGGTAGTTTAGTAATGTGTGTTAGAGGTTTTATGGTAGTTGAGGGTAGCTTAGTAATGTGTGTAAGAGGTTTTGTAGTAGTTAAGGGTAGCTTAATGTCTGTCAGAAATGTTGTAGTAGTTAAGGGTAGCTTGAATATGTGTGCTAAAGGTTTTTAGTAATTAAAGGTTAGTTAAAGATATGTGTCAGAGGTCTGCAATTTTTTCTGCTATTAGTATGAGGAATGACTTAGTGTTATCCAATATAATAAAAGGAGGGAGCTTTTAAATTTTCCTGGGAAGCTGTCATGGTCTTTTTCGCTTCATTTTGGGGCTCTTTAATGAGTTTGCAGTGTTTCCATTGAGTTGTTTATTACTTTCCAGAACAGTTTAGGGTTTGAAGAAGCACTGATTGTTTCGGTATTAAGTACAGTGATTTAGCACTGCTTGTCGCTACTCTGGTAGCTTTTCTAAGGGTGAGGTGGTTTTGGTGGTTCTTTCCATGCATCATTCCTGTCTTTCAGTTGGTTGCCCTTAGTCCATGTTTACACTAGTTGAAAGATATTGTTGCATTAAAAGCATGGCAGATCCTCCACTTCTGTTGTTTGTTCTATTGTCTTGGAGTAAAATGTAATTTACACAATGTGTGATGATAGGCAAAAGTTATATTTGGTCCAAGTTATGATATGGCTACAATATGCAGTTGTTCTATGTTCAGTGGTTAGTAAACACAATGTAGTTAAGAGCTTAACTGTAGTATGGAACTTGTAACTTTAGAAGACTTTTTTGGTACTCACCAAATGGCCTGGCTACAGCTCTGATTTTGCCTATGTCTGTAGTTATGACTTTGGATATTACTTATTCCATGAGGGTATGACTGTAGCTGTTCTCCAGTTTCTGGAACAAACCCAGTGGGTAGGCTAAAACTGAAAATATTGAGAAGGAGTTCAAAGAGTTTGTACTTTGCGACACTGATGAGGATACATCCTGGTATGTTTTGAGGCCCGCAAAGGCATTTTTTAACTTTGGATAGAAATTATAGGACTAGCTCTATAATGATTTTGGGGAGTAGAGGAGGGGTTTATTCTGAGGGACAGTAAGGGTGGGTGGCATACAAGTCTAACAAAATTCTGCAAAGATATCCACCAGTTCTTTTGGTTTGGTGTTATTGTGGACCATTTCAGTGCATTCTTGGGCATTGTTTCTTAGCTTCCTAAGACAACTGTAGAAGGATTTGTAATTATGTTTAGAATATGTGCCTACACCAAAGATCTTTGTTAGCATGTTTCAATGCAGTTCTGATGCAGGAGAACTGGATTTTTATAACTGTTGAAGCTCTTTCATCTTGGGTTTTACATTTTACTAATCAAAGGGTTGCAGAACCATATAGGGTTGTTTTTTAAGTTTCTAATTGTACATAAAAAGGGTAGACACTTATTTTGTCTGTGTGCTTATGAAGGTGTTGGTAGAAGTCAGATGCAGAGGAGGATGCCTTTTGAACCAGATCCATGGGTGTAGGGTTGCTAGGAAATTTACCAAGGTTGCCTAGTGGGACTAACCTGGTCAAAAAGGAAAAATAAGATAAACATCTAAGAGATGTGATAGGTTAGCCTTAGGGAAGTCCCATCAACAGATTGGGTGTCAAAGAGATATGATAGGTTAGCTTTAGGGAAGTCCCATCAACACATTGGGTGTCTAAGAGATATGATAGGTTAGCCTTAGGGAAGTCCCATCAACACATTTGGTGTCTAAGAGATATGATAGGTTAGCCTTAGGAATTCCCATCAACACATTGGGTGTCTAAGAGATATGATAGGTTAGCCTTAGGGAAGTCCCATCAACACATTGGGTGTCTAAGAAATATGATAGGTTAGCCTTAGGGAAGTTCCATCAACACATTTGGTGTCTAAGAGATATGATAGGTTAGCCTTAGGGATGTCCTATCAACACATTGGGTGTCTAAGAGATATGATAGGTTAGCCTTAGGCAAGTCCCATCAACACATTGGGTGTCTAAGAGATATGATAGGTTAGCCTTAGGGAAGTCCCATCAACACATTGGATGTATTGGAGGTACCAAGAGGCCTAAAGGAAAACATAAGTGATTTGTTGACAGATTTTACCAGCAATGTAGTGATACATGGTGAGGTAGAAACCAGGCATACATTAGTAAGAACCATATCAAGAGTGTTTGAGCCCTTAGTCAGAAATGTACCCATTTGTTCTATAGTAATGCCATTAAAGATGTCCAAGACATACTGACCATATTTGTAACTTGTGGTGTGTCCAGTCTCATAACATGATAGTATTAGATTTAAAAGTGATGCCTTCATGTGCAGTGAGGTAGTTATCATGGTCCTTGGGGACACTGATTGTGAGCTATAGAAATAAATAGTATAGCGGATGTTTATTTGAGTGCCATTTGAATATTTAAGGGCTCTTAGACAGGACTATGGACAATCTGTCCTGAGGTAGTAGGGTTTCTGGCAAAAACAAACACTCTTGTGCAGTTTCTCATAGATCTGAAAGATTGGTAAGTGCTGACGCCAGGTATGGACGGGGTGCTTTGCTACATAAAAACATGTTTCGGCATCTACAAGGATGTACACGTGTTTGAACTGCAGGAGTATCTCAAGTTCTGCATCTTTCTGTGAAGGCTCCCAGCACTGAACAGTGCTGTCATGACGTTGGCTGGATCTGAATTGGTTATTCATTAGATGAACACATGAACACCACCGAAAAAGACACTTTGAGGGGCAGGAAGTGTTCTTGACACATAAACCTTGTTGCAAGAAGTACAAGCCATGCATGCCGAATCAGGATGCCTTATTTAGCATCTCATCCTAGCTTGACACATTCTGGGCCTCTTATGAATGACCCAACTACTTGGTCAGTTGTAGAAGGCCATTATCTTGCCCTAATATTTAGGCATCATTCTTAGTGAGGTCAACATACCATTCAACGCCAGCATTTTTCCTGCCCTTTGCACATACATAGTAAGTCCTGTCATATCTTTTTCCAAGTCTCTTAGTGTACAGCACCTAAAATTGCTCACTCCTGCATGGGTCACTGCTAGGTCATAACTGTATTTGTCATGTTGAAGAGTCCTCGTGGCTCTTGTGACACTAAATTCTGTCCACACAGGCCACAGCCCTTTTTTAGCCTATTGAGTGTGAAGTCAGTGTATGAACAATGGAGTCACCAATAACTGTGACATTTCTCTGAGAAGTAGTTAGTTTTGATGACCACAAGGCCTTCTGCTTGACTCCATGGTAACTAGATTGTAAACTTTGTGCAGGCATGCTGCTGGTGGGTGCAGAAGCAGAAGATACTTCACTTATTTGCAACTTAGATTTTCTCTTGCAGACTGTAGGGAACATCCCTGGTTTCTTTTTTACAACTTTAGGATTACGGGTCTGGTCATGTGCGATGTCCAGTGTGATGTTGTAGAAGTGAGATGCTTCCTCAGAATAGCTTGATGTGAGAGATTAGCCTCCATGTTAGGTTATTAATCACATCTTTCAATGGCAGAAAGTAGTAATGCTCAGTTGGTAAACACAGGACAGTTGCTACACTGACTCTGGACACAGTGCAAGTAAACTAGCCACAGAAAGAGTGACAGCAGACCGCTATTAGATGAATAACCTACAGCCATAGATGTAGCCTGAGTCTTCACCTCAAGCTGCTTCCTTACAATTCATAGGTTCATAGGTTAGTACTAGGCTATCGGCCCTAGGGCCTATACAAGCCTAGCCATAACACTTCCCTGGCTATTTCTTCCCACAGTATTTACTTCCCTGGACCCCTGTCTAGCAGGATGATTGATGTGATCCCCGGGGTGAATTTCCTTTCTCCCATCCAGTCATCAAAGTTCCTTTTGAAGAGTGCAAAAGAGGCACTCTGCTTGACATGTATGGGCAGTCTACTCCAGAGACTGGGGAGTCTATGGGTCAGGAACCTATCCCACCAGCATGTTTTGTTCATTGTGATGACAAGGTTTAGATCCCTGGAGTGTGTGTCTCTGAGGGATTGAGATTTCTTTAAGTGTAGCATGTCCAACAGCTCTGGGTTTGACATGGCCTTGTATGTTAAGCAGAGATCGCCTTTGAGTAGACGATATGCAGCAGAGTATAGGTGGAGTTTTTTAGATGGTCAGCATAGAGCATCTGCTTTAGGCCTGTGATTCTTTTAGTGAGGTATTTCTGGGGCCTTTCCAGTTGTTGCAGAAGTCTTCAGAGGTGCATACCAAATGGGGCATTGTATTATATAATGGGTCTAATGAGGGATGAGTACAGTGGGACAATGACCTCCTTTTTCTGGATAAAAAGCCCTTAGTGATGAGGTGTGTCACATAGAAGGATTTTCTGACTGTTGTGGCGATGTGGTTATCAAAGGTGAGACCACTGTCCACCTGTATCCCTAAGTCTCTTATCACACTTTCGGTGTTTAGTGTACTGCCACCTATGGGGAAATTCATGGGTACATGTTTTTTTTTCCCAAAGGGGATAACTATACATTTCTTGGCATTGAGCTTGAGCCCATGCCTCTGGCACCAAGCATCTGTTTCTGTAAGGCCCTTTTATAGAATATCCACATCATTTGGGGATTCAATAATGGCTCCCAGTTTGCAGTCATCTGCGAACTTTGTTAGTCAGAGTCCCTTAGTGTTGGCCTGTACTTCAGAGAAGTACATTCCAAACAAGAGTGGTCCCAGGACTGAACCCTGAGGTACTCCACTTGTCAATTGTCTGGAGCTGGATTTGGAGTTGGTTACTTTTACAGTGTGGGTTCTGTCAGTAAGCCAGTTGGAAACTCATTGAGTGACATAGGGACTAATGCCCAGCTTAGTAAGTTTATCTGTGATTCCAGAGTGGAGGATGGTGTACAAGGCCTTGGCGAGGTCCAGATAGGCTGTGTGGACCACCTTACCCTTGTCAATGGTTCTGGAGACAGATTCGAAGAAGTCAATCAGGTTCAGAAGACAAGATCAGCCCTTCATGAACCCAAACTGCATGGGGTCCAGTGCTTAAAGGTTGCCAGTGTCTTTGTTTATAAGTTCCATGATAATACGTTCCATGGCCTTGCAGATCAGGCTCATCAGACCAATGGGGTGGTAGTTCCCGGGATCCAAGGTGGATCCCCCCTTGTGGAGTAGGATAACTGAAGCTGTGCACCACTTAGTGGGCACGAAGCTTGAGGTGAGGCTATGATTAAGCATGACACTTAGGTGAGCTGCCAGTTCATTTTGTAATTCATGTAGTACACCACCTGGGATGTCATCTGGTCCCATGGATGCTGTATTTTTAGCTTTGGAGAGTGTGTTGTTTACCTGTGTGGCTATTATTACCAGAATTTGGCAATCTTTTGGTATTGAAATGGGCCCTTTAGGGGGTGGAAGGAGGGGTGAAGTTTGCACTGAATCGATCTACCAGGATATTGGCAATATCCTTGGGATCAGTATATTTAATGCCATTCTGTTGTAGCTCAGAGCAGATCTGAGCATTGCCATTTAGATTCTTGACATAGCTATAGAATGCCTTGTGGTTGTCTTTGGAATCTTTGTCAATTTTATTTTCATAACTAGCTTTGGAGAATTTTATGAGGGATCTCAGTTTCTTACTGAGGCTGGTAAGGGAGGTTTTTGTATCCTGGGATTTTCCTCTTTTCTGCAACGGTTTCTTCCTTTTGTTGTAAAGTTTGTTTATGGTAAGGGAGCACCAGATTGGCTTCTTTTTTTGGAAGAGAGCATCTTGGTTCTATTTGGGATGACATGATTCATGCACAAGTGGATGTGCTCGTACAGTGCCTTAGTGTAGGATTCAGCAGTCGAACTTTCAGATCCCATCTGCATGGGTGTCATGAAGTTTGTCACTTTTGACTTCAGTAGCATGAAGTTGGCTTTGGAGAAGTTTTTTACAGAAGTTTCCTTACTGGGGGGTGGTGGTGGGATGTGGATGTCAAGGGTGATTAGCTTATGGTCAGACCCGACCAACAAGGGGGTGACCATAGGTGTGGAGCATCGATATTGATTGCCCATGGTGGTAATGACCAGGTCTATGATACTGGTAGGACTAAGGATTAGTTGATCCAGGGTGTTGGAGTTTATGAATTCCAAGAACCGTTGGGCAAAGGTGTTGGTAAATGACTAGTTTTCCCAGGTAATGGCAGGGTAGTTGAAATCACCCAGTATTAGGGTGTTTGGTTGTATCTTAATATTTTCCAGTATGTTTAGAAAGGTGTAATGAGAATCTTGGGGCATGGTGGGGGATCTGTAGCAAGCTACAATTTGTACTGCAGTCTTACCTAGTGTTAGTTGCATCTGGAGAATTTCAGACGCATTGTGTTGGGCAACTAGCCTGGTGTTGTGAATATCCTTGGTGAATATGGACACTCCTTCACCTTTAGTGTTTTGGTCCTGGTTTGGTGGCTGAAAAGTGTGGTAAGATTTGTAGCCTGGTATTGCAGGGGTGCTCTCTGGAGCCTTGAACCGGGTCTCAGTTACTGCACAGATATCGATGTTCTCCATTTTTAGGAGTGCCCCGAGAGAGTGCATTTTGAGGTTTAGACTTCTAGCATTGAGTAGCATTACCTTCAGATTTTGCATGCTTGTACCTGTTACAGTGGTGGTTTTATCCTTTGAACTTTGCCTAAAAAAGGCTCTATAGGGGTGGCAAGAGCCTTATCCAGTAACCTGAATCCCAGGGGCGACAGGTCCAAACCATCTCTGGCAAAGCATCGTGGTCTGTCGATCATGTCATCCCAGGCAGACAGATACTGGATCCCCTTTGAATGACACCAAAAGCTTAGCCAATTGTTGAAGTCTATCATTTTGTCCTTATAATGTGGTATCATTCTGGGTGAAGGCAGGATGCTACTCAGGGCTAGTGTCATACCTGCCTGGGCCACATGATCCGAGAGCTGTTCCATGTCTCTCTTCATGTAGTCCAGGGAGCTAAGTTTCAAGTCATTCACTCCAACATGGACAATGACAGAGTCATATTTGTACTTGTGTAGTGACTTACGTGCCTGCGTTATGTGGCAGATCCTGGCACCCAACAAGTAGCTGTCTGTAATTTTCTCCTTGTTCAGCCCAGTGAGTGGGACATCAGTGTGCCTGACTATAGAGTCACCTATGACTAAAATGTTGGGTACATTGTCCTGCCTTAGGGGCTGTTGTTGGGTGGCACACTGGTGTTGTGAGCTAGGTGACATTCTGGTTGTGATTAGTGTTTGTTTGCGTTTCAGCTTCAGAGGTCCTTGTTGATTGGGCAGGTTACTGTTAAGGGCCTCCACATATGTAGGTTTAGTGTTGCTATGGGTGGGTGTTGGCGGTGTGGGTTTAGAAGGACTATGTGTTGCTTGAGGTGTAGTGCGGATATTACCCTTCTCTTCTTGACTATCTAGCACAATCTTGGGTGGAGAGAGCTTTGCTTCCAGTTTGGCTATGTAAGTGCATCTCTCACAGGTTGTAGTGTTGGGTGGTAGGACGAGAGGGTTTTCTGTGTACATGAGGCAATTGCTGCATTGTCCCAGTATGCCCAGATTCACCAGGTGGACAAGAGAAATCACCAGAAACTGGCCCTTGGACATGCCTGGTTTGGTGATCTTTTTTTTGTAAAGTACAAGAGCTGTTTTCCCTTACCTTAGCAAGGTACTTTGCAATTATAGGCTGTTTAGTGCATACAATTAATGTCTCCTTATTACAAGGAGAGTTGAGTGCTTGCATCAGTTTAAAACTTCCTAGTGCTTTCCAACAGGTTTTAGAGCAGGTGCTAATCACAGGGATGCTTAAAGGTAAGATGAAAAAAATGGTTTATCCTAAACACTGCAGTGTGCACTAGAGGAGTTAGATGTGAAAGTAGATAACTTAAGTTTTACCTGTCTAAAAGTTACATTTTAGTGGAGAGTCACTATTTTTAAAACAGCAAGATAGATTGAAAGGGGGTGGTCACTTTTGTATTCTGGTACTATGGAATACAGTAGGATGGCCAATAAATTTAAATAGTTGAAGGGGGAGTGATTTCACAAAAATTATAATTTTGTGCTTACTCACACAAGCCAGTAAAAACAGAGAGGAAATCAGATATATGGTGAAATTAACATAAGGGAAAGACACCTAGAAAGACAGTGGTGTTTTAAGAACACTACAGTAATCAGGTGGGAGGGTGGGGAAAAATTTTCTGCCTGACTCACAAGAGACAGAGCTGTGGTCTCTTTTCAAGTTTTAATATGCAGTTAAAAGCAGAATACACGTAAAACACAAGGTAAAGAAAACAAATCATAGTATTAAAAATAGAAAAAGGCAGTAAAGTAATACAACAAATAAAAAGCAAACTAACCTTTCCCTCACAGCAAAGTGTAGCAGAATCTGGGTGAGCCTTTCCAGTAAGGCTCTGAAATGTTTTATTTTACCCCTTAAATAGAAGGTTTAGTTCCTAGCTCCACTTCCTCAGTTCACAGATGATTAACCTTAACTTGACCTGTTCTATTGACCTGTACTAATTTCTGCCTGACTCACAAGAGACAGAGCTGTGGTCTCTTTTCAAGTTTTAATATGCAATTAAAAGCAGAATACAAGTAAAACTCAAGGTAAATAAAACAAATCACAGTATTCAAAATAGAAAAAGGGAATAAAGTAATTCAACAAATAAAAAGCAAACTAACCTTTCCCTCACAGAAAAGTGTAGCAGAGTCTGGATGAGCCTTTCTGGTAAAGCCGTGTTCCATCCCGCTAACATGCTCACATCATGCAGAGTGTTTTCATATACAGACGGTGCATGTGTGCATGAGGAGGGTGGGTGTCTGCATGAGGAGGGTGTGGGTGTGCATGAGTTGTACTGATTACCTTCTACTATCACCATATACCTACATGCACAATAGCCTTTACTACCTACCACAATGAGTAACCTTTACTACCTGCCACAGCTAGTGCCAAGCTGTGTGAAATGAATCAATGAATGTGGCCCATCCTTAGTAGCAGGCACAGTAACTGAGATATGCAGTGTACGAATGCTGTGTAACTTATGTCTGCACCCCACCCCATGTCTTACCTGCACAGTTACCCTTGGGCTGTGCTGCAGCTAAACAGGATACCGGCTCCCATTACTACACTGTACAGGGCACTGGTTCCATGGCCTTTGCCACATTCAGTGTCCCACTCACTTCCTCACTTCCTGTTCATAGAAGTCACCCAGTACATGGCATCAGTATCATCTAATTTGTAATGGTATCCACAGGCATTATTCCCTTTCTTCCCAACTCACCACTATATGATGATCACATCTGTTTTGCACAAGTAGTGATATATTTTCATGCATGCAGTGCAGTAGTGTTGTTTAGCTTCACCATCTCCCTGCACTTTGAATCTACTCCCCATCCATGTAATGCACCAACATAATTCATTCCTAATGCCTACCACCAATATATGTGCCTTTCTCTAAAACAGACAAGGCACAAATAGGTTACAGCTTTAGACTCAGTGTGTTACAGCCTTACAGTTTGCCCACATGTGGTGCCCTAGTCCCATATATCTGCAGTGTACAGATTTGCTACAACTTTAAAGCTCGCCTGTATCTGGTGTGCCACCATCCGCATCTGAATCTGTCTGCATACGAGACTCTTACACCAGTAGCTGTAATAAAAGTCAGAGTACTGAAGTCTGTTTCTCAGGTTCATAGGTTGGTACTAGACTATCAGCCCTAGGGCCTATACAAGCCTAGTCATAACAATTCCCTGGCTATTTCTTCCCACACTATTTACTTCCCTGGACCCCTGTCTAGTAGGGCGACTGACGGTATTTCTGGCAACTTTTAATCATACTACCAGGACCACCTATGCAGTGAAATGTAAGAGGTTTGCACTGTTATTTCAGAGGGTTTAGATTCTTTTTCTTGCCATGGGGTGCCTTACACAACTCTTCAGTATGGTTTCTTCATTACATCTATCTTAGTATTTCATGAAAAAGGTGGTGAGCAATTCTGTGGTACAACACAGCATAACTGGAATCTTTCGTGTTGTTTAGGATCCCATTCCAATATGTGATTCATGTTTTTATCTTGGAACTGTGACAACCCTTTCCTTTAATATGATAGCTTCATCAGCCACCATACTTCTGTCATGGGAAGTCCTGTTTAGGGTGGTGGTCACTTCAGCCAGCAGGATGTACTCACTTCAAACTTATTGCCTTCTGGAAACTTTCCTCATTTTCAAGAAAGAGTTGTAGGACCAACTCCAAAAGTCTCCAGTTCTGGTTGTGGTGTCCACACCAAGTCAGACCATCCATTTTCTGGTTTATTTTCCTAAGGGGACTAATCAGGCCAAAGTTCTGATGAATAATTCTGCTATTTGAGTAGCCATCAAACATTATGTAGTTAACAAAGCTGTTACCACGAAGACAAAACAGCCTATTTCCCTTTTCCCAGGGCAGAAAGGCTGGATAGGCATGTTGTCTTGCAAACAATGCCTGCTTAGTTATCCTGTTCCATTAACAGTTGTTACCAAAGCTTACGTAAATCACTTTCCAGGTTTTCTGAAACCTCATTTCAAGAGGGTGGCAAAAGCATCAGCTAGGTATTTTTCAGGAATCACTTTTATAGAGTTTTGTGAGAATGTTTTGGCCCACATTGCATATGTTTATTAAATATTTCTAGCATTAGTATTCATTTTCAGTGTTTCAATGTGATGTTATGGATTAGGACCTCCTTAGAGGTTATAATAAGCCACTCTAGACAACACTATCCAATAGACTCTATCTCCAAAGCAAACATCCACTCTGTTTTTACAAGTTGTCAACTGTTTAGCTATCTGTATACTACTAGACAGACTTTTCTTTTACACACCTTGTTTTTGAATATTACCACTCCTTAAGAGTCTTAATCACTGCTGTAATTAGTAATAAATTGTTTTAAGCGCACTTCATTATTACTAAACATTACGTCCAAAACTGATGCATGTATACCGTCACGTACGCATTAAAACATCCAGATTGGGTCACATCTGTGCACAAAGAAACACACCAATAATGATTTTAAATTCCTTAGTCGCTACACATACTCGTCTCAATTACTTAATTGGGAAAATATTTGATAAGATTTCTATGAAACTTCTCAAGGTTGAGTTATACATTTTGTGGAGTAAGTCTAAAAAACCTGCTCCATATTCCAGTACTAGCCTCACCATACTCTTAAATAATAGAAGAAGCACCAAGCACTTCTTGATGAAACAGAGCAGGATATTATTCTTATCTTCCCCAAACCTTTCCTGATCTGGTTATTTATAAGTTCTTTAAACACTGCGCTATCTGAAATTAACAATCCAAGCTATACAAAAGAAACATATTTGGAGATAAGCCCAACAGCTATTGCATAAAGGTATTCTGCTGTATATCCTTCATTATGTGTTCAACATTGGATTTCTTACAGTAAAAAATGGACTTTGTTTAACATAAATCATTTATTTAATCAGTATAGTTCTGGAATTGTATCTAATCTGTTGTAGTAGTCACTGTTCTTGCCACCTTGGCGTCGTCTACAAACATTTGGACCTAGTATTCATTGTCTAATGAAACCACACATAAAGTTTTGAAACAAACAGAGAACCAATATTAACTATGGACTGCTGGGAAGGTATATATATATATATATATATATATATATATATATATATATATATATATATACATATATATATATATGTGTGTAAAAAGGTGTGTACCATGTTTGGGGTAGGAGAGTTTCTAGAAAGGTGTTCATTTTAATGAGAAGGACTGCTGCAAAGGAAGGTACTTGCCTTTTAGATGTGGAGCGTTGCTTGAAAGGTATGTGCATTGGGGTGTACTTAGTTAACTGACTTACCAAAACACTGAAGCCCATATACCTGAGACGACAACACCGGAAAGACCATGGTACCGAATGGCAAAATACTTTACTTTTAACATGGAAAAAGACTTTGTTGGCCAACATGGTGACCTTTGCCCTTTTCTACACTGTAGTATGATTTCTGAGTTGGTATATTTAAGTAAGATGGAAATGCGTGTCAGTTCCCTCACTTTTGGCCATCATATGATAGTACTTATCAGAAAATCCTTTTTATTTGACAAAGATAATTGGTCTAGGAATATCATCAAGGCCTAAAGAGGTAATCACTCCCTTATACTTAACCTTGATCTGGGGCGGCCGCGGTGGTGCAGCAGTTAGCGTTACCACCTCACAGCAAGAGGTTCTCTGGTTCAATTCTTGGGTGGGGTGCCTTCTGTGCGGAGTCTGCATGTCCTCCCTGTGGTCGCATGGGTTTCCTCCGGGTGCACCGGTTTCCTCCTACATCCCAAAGACATACAGTAGGTGGATTGGACACTCTAAATTGGCCCTAGGTGTGAGTGTGTGCATGTGTGTGTGCCTTCTGTAGAAGGTTGAGCTGGCAGCTCGACACCGTAAAATTCCACTGCCAATCATGAGTGGACAGATGATCTGCTGTGGAGACCCCTAACCGGGAAAAGCCAAAAGAAAAAGAAGACGTACCTCCCTGGACTACATGAAAAGAGACATGGAGGAGCTTTTTGATTGTGTAGCCCAGGCTGCTATGACCCTAGCCCTGAGTAGCATCCTGCCATCACCCAGAATTATACCACAGTACAAGGACAAAATGACTGACTTCAATAATTGGCTAAGCTTCTGGTGTCATTCTAAGGGGATCCAGTATCTGTCTGCCTGGGATGACATGATCGACAAACCACGATGCTTTGCCAGAGATGGCCTGCACCTGTCACCCTTGGGATTCTGGATACTGGCTAAGGCTCTTGCCACCCCTATAGTACCTTTTTTAGGCAAGATTCAAATGACAAATTCACCACTGTAACATGTGCAAGCAAGCAAAATCAGAGGGTAATGCTACTCAATGCTAGAAGTCTAAACCTCAGAATGCACTCACTCGAGGCACTCCTTAAATTGAGAACATCAACATCTGTGCAGTGACAAAGACCTGGTTCAAGGCTCCAGAGAGCACCCCTGCCTTACCAGGCTGTAATTCATACCATACCTTTCAGCCACCTAACTTGGACCGAAGCACTAAAGGCGGAGGCATGTCCATATTCATTAAGGATATCCACACCTCCAGGCTAGTTGCTCAGCATAATGCATCTGAGATTATCCAAGTGCAACTAACTCTGGGCAAGACCACAATGCAAATTGTAGCTTGCTACAGATCCTCCACCATGCCCCAGGATTCCCACTCCTCATTTCTTGATACACTGGAAAATATTAGGGTACAACCTAACACCTTAACAATGGGCGATTTCAACTACCCACCATTAACTTGGAAAACTACTCATGTACCAACTCTTGTGCTCAATGTTTTCTGGAATTCATAAATTCCTATACCTTGGATCACAACTACAGAACGAACTGGCACCCCACCTAAGTACCTTGTTCAATCAAATAATACACAATTTAAAGTAATTTGTTTGTGTTCCATTGAGCAATATCTAGCTGGAAGTTGACTGTTTTTTCAGTAGGTCCCCACCCACCCTACCTGTTTTTGTCTTGGTGTTAATCTTGGTGGCTTTGAAACTGCCCGCCCATATTGTAAATTTGCACTTGGATACTCCTCCTGGGCCCATCTCATTTGCTCACTCAAAAAAAAAAATTGTCTGCTTTTACTGTATTTGTGTTTCTTCCTACTTTATTTTGCTTTTGCATGATCTTAAAAGTACTCAGTTGTATTTATTACTGCTAGGTGTAACTCATTCTAAGTCTTTTGGATTAAGCACTTGGGCTTCAGACCAGTTATTTTACATTAAGAGGGTTCGTTGTCTGCACTCTTGTGGGAGGAGAGGCTGGACTCTGCCTTCTGAGCTGGGAATTTCTGGTTAAAGGCTTATAGTGCCTGCATATTTGAACTGTTTCTTACTGAAATTGGTACACCTTGTTTGCTGTAGCATAGACTAGATCCAGGCCTGCTGAATCTAGCTTTGTTTGTATGCTTGTTGTTTGTTTGCTTGTTATTTCCCTGAAACGTTAATTCCACCTAAAATGCGGCTTTTCAGCGCTTCTATGGATCCCTACTGATATCTGCATTGCTTACTGTACTTATTTCCTTGTTTCACTTGAATGAAAGTTACTGTTTGTCATTTTTGCATTTAAGTTACCTGTAGCACATTGCATTTAAGTTACCTGGCACTTGCTCACTAAAGCAATTATATAGGTCAGCGCAAAAAAATTAAAAGCACTACACCCTCACAAACTCCCCTTGAGTACCTTGTTCCCAATTGGCCCTTTTTTTCAATTATAAAGGAATTCCCAATACTATTCTAGCATATCCAAAGGTCAGCTGTCAATCTCCTCTCCAGTCCAGCTGGTGAATCTGGGAATCTTCAGGCAATGTTACAACTACCTCATGTACACAGACAACCCTCTCCTCCTCCCAACAAATTCCAACACATGTGAGAGATGCAACCATATAGCCAAACTGGAGGCTAAGCTCTCTCAACTCAGTACTGGTGTAACCAATCAGGAGGAAAAGGAAACCACACTCACTACAATTCCAGTCTCACATAGACCTACCATGACAGCAAACCAAACACATAAACACACAAAAACATACTCGGAGGCTCTAAATAAAAATCTGCCTAAGCAGCAGAGACCTCCAAAGCAGACACCCAAGCAACCGCTACCCCAAAACAAAACACGTGCAACACATAGCTCACAAAGCCACTGTGCCAAACAGTCACAGCCCTTATGGCTAAACAACACACCTGATACACTTGTAATAGGTGACTCTATCGTCAGGCACACTGACGTCCCACTCACCAGGCTGAACAAGGAGAAGGTCACGGTGAGCTGCCTGTCAGGCGCTAGGATCCACCACATAACACAAGCACTCAGGTCACTCCAAGGCAAGTACAAATATGACTCAGTCATTGTCCATGCTGGTGTGAATGACCTGAGATGTACCTCCCTGGACTACATGAAAAGAGACATAGATGAGCTCTCTGAGCATGTAGCCCAGGCCGGTATGACCCTGACCTTGAGTAGCATCTTACCTTCACCAAGAATGATGCCACAATATGAAGACAAGATGATCAATTTCAACAATTGGCTTAAGTATTGGTGTCATTCAAAGGGGATTCAATGCCTGTCAGCCTGGGATGACATGCTCGACAAGCCATGATGCTTCGCTAAGGACGGCTTGCGCCTATCACTCCTGGGCTTTCGGATATAGGCAAAGGCTCTTGCTACCCCCATAGTGGCTTTTTTAGGCAAGGCTCAAAAGACAAACCCACCTCCATAGGTATCACAAGGGATAAGAAACTAAGAGTAATGCTACTCAATGCCAGAAGTCTAAACCTCAAGATGCATGCACTCAAAACTCTCCTTAGCATGGAGAACATCAATATCTGCGCAGTAACAGAAACCTGGTTCAAGGCTCCAGAGAGCACCCCAGCACTACCAGGTTATACCTCATACCATGCTTTTCGGCCCCAAAACTTGGACCAAACCACAAAAGGAGGGGGAGTATCAATATTTGTCAAAGATACCCACACCTCCAGGTTGGTGGCACAGCACGAAGCATCAGAGACTATCCATATGCAACTAACAGTGGGTAAATCTGCCTTCCAGTTTATAGCCTGCTACAGACCACCCTCCCAAATCCAGGAACTCCACTCAGCCTTCCTGAGAACACTGGAAAATATGAAGGTCTGTCCAAACACCACTATATTGGGCGACTTCAACTACCCAAACATAGACTGGGAGCATTACTCTAGCTCCAACACCCTAGCCCAAAGGTTCCTAGAATTTATAAGCTCAAATGCTATGGAACAACTTGTTAGCACTCCCACAAGAGGGGAAAACATACTTGACCTGATCATCACCAACATGGGGACTCTATGCTCCAGACCAGAAGTGTATCCCTCACTGGTAAGATCAGACCATAAACTAATCTCACTGGATATTCACACCCCCTGCCCAGAAAACCACAGTGAAAAACTTCTCTAAAGCAAATTTCACACTCCTCAAAACCGAGGTGGAATCCTTCAAAGCCCCCGGGCCTGTGGAAAATACGGCCCAGACTGCAGAATCCTTTATAAACACATTCTATGAACACCTTCAGGAATGCATGGATCATCCAATCCCAAATAAAACCAAGACCCAATCCTCCAAAAGCAGACATCCTGTCTGGTGGACTCCAGCCATAAACAAACTATACAATAGAAGGAGGAAGCTACTACATGATAGAGCAAAATCCCAAAAAGGGAAAGCATCTCTGATCAGTATTAGCAAAAAACTACGGGCACTCATAAAATCGTCTAAGGCCAGCTTCGAGAGAAAAATTGCACAGGACACTAAGGATAATCACAAGGCTTTCTTTAGTTATGTTAGGAACCTGGGTGGGAATTCCCAGATATGCTCAGAATTAGTCCAAAATGACAAAAAATACACCGAACCCACAGACATTGCCAAGATCCTAGCTGACAGGTTCAGCGCAAACTTCTCCCCCCCTCCCCACCAAAAGGACAAATATCTATCCCAGCAGAGTTCTTCCCCCCTGACATTTCAGATGCTCAGGTAAGAGCCGCCCTCTCCAAAGCAAAAAATACAGCATCAATGGGACCAGACGGTGTCCCGGGCTGCGTCCTACATGAACTCCAAGAAGAGCTAAACCCAAAGATAAAACTACTGTTCAATTTCAGCCTTAATACAGGATATGTACCCAAAGAGTGGCGTACAGCAACGGTGGTCCCTCTCCACAAAGGTGGTGCCTCAATGGATCCTGGAAACTATCGCCCCATAAGCCTGACTAGCTTGGTCTGCAAAGCTATGGAAAGGATCATCATGGACCTTATAAATAAAGATATTGGGGACCTACAGACACTGGATCCTACCCAGTTTGGCTTTGTTAAGGGCAGATCCTGCCTCTTTAACCTGGTCAATTTCTTTGAAACAGTCACCAAGGCCATTGACGAGGGGAAGGTGGTCCACACAGCCTACCTGGACCTCGCAAAAGCCTTCGATACAATACCCCACTCGGGCATTATAGATAAGCTCACCAGCTTAAATATAAACCCCTATGTCACTAGATGGGTTGCAAACTGGCTCAAGGACAGAACCCACATGGTTAGAATTGCTGGAGCCATGTCAGACTCCAAACCAGTTACAAGTGGCATCCCAGAAGGCTTAGTCCTGGGACCTCTCTTGTTCGGTATATATTTCTCAGAGGTACAGGCCAACACGGAAGGACTGTGGCTGACCAAGTTCGCAGATGACTGCAAACTGGGCGCCATAATCGACTCTCCAGCCGACACAAGCATCCTCCAAAAGGGCCTCATAGAATCAGACAACTGACCCCAGAGCCATGGCCTCAAGCTAAATGCCAAAAAGTGTATAGTCATCCCCTTTGGCAAAAACAAAGTGCCCACAAATTACCACATAAGTGGTAATCCATTAAGTACGGAAGAAGTAATTTGTGACCTGGGGACCCAAGTTGATAGCAATCTCTCATTTGACAACCACATGGCCAAAGTGGTTAGAAAAACATTTTATATAGCCCACCTAATCATGAAGGGATTCACATCTAGATCAGGGGAGGTCATCGTGCCTCTTTACTCATCCCTCATCAGGCCCATAATTGAGTACAATGCCTTTTTTGGGATGTACCTTACCAGACATCTGCAGCAACTGGAAAGACCCCAAAAGTACCTCACCAAGAGGATCAAAGGGCTCAAACAGATGCCATATGCTGCCCGGTTAAAGAAACTCCAGCTCTACTCAGTGGCATACCGCCTACTCAGAAGCGATCCGTGCCTGACGTATAAAGCCATGTCCAACCCGGAATTAATGGACATGCTGCACCTCAGAAAATCCAAATCCCATCAAGCTACGCGCTCGAGAGACTTGAACCTCAGCACTGAAATAAATAGGACATGCTGGAGGCACAGATTCATAACCCAGAGGCTCCCTTCACTCTGAAATAAAATTCCAGTCCAGGTTAGGCAGAGTCCCTCATTGACTCTCTTCAAGAGGAATCTTGATGCTTGGATGGGGGATCGTAGGTTTACCTCGGGTATCACTTCTGTGTTACTGTTAGACAGAGGTACAGTATACTAACCTCAAAAAAGGATATAGCAAAATTAATTTAAAATGGGTGGCGAAAGCCAAACACACTCTGGCTTGGGAGGGTGGCCTAATGGTTAAGGTATTTGCCTTACAAACACAAGGTGCAGGGTTTGAGTCTCACAAGGGATAATTGGCTAGGCTTAAAATGGCCCACAAGGGCAGTTAGCTTAGTACTAATCTATCTATCTATCTATCTATCTATCTATCTATCTATCTATCTATAAATGCCCTAGGGCAGATAGCCTAGTATGAACCTATGAACCTATGAATCATAGCCTCACCTCAGGCTTTGTACCCACTGAATGGTGGACAGCAACTGTTATCCCACTCCACAAAGGGGGAGCCACCACGGACCCCGGGAACTATCGCCCCATTAGCCTGACGAGCCTGGTCTGCAAGGCTATGGAGCATATCATCATGGAACTTATAAATACTGACATTGGTAATCTCCAAACTCTGGACCCTACCCAGTTTGAGTTTGTAAAAGGCAGATCATGTCTTCTAAACCTGATAGACTTCTTTGAAGCGGTCACCAAAGCTGTAGATGAGGGTAAGGTGGTACACACAGCCTATCTAGAAATCGCCAAGGGTTTCAATACCATCCTCCACTCTGGAATTATAGACAAACTCACTAAACTAGGCATAAATCCCTATGTCACAAGATGGGTTGCCAACTGGCTCACTAACCAAACCCACACTGTGAAAGTAGCAGACTCTAAATCCAACTTCATACCAGTGACAAGTGGAGTACCACAGGGTTCAGTCCTAGGTCCTCTCCTGTTTGGTATCTACTTCTTTGAAGTACAGGCTAACACAGAAGGTATTTGGCTAACAAAGTTCGCAGATGACTCCAAACTAGGAGCCATAATCAAATCTCCTAACGATGTGGACATCCTACAAAAGGGGTTCACTGAGACAGATGCCTGGTGTCAAAGCCATGGCCTCAAGCTCAATGCCAAAAAGTGCATTGTCATCCCTTTTGGTAAAAACTCTGGTGGTAGTCTACTTAACACCGAAAGTGAGATAAGAGACCTTGGGACACAGGTGGACAATAGTCTCTCCTTTGATAATCACATAGCCACAGTAGTCAAGAAATCCTTCTACGTGGCACAGCTCATCACAAAAGGTTTCTCATCCAGGAAAAAAGAGGTCATTGTTTCCCTCTACTCATCACTCATTAGACCCCTTATAGAGTACAACACCCCTTTTGGTATGTACCTCACAAGACATCTACAACAATTGGAAAGGCCACAGAAATACCTCACAAAGAGGATTACCAGCCTCAAACAGATGCCCTATGCAGACCGTCTCAAAAAACTCCAGCTTTACTCTGTCACATATCGCCTACACAGAGACGATCTCTGCCTAACATACAAAGCTATGTCAAACCCAGAGCTGTTGTACATGCTACATGTAAAGAAATCCCAGTCCCTCTGAGCTACATGCTCTAGGGACCTAAACCTTGTCACCTCAATAAACAGAACATGCTGGAGGGATAGATTCCTATCTCAGAGACTTCCCATACTCTGGAAAAAAACTACCTATCTATGTCAAACAGAGCTCCTCATTAGCACTCTTCAAGAAACATCTTGATGATTGGATGGGAAATAAGAAATTCACCCCGGGGATCACTTCTGTGGCTCTGCTTGACAGGGGCACAGGAAAATAATTTTCTTGGGTGGCAAAAGCCAGGGTATCGTTTGGCTAGGCTTATAGGGCCAATAGCCTAGTATCTACCTATGGACCTATAAGATACTCAACATTGATCTGACCAGTTATTGAATATAACACCTCCTTAGGGATGTATGTCACTAAGCATATCAAACAATTAGAAATGCCCTAAAGGTTCCTGAACAAAAGGTTTGCAGGTCTAAAGACCCTCAACTATCTAGGGAGGATGGAGGCTCAATCTCTTTATTCCATGTCTTACAAACGTTTCAGGGGAGATGCCTGTATCTCTTACTGCACTATTAGAGATTCAGGTTTTCTTGAAGTCCTGTATCTCTGTAAGTCCAATAGCTCCACCAATACTATAACCAGGTACCTAAATCTTAACCAAAAGATAAATAAGGCATGGTGAAGGGGCACGTTTATAACCGAGTACTTCCAAAACCACTGGATTAAATGTTCCCTGTATGTTAAGCAGTGTGACAAAGGGTCTCCCTTTAAATGTTTAAACGTAACCTGGATTACAACAAATCTACTCCATGACTGAGCAGTGTGGCCTTCCTGGAGAAAAGAGGCATGACATGCGTGTGGGTACTGGCAGGACAACAATGGACATCAGACTAAGTGTCCTTGGAATGTCTATGAATCTAAGAGCATTGCTGTGCACAAGAATTACTAGAAAGATGTAAATGTTGAGGAAAGGGATTGCTGAAACAGTGCACATATTAATGACAGGCTGAATCCTGGAAAGGTGCATTTGCTAGGAGGACTATAGTGTTGAAAATATGTGCATGTCATACAGAGGGGGTTCAAAAATAATTACTGGGCATGTCGTTGAGGAGAGTATCGAGGATCCCAGAAACTTTACCAAGAGTGCGGTCAAGCTATGTGACGTCTGCAGAGTCCCACAGTAAGTAAATCAAAGCTGAGAGAATTAAACCATGGACTACAAGAAGCAACTCATTAACAGCTTTTCGCATTAATCCTCTGTGCTAATTGCCAGATGGGTTTGTGCAAAGGTTAGTGTGTGAGTGTGTCTGCAGTTGTGTGTAGTGAGGTAGGAAGATGTATGTGTTTTGGAGATGGGATGCTGTAAATATGGACAATTTCAGAGCTTGTGGTGATTGTTGGAAACCTGCACGTCATGTCTGGTGCAGGATATTGGAAATCTGCATGTGTAATGTCTGGTGCAGAATGTTGGAAAGCTAATATGTTATGTCTGGTACAGGATGTTCAAAAGCTACATGTTATGTCCAGTACAGGTTGTTGGAAATCTGCACAGATTGGGGAGGGGAGGTTGATGGAAAAGCATACATGCTTTTATATGTGTGGTGCTGGGAAGAAGCAAAGGTGAAATGAATGGGGCACTTGCCCCATGTGCCAACTTAAAGGGGTCTTTGAAAAAATATTAAAACTATGACATCTTACAAGCTACCTGTTAATCAGTCATTGTTATGATCATTTAATAATTGGATGTAAACTGTCACTGTTAAGCTATTGAGTCACTGTTTTTTGTAACTGCATATAGACAACAGAGGTCAACAAGAAGGTGTGTGCTGGCCAGAGCACTGCACTGCGTTTTCTTATGCTAGCTCTGTGGAAATGTGTATGTATTGAGCATTTTTGAGGTCATTGAAAAGTTGTCTATATTTTTCACGTGGAGTGTGTCAATAGGGTGCGTGTGTCTGTGTGTGTGCGTGTGTGTGTGTGTGTGTGTGTGTGTGTGTGTGTGTGTGTGTGTGTGTGTGTGTGTGTGTGTGTGTGTGTGTGTGTGTGTGTGTGTGTGTGTGTGTGTGTGCGTGCGTGCATGTGCGTGTGTGCGTATGTGTGTGTGTGTGTGTGTGTGTGTGTGTGCATGTGCACGTGCGTATGTACGTGTGTGTGCGTTTGTGCGTGTGTGCGTGCGTGCGTGTGTGCGTGCATGTGTGTGTGTGTGTGCGTGTGCGTGTGTGCGTGTGTGCACGTGTGTGTGTGTGTGTGTGCGTGTGTGTGTGTGTGTGTGTGTGTGTGCGTGTGTGCGTGTGTGTGTGCGTGTGTGTGTGTGTGTGTGTGTGTGTGCGTGTGTGCGTGTGTGTGTGTGTCTGTGTTTGCGCGTGTGCGCGTGTGCGCGTGTGTGCGTGTGTGTCCGTGTGTGTGCGTGTGTGTGTGTGTGTGTGTGTGTGTGTGTGTGTGTGTGTGTGTGTGTGTTCTAAAGAGCAGATTGCTGGAATTTCTGTATGTTGTGAACAGGGAGCTGCTGGAAATGTGCTCTCATGTTATGGAAGAAGGAGATGAGAGCAACTGCATGCAGAAGCATTTTAAGTCACTTGTGCCCAGTGGATTCGGGGCTCCTTGATTTAAACTAGCTGATGAATATTTATGGAAAAACACACACAAATCTAAAATGCTTATGAAATCAGGTCATGTTTACTAATGAAAATCATTTGAAAATGTTTAAGGTCTTTCTGTTTTCTTTTTTTAGGGTGAACCCGGTCCTATTGGCCCTGCAGGTCCCATGGGAATACCTGTAAGTTCAAATATTTATTTCTTTGTTATTAATTAGCAATGCTGCATGAAGCAACAATCAGTTTTGTGAATTAACAGATGTTCTTCGTGTTTCACTGTTGCAGTCATCACCTGTGGGTTATCCCTGCTGTGGTAGTCCTCGGCCGGCCCGAATACTAGAGTCAATGGGTTTCTGCATCGGCTGTTGTCACTTGCTGACCGACGTCAAGGCATCAGTGCTATAAAGCAAGGCAGCCGATGTCGTTACACTAGTCTTTCTTGCCGTGGAGCTCGTAACAGAAGCAGTTCACAAGTGTGCTGGTCGGTCACTACCAGAGTTCGAATTACAGTTGAAAAACATCTAAAACTAAGTACCCCATTGGGGATCCTTTTTTCTTGCAGTAACTGATGTCCAAAAAAGTTAACAATTGTCTCACCTGTGGAAAGCAGATCTCACACCAAGACTTCCATTCATACTGCATCACTTGTGTAGGCCCAGACCACGACGTCCCTCGTTGCCGGTTCTGTGCCCTCTTTACCGCTAGAACCATTCATCATAGAGCTCTTATTGTAGACAGGTATTTTCACCTTCAGTCTTCGCATTCCGAAATGGCATCCACCAGCCAACAAACCATAGACATTCCTAAAAAATGTAGAGATAAAGCTAGAGACAGACCACACAAGGCTAAGCCTTCCGACAACGCTACCGCTAAGCAGGTCATCAGTTCTCCAGAATTCAGTGAGGAGCTTTCACAGCCCCTGATGCCCAATACAATAGCTATGCAGGCCTCTATTGAGACCCTTTCAGAGTCTGATATGCTGTAGAAATCTTCTTAATCTTCTGAGCCTTTGGTTGTCTCTGCCTCGGTTGGGTCCGGAGCCACAACGCAGACTCCGGCTTCTGAGGAGACCTTTTGCAATACTGATTCTAGACAAAAAATGATGTCTTCTCACCTGACTACTGTTTCTCTCAGACCGATGGATACTTTTAGGCGTAGAAGCCAGGCCACTCCTAGAAACTCCACCTCTAGCCACCATCTTAATCCTGCTCCACCACCCCAAGCCCAAATGCTTAAAATGGAGGAGTATCTTATCTCCCTTATCGGGGTAGTCAGGCCACAACTTCTAAAAGGAAAAGACACCCTTCTCCTGAAATAATGACAGAACAAGATTCTGAGGTATCTGATTATTCAGATTTTGAAGAGGAACAACAACCTCTGACTGCTTATGAGGATTCAGATGCAGAGGAATATATCCCTTCTGCCTCCCCACCAGAAGACCTTTCCTTTGGGGAAACCCTTCACACTCTTAGGAACATTTCTACTGGGAATCTCAGGAGTTCCCCCAGACTAAGAAAAGACTAAGAGAGTTTCTAGATCTGCCCTAGCACAGATTCCTAGCCATCCCTCCTATCTTAGACGTGGTGGATGATTTTTTTCCATGAATCTAGCTTAGCCCCTGACAACCTCCCACCTGCTCCCAGTAAACCCAACAGGCATTACAGAGTACTGAATTCTCACAAATACCTGTACAGAAATCCTGCTGCAGACCCAGAGGTCATTACCCAAGGACCTAAAGGAGCTAAGGCTAGTTCTGCAAAGAATCCTATTCCTTCTGACAAGGATTCCAGAGCTCTGAACAGATGGGGTAAAAAGGTATACACCTTTGCAACTTTAGCTATCAGAGCACTCAACTGTCAGTTCCATATGTTAAAATATCAACAAGACACTTTGGAACTACTAAAGCAAAATATTTCAACCTTTCCTAACTGTGCCAATTTGACGGAGTTAGCAGATTTACTGCACTCTACCTGTCAAGTGGCCAAACACTCATTACACTGTGGATATGATGCCGTAGAAGCCTCTAGCAGGGCAGCAGTGTCAGGATCTGTCATTAGGAGATATGCATGGTTGAAGGAACAACCTCTCCCTGATTATGTCAAGTCTAAATTAATTAATGCCCCCTTGGATAAGGACTGCTTGTTTGGAGTAAAAGCAGAAGAGGTGCTTAAAAAGATGGAAGACAAAGCAAAATCTATGCAAACAGTAAAATATTTCTTTCAGGTTTAACCTCCTAAGTTCAGTGGGAATTTTCCCATTAAGCACTGGTCCTTTCCTGCACCTAGCAGACAGGGGCAAGGTAAGCCCCACAGGGACAGATCATCCAGGCCCCTATCCCAGGGACAACAGAGAACCAAACAGTGGACCATCTCCGCCCCAAATGTAGGGAGTTCTAAGCCATCCTTCTATGGCAAAAACTCTCAGTGACTCCCTCTCTCCCCTCTGCCCCCCTTTCACTCACCAAAAGCTAGGAGGAAGGCTCTCCCTCTGCAAAGAAAATTGGCTTTTAGTAACAAAGGACCAATGGGTCTTAAAGATCATTTTTCAGGGATACAAATTCTCTTTCAACAAACACCCAGTTCCAAGGGGGGTACCCAGAATTAACTCCAAATCAGTGGGCAGAGGCATTGAAACAAGTCCAAACTCTCATATCCCAGGGGTAGTAGAACCTGTTCCCCCAGATCAAACAGGGAAAGGGTATTATTCCAGACTATTCCTTGTTCCCAGAAAAGAGGGCAAGTGGCACCCCATCCTGGATCTATCTATTCCGAATACCTCCCTGGTGGTCCCCAAATTACAAATTCTAACTTTGCAGCAGCTGCTGCCTCTGCTGACAAAAGAAATTCCTGGTTAGTGACCCTAGACTAAATGATGCCTACCTCCACATCCCCATAAGGGACTCTTGCAGGGCATTCCTGCACTTCAGAGCAGGCTCAGAACACTTTCAATTCTCTGTGCTACCCTTTGGCTTATCTACTGCTCCCAGGGTATTCACCAAATGCTTTGCCCCGGCCATAGCATTTTGCAGACAGAGAAACATACAGATTTACCCTTATCTGGACAATTGCCTCATTCAGGCAGACTGCAAAGAGAAGCTGCTCCAAGACCTCCTCTTTGTCAAAACCCTCCTAACTTCCTTAGGGTTCACCATTAACGAGAAAAAAATCAAAGCAAACAACCTCCAAGGAAGCTAATTTTCTTGGGAGCACTGCTGGGATACAGCATCCCAAATGGCCTTCCTATCCCCAGAAAAGCAGAGCTTCCTGCCTCTCTACTTTTCCCAGCTGGCTTCCAGAAGTCACCTCACTGCAAGGAAGTTCCTGCAAGCCTTGGGGTACATGGCATCTTGCATCCTTCTAATTCCTCTGGCCAGGCTTCACATGAGAAACTTCAGTGGTATCTAAAGAATCTTTGGTGTTAGCACTCTCAGCCTCTAGAGACCTCTCTCCCCCTGATCCCCTGTATAAGGGCGGAGTTTCTCTGGTGGGCAGGGGCCTGTGCCAAGAACAAGGGTCTTCTCTTCACCATTTGCCCTACAGGGCAGACCATTGCCACCAATTCTTCAGACATTGCTTGCAGCTCTAACCTAGAAGGCAGGTGCACCCAAGGTCTTTGGGATGCCCACCACCTTGCCTTTCACATCAACCAGAAGGAAATGATGACAGTACAAAAGGCTCTGACATCCTTCAAACCCCATCTCAAGCCAGTGGTTCTCCTTATCAAAGCAGACAATGCCACAGTAATGTGGTACATCAACAAACAGGGAGGGACCCAATCTTACCCTCTATGCAGGCGAGCTTTGAACATCTGGCTGACAGCCTCTTCCACGGGACTCCACCTTATAGCCCAATACCTACCAGGGATCAATAACATCCTGGGAGACCACCTAAGCAGGAACTTACTGGACCCCCATGAATGGCAGCTCCACAGAAAAATCTTTCTACAGATCACTCAGGAGTGGGGGACTCCAGAGGTGGCTCTCTTTGCTTTGCATCTCAACTATCAGCTGAAAAAATTCTGTACCAGTGAGTATAACCACCTAGTGTGGAAGGTGGATGCCTTGACCTTCCCCTGGAACACCCTCTTTGTGTACACATTATCTCCTCTGTCTCTTATTCCCAAAGTACTGATCAAAATAAGGGAGGAGAGACCAAAGGCCATCTTCACTGGTCCAGATTGGCACAGGCAACATTGGTATCTGTCACTGCGCAGCCTGACACTGCAGCCTCCCAGGCATCTTCCCCTGATCCCAGACCTTCTAACTCAGGTGGAAGGGAGGATGCTGCACCCAGACTTGCAGACTCTGAAATTATCAGCATGGCTAATACTCTAAAGGCAAACAAGGGGCCCCAGTTGAGCAAACGGGTCCAAGATATTATCACAGAGACCAGAAGACCCAGCACCATAAAATCTTACGCTGGAAAATGGAAAAGATTCTGCTCCTGGAGCCAATCCAGAGAGGGCAATACCTCTCAACCTTCCATCCCTCTTATCCTGGACTACCTAGTGGAGCTACTTAATAGTGGCCTCTCCTTCTCTTCTATTAAAATCCACGCCTCAGCCATTTTGGCTCATTTTGACACAGATCAGCCCCTGTTCTCCCATCCTTTGATCAAACAATTCTTCAGAGGGGCTTCTAATATCAGACCCCCCCCAGAAGGCTACCCACGCCAGCATGGGACCTGAATTATGTTTTGGAAAAACTAACCTTACCACTCTTCGAACCTGCTGCTTCAGCAGAACTAAGATTCCTCTCCTGGAAGACTGCTTTTCTCTTAGCTATCATCTCAATTAGAAGGGTTTCAGAACTTCAGGCACTGATGGCCATTAAGCCCTTCATCATTTTTCATGCAGACAGGGTTTCCCTGAGGACCAACCCCTCCTTTATGCCCAAGGTGGTATCTAATGTGACTGTCAACCAGGCCATACATCTACCCACATTCTTTCCTAACCCTCAAAACAAGGGGGAAAGAATTTTGCACTCACTAGATGTGCCCAGGTAGCTCAGATACTATCTGGACTGTACTAAACCCTTCAGGAAAACATACCAACTACTTGTCAACTTTGCCCCAGGGGCAGAGGGGAAGCCCATTTCCAAGCAAAACATTTCCAAATGGATATCACACTGTATCCATTTTGGCTACAGATTACATGCGAACCCCCCCCCAAATCTATTTGAACCCATTCCACTAGGGCAGCCTCCACTTCCACAGCATTCCTCAGAGGAGTTCCCACCAGGGACATCCTAGAAGCTGCCAGCTGGACTTCTGTCCATATCTTTACCAAACATTACCACCTACCTCTATTTTCTAAGGCTAGGGCAGGGTTTGCCTCTGCAGTTCTGCAGAGCTTGCTGACCCAGGCGTAGGTCTCTTACTAATCCTCCCACTCCTCTCCTCAGCTTTGGGAATCCTCCCACAGGTGATGACTGCAACAGTGAAACATGAAGAACACAGTACAGTTGTGTACACTTACCATAAATGTAGATGTTCGAGTGTATTCACTGTTGCATTCCTGGTTTCCCTCCCTCCTTCCCCCTTATATCTTCTTTCTTTAGGGAGACATAAGCTTTTCTAGGTCTCCTTTAGCAACAAGGACCTCTTTATCATATTACTTGGGCTTCTGACTGGTTAAGACAAGAAAAACTGATGTAATGGCATCGGCTGCCTTGCTTTATAGCAATGACACCCTGACGTCAGTCAGCAAGCAACAGCAGTTGACACAGAAAAACATTGACTCTGGTATTCGAGCAGGCCGAGGGCTACCACAGCAGGGATAACCCACAGGTGATGACTGCAACAGTGAATAAACTCGAACATCTATATTTATGGTAAGTGTACACAACTGTACCATTTGATGTTAGGGAGCACAACTTTGTAATTGTTTATTTGTTAGCTGTTGGTAATAACAACATCGCAGTGTTATACAATCTGTCATGTATTTCACCAAACCTCAGTAGTCCTCATCTAATTATCGCAGTATAATTTTATTGTGCAGGATGGCCTACTTTCTGCTACTGTATCAAGCCATTTGTTTCATTTACTGCTCTTATCTGAAAGAACTTCCTTTTCTTTTCTTGATAAAAGTAGTACCTTTTTGTTTCCTAGTTCTGACCTCGTCTTCCCTCTGTGCTTTTAATGGCAGGGAACTCCAGCACCTTGCATGCAACATTCTGTATATCAGGACTTTATTACATCATCTCTCCTTTCTTCTAGTCTGGATGTGGTTGATGGTGACATCACTTCCTATTTTTAAATATTTTTATCCCTTTGTTGATGTAGTAATCTTAATCTATACTCTAAGCAATGTCTGGATGACTCTCTGTGCTAACGATTCCATAGTACAGCAGCTTGGGGTAACTCAGACAAACTCACCTCTGATTCTGTTGTCTCCTCCCCCTGTCATCACACAGTACAACATGATTTTGTTGTCTCCTCCCCCTTCTCCTCATGCAGTACAACATGATTCTGTTGTCTCCTCCCCCTGTCATCACACAGTACAACATGATTTTGTTGTCTCCTCCCCCTTCTCCTCATGCAGTACAACATGAATCTGTTGTCTCCCCCATCCCAACGCAGTACAGCATGAAGGTTAATTTAGCTCTACTAGCAATGCTGAAGAGTTCATGCTTAGAATAACCATGGCACAGAAATCCTTTTGTACTGCCATCTAATCCAAAGCTACCCCTCCCTTGGCAAGTGCAGCAACTGAGACCATGTTCACTTCTTTTGCTTAACATTTTTTAGTGAGCTTTAGACCCCACCCTACCAACCATCTGCTCAGTGATCAGTCAGTTCATTCATTCCCCACAGGATTTGATCCAGTCATGGATGCTATCGATAATGCTACTGTAAGGGAATTTCAATATTAGGTCCTAACACCACCTCTTGGTGACCCGTATCATTGTGAGAACCTAATGTGCTCTCCCTGCATGTCAGTGCTGTTTGCCTCTAGCTAATAACTGTAAGGACCTGTTGTGCCTTCCTCTGCATGTGAGTGCTCACAGACACAAGATAATGAAGGCTGACAGCAGCAGCTTGGTATGACAAGTTCTCATCTCTGGTTATGGCTGTTGTGCCTGCAAGCATGATTACATTCACTGAAGTAACCTCCACACCACCAGTCTTTCCCGCAGTGGTAGATGAGCTGGTGTTTGCTTCTCACTCCTACCCTCCCCAAACTGGCTTTTATAGCACCTAAGCACAAGCCACCAGACAAACTCAAGTTCCATAGCTGGTGGGATTTTATCACTGTATTCTACAGTGCAGGTATGGTGTTGAAATTTTAGTATAACAATAGGTTCATAGGTAACTAGCATTACAAACAAACTCTGGCTCTCATTATGTCATTGTTTACTGTCTCCAAGATTAATTGGTATTGTACTCTATACACATTAATACTCTAAGGAGAACTGTGTTAATTACTATAATACTCTGCCCACATTAATACTTCATTGAAAATTTGATTAATTGCTCTAGTTCTCTACACACATTAATACTCCAATGAGAACTGGATTAATTGCTGTAGTACTCTGCACACATTAATACTGCAATGAGAACTGGATTCATTATTGTAGTACTCTGCACACATTAATACTCCAATGAGAACTGGATTCATTGTTTTAGTACTCTGCACACATTAATACTCCAATGAGAACTGGATTCATTGTTGTAGTACTCTGCACATATTAACACTCCGAGAACTGGATTCATTGTTTTAGTACTCCATACACATTAACACTCGAACAAGAAATGGATTCATTGTTTTAGTACTCCGTGCACATTAATACTCCAATGAGAACTGGATTCATTGTTGTAGTTCTCTGCACACATTAATACTCCAATGAGAACTGGATTCATTGCTGCAGTACTCTGCACACATTAATACTCCAATGAGAACTGGATTCATTGCTGCAGTACTCTGCAGACATTACGCCTTTGCACACTGATCCTTATTAGGAAACAACCATGTCTATTTAATTTGTGTTTCAGTGTTCAGTACGCTAATGTAAGGCAATTCTTATGTGGAGTAGCAAAATTAAGGTAGTGATTAAGTAAGACTTATCTTTTTTTAACAACTAAAAAGACAGGTAAACTGCCATAGCCAAGTGATTACTATGTGTCATCAAAACCTATGTTTCGGTTATTAATTTTTTTTTACACTAGAGTTAAAAGTCTCCATGAAGTCTTCATAGTTTCATAGGAGGTTACTAGGCTATTGGCCCCAGGGCCTTTATGAACCTAGCCATGTTATACCTTTGTTCCCTTATTGACCAAGTAGCATGGTCTGTATTTGCAGGGCGAGTCTATGATCAGCACCGACCACCCTTATCCAAGAGGGATATAGGTAACACCCCCAGGGTAGATTTACGGTCTCCCATCCAGTTGTCTAAGCTACACTTAAATATGGTCATTGAGAAGTTATGTTTTATCTAAACTGGAAGTTTGTTCCAGAGGAGTGGCAACCTCTGAGAGACATATCTGCCCCTCCAGCAGGTCCTATTTATGTCACAGGCCAGGTTAAGATCCCTGGATCAGGTGACCTTGTCCCATGTGACTTGCAGATGTGCAGCATTTCCATTAGGTTTGGGTCCGAGATCGCTCTGTAGGCCAGGCACAAGTGTCCTCTAAGTAGTCTGTATGCTACTGAGTACAGTGACAGTGACTTCAGTCTGTCAGTGTATGACATGAGCTGGACACCCTGAAATTTCTTGGTTAGAAATCTCTGAGGTCTCTCAAGTTGCTGTAGGTGTGTCTGGTGAGGTACATTCCGAACAAAGCGTTGTCCTCTATTAGTAATTTGATGAGGGATGAGTACAGGGGAGTTATAACACCCTTAGGTCTGGATATTATGACCTTACTTATGAGATGTGCAACGTAGAAGGTGTTCCTTATCATTGTGGAAACATGGTGATCGAAGTGAAGGTTGCTATCAGCTTGTGCTCCCAAATCTCTCACCACAGGGGTACTGTTAATATTGTAATTTGCAGGGATTTTCCCTTTGCAGAAAAGGATAAAAACCCTTTTTTTTGCTTTTAGTTTAAGTCTGTGGCTTTGGCACCAATCATTTGTCTGTGTAAGCCCTTTTTGTAGTATGTCAGCATGGTTGGGGGACTCAATGATTGCACCCAATTTGCAGTCAACGGCAAACTTGATAAACCACAGGCCATCTATTTTCACCTGGTTTAAGAACTTGGGGTACAAACCATTTATTCTACATTAGGAAGATTTGTGGTCTAAACTCATCTGGCAGGAGAGGATAGCCTACACCCTTCTAAGCTGGGAATTGCTGGTTGAAAGCATATTGTGTTTGTTATGCTGAAAGTGTCTTAGTCTTGGTTTAAGCACTTGGGCTCCAAAACAGTTATTTTACATTAGGAAGGTTTGTGGTCTAGACTTTTGGCAGGAAAGTGTAGTCTACACCCTTCTAAGTTGGGAATTGCTGGTGAAGGCTTATTGTGCCTGGTGGTGCTGCGGTAGCGTTGTCGCCCCACAGTAAGACATTGTCCTGTTCGGTTCTCAGCTAAAGCATCTTCTGTGTGGACACATGCATGAATGGGTGTAACTTCGTTGAAGGTTGTGCGTCAGGGCTGGCAACTCGGTACATAAAAATCTACTGCCAATCATTAGCTGACCGGAGTTCCGCTGTGGCGACCCCTAACCGGGAAAAGCCGAAAGATACAACAACAACACTCTAAGTGTCCTTGTTCTGGTTTAAGCACTTGAGTTGCAGAGCAATTATTTAACACTAGGAAGGTTGGTGGTCTACACTCTTGTGGGAGTATTCTTTCTGAATTGCTGTTTTATTTAAACAGTTTTTTTTTTTTTGCTTTAGTGACTGAGATTTTCTGCACTTTGAATTTCTAGTACTTCTGCGTTTTATAGCATAGGCTAAATCCAGGCTTGCTGAATCTAGACTGTTTTGTATCATTTGAGCACTAAAACCAGCCAAGTACCTATCCGAGTTGGGGATTGCTGGAATAAGGCTCAATCTTGTACTTTCTCTTTGGTTATTTTGTTTAAAATTGTTTAACTTCACTTGTATTAATGTATCCTGTTTGCACGGGTTTCCACTCAATTTACTGGAGCTGCTCAGAGATTGGTGATTTTAGCCAGACATATGGAGTGAATCAGAACTAATTCCAAGGCATCCATTGAAATCTGCTGAAAAATAAGTATTTTAAAGCCTACATTGTACTTTGAGAACAGTATTCTACTGAATTCTGCCTCATTTAATCTGTTTTTTGCTGTTATGACTATGATTTTCTGCATTTGAATTTCTAGCACTTTTGCCTTAGGGGCACTTTTGCCTTTTGCCTTACCTTTGACGAGGGGAAGGTGGTCCATACAGCCTACCTGGACCTCGCAAAAGCCTTCGATACAATACCCCACTCGGGCATTATAGATAAGCTCACCAGGTTAAATATAAACCCCTATGTCACTAGATGGATTGCAAACTGGCTCAAGGACAGAACCCACATGGTTAGAATTGCTGGAGCCATGTCAGACTCCAAACCAGTTACAAGTGGTGTCCCACAAGGCTCAGTCCTGGGACCTCTCTTGTTCGGTATATATTTCTCGGAGGTACAGGCCAACACAGAAGGACTGTGGCTGACCAAGTTCGCAGATGACTGCAAACTGGGCCACATAATTGACTCTCCAGCCGACACAAGCATCCTCCAAAAGGGCCTCATAGAAACAGACAACTGGTGCCAGAGCCATGGCCTCAAGCTAAACGCCAAAAAGTGTATAGTCATCCCCTTGGCAAAAACAAAGTGCCCACAAATTACCACATAGGTGGTAATCCATTAAGTACGGAAGAAGTAATTAGGGACCTGGGGACCCAAAGTTGATAGCAATCTCTCATTTGACAACCACGTGGCCAAAGTGGTTAGAAAAACATTTTATATAGCCCACCTAATCATGAAGGGATTCACATCTAGATCAGGGGAGGTCATCGTGCCTCTTTACTCATCCCTCATCAGGCCCATAATTGAGTACAATGCCCCTTTTGGGATGTACCTTACCAGACACCTGCAGCAACTGGAAAGACCCCAAAAGTACCTCACCAAAAGGATCAAAGGGCTCAAACAGACACCATATGCTGCCCGGTTAAAGAAACTCCAGCTCTACTCAGTGGCATACCGCCTGTTCAGAGGCGATCTGTGCCTGACGTATAAAGCCATGTCCAACCCGGAATTAATGGACATGCTGCACCTCAGAAAATCCAAATCCCATTGAGCTACGCACTTGAGAGACTTGAACCTCAGCACTGAAATAAATAGGACATGCTGGAGGGACAGATTCATAACCCACAGGCTCCCTTCACTCTGGAATAAAATCCCAGTCCAGGTTAGGCAGAGTCCCTCATTGACTCTCTTCAAGAGGAATCTTGATGAGTGGATGGGAGATTGTAGGTTTACCCCGGGTATCACTTCTTTGCCACTGTTAGACAGGAGGCACAGAATACTAACCTCAAAAAAGGGCATAGCAAAATAAATTTAAAATGGGTGGCGAAAGCCAAACACATTCTTGCTAGGCTTATAAATGCCCTAGGGCAGATAGCCTAGTATGAACCTATGAAGCTATATAGTATAGTCACGATTCAGACTTGCTGAATCTAGACTGTTTTATATCACTTGAGCACTAAAACCAGCCATCTTACATTATGAAGCCCCCTCCCCTGCACCCTTGTGGCAGAAGTGTGCAGGCAAGGACCCATCTGAGTTGGGGATGGTTGGAATAAGGTTCAGTCTTGGGCTTTCCCTTTGGTTACTTTGTTTAAAATCATTTAACTTCACTCGTATTTAAGTGTCGTGTTTGCACACAGCTGCACGTCATGCAAAGGGGTTTAGCACAGCTGTGTATAGCCGTGCATAGAAGCAAATGCCTTGAAAGACAATGTTCCCTAGATATTTGCTAGTGAACCCTCCTAATCTTGTCTACTTTACTGTGAACAACACAGTTGCACACTGCTGCCCTGTGATCAACTCAGTTGTGCATTGTGAAGCACTGACACAGTTTTCTGCTTCTAGCCCTGCACAGAATAGTCCCTTTTTGTTAGTCTTACAGCAAAACCTGGTCCATCTAGCCACTCCTCACTAGTTACTACAGTAGATACCTAATATAATGGATGGACAGTTTCTCACCATTTCTCCAGCCAGCCTGATTGACATATGCATGCCGAGGCAATATAGCAATTGCCCCATATATACTGACATCCAATTACTCCTAAAACAAACAAATACAACATGTGAGATATTTATGGGTACTATGAATTTGGAATAGTTCTCTCACATAACAGCAAACCAAATATCAAACAGGTTGTGTCAGCACACACACTTCACCTCTTGCACATAACAAGCTCACAATACATAAACCCACATATGTAGAGGTACTCGCTAGAAGCCTACTGTGACTTCCCACCACTGGCAACAGTAATGCCTCAATCCTCACCACTAGCATCTGTGGGGGTGTACATTGGAAGGATGACAAGTACACACAAAGTATTTCCAGATGCAGCTCTCTACATCAATTGCAATTTCCCTTAAGAGCACACAAAGACCCCAGTCAGTCTGACGCTGGTTTCTCCCTCTTTTTCCAGATCCCCAGTAAGACTCCCCACTGGTACAGCTATAGAGTTGAGATCTCAGCTGAGTGGCCAAGCCAAGACCTCCAGCACCCTCTCTGCCCAACCAGTGCTTCGTGTCATGCCCAAGTAGCTGACACACACACACACACACACACACACACACACACACACACACACACACACACACACACACACACACACACACACACACACACACACACACACACACACACACACACACACACACACACACACACACACACACACACACACACACACACACTTTTAGGTTTGATTTATACACAGACACACACACTTGGGAAAGGCTGGCACAGGTTTCTATCTATGCCCCCCCCTCTGCCCAGACTATGCAGTAATTATCACTACCACCAGCTAACTCATTATCAGCTATTTTAAGGCCTTAACAAAGGGTGTCCACTCTTACTGTGTAATGTTACTGTTAATACAAATGCTAGTTTGACCAAAAGCAAGGCTAGTAGGAGTGGCCCCACAGTGTCATCAAATAAATATGCAAGTACTCTCAGAACTTAAATATGTCTCACAAATATCAGCCACAATGAAATGTTTAAATATATTTAATAATAAATAATAAAACAAGAAAATAGTAAAAAAATCACAGCAACATCAGAGTTCAAAATCACAGGAAATATTTAAAATAACATTGCAGGACAGTCTGAAATAAATAAAGAAAAAGCCATCTAAATTAAGCTTTGCTAAATTCCTGTCTGTTTCTAAGAGAATTATACTGTTCCTAGACTTACTTATAGAACAAGCAAGGCAGATGTGGTGAATGGGTCTTCCTGCTGATGTTGTCAGGTCAAAGACAAATACAGAATGCCCGGTCTCTCTCAGAGATTTCTTAAATTAATGTCTCACATATTACTGCTGGGGATAGCTTGCACCATGACACCATTTCTTGTTGTCTGACTCTATCCCAGATGAAAAACAACCATTGATGCAGTTGGTAGCATTTAGCATCTACCTGTGAAAATACATAAACAAAGTTTTTCCTTAGATCTAAGGCAGATCCTGGAAGTCATAAAACAATAGTTCTAGACACTGTGTCTGTTACTGCACTGAAACTGAAAGATAACATTTTTATTATGTGGTCCTAAAGTAATTTAAATTTTCAACAGTTTTTTTCTGAAATTAACCTCCTCTGTTCCAGTTTCCATTGTTAAAATGTATATTTCTAAATAGTTACAATAGTGCAGGTACATTTCTGTTCTACTCCAATAGGGTACACAATGGAGAATCTTTTAAGCTCAGCACTGTACAAATCCTGTTCAACACATACTTTTGTACCAGCAGTTTGATATACACATACAGTTCTAATACATTTGCAACACAAGCATATGAATCGTGTCGATATTCACAAATGACATATAATTATTTACAAAATTCCGGATAACTGTGCTGGCAGTATCTCCTTCTGTCACACTTCTATATAAATCACATTAATATTCACAAATGACATATAATTATTTACAAAATTCCACATACCTGGGTATTCACAAATGATATATAATTATTTACAAAATTTCAGCTAGCTGGATTGGCAGGCTCTCCTTTCATGACACCTACCTAAAGATCAGAGACCTCCCAAGCACAAACCTACTGTACACACTGCAGACCCAACAGAATCCATTACACATAATAATACACACAGCAGTTTCTCAGCCAATAAGTCCCTAAGGCAAAACACCTCAAAACCAAATGTGTTGGTCATAAGTGACTCCATAGTGAGACACACAGATGTCCCCCTCACCAGGCTGGACAAAGTTAAGGTCATGGTCAGCTGCCTGTCCGGTGGCAAAATCTGTCAGATCACACATGCGCTCGAGTCTCTCAACAACAAGTACTGTTGTGACTCTGTCATAGTCCATGTTGGGGTGAATGACTTGAGAATTTCCTCTCTGCGCTATATGAACATGACTGAACTCTCTGATTATGTCTCCCAGGCAGATATGTCACTAGCCCTAAGCAGCATTCTACCTTCACCCAGGATGGTGGCAAAATATAGACAAAAATGATTGACTTCAACAATTGGCTAAGATTCTGGTGTCAGTCTGGGGGGATCCAGTATCTGTCAGCCTGGGAGGACACTGTCGACAGACTACACTGCTTTCCCAGAGATGGCTTTCACCTGTCACCTGTTGGTTTTGGTTACTCGCAAAGGTACTTCCATCCCCCATAGTGCCTTTTTTAGGTAATTTCATAACAACAAAATTCCCGGCATAAAAAAAGCCACTTGTAAATATTGTGGGAAGAAATATCTAGGGAATTGTTATGGCTAGGCTTGTATAAGCCCTAGGGCTGATAGCCTGGTTACAACCTATGAACCTATGAACTAGAGACAAACTCGAGGTTATGCTGCTTAATGCTAGGAGCCTAAATTGGAAACTGCACACAACTGGAAGCACTCCTTACCTTGGAAGATGCCAATGTCTGTGCAGTCATAGAGACAAAGCTCAAGGTCACAGAGAGTGCCCCGGCCATGTAAGGCTACAATGCCTTCCACACGTTCAGACCTCAAAACGAGCCTGAAAGAGCCAAAGGCAGATGTGTATCCATTTTTATTAAAGACAAATACACCTCAAGACTGGTCAGACAGTATGACTTTCTAAAGCTACTCTAAGTCCAACTGACTGTAGGTAAATCCCCCTGCTATATCATTGTTACCTATAGGTCCGCACCATGAACCACGAAAACCACTCTGCCTACCTGGACCTACTTGACTCACTGACTATACAGCCAAACACCTTGGTCATGGATGATTTCAACCATCCTTCCATTGACTGGGAGTCCTATATAGCACAGACATGTTCACCCTAAGGTTCCCGGACTTTGTTAATGCAAATGTTCTGGAACAGATAGTCTACACCCCCACAAGGGGCTTGAATGTCCTAGGATTAGTACTCAACAACATAGGGGGTCTCTGCACTACCTCCTGTGTGTTGCTCTCCCTGGTAAAGTCTGATCATAAATGTCTCTTTCAAAGTAATGATCATACCTGACCCCCCCCCCCCCCAAGAGCAAAAAGGATGAAAAAGTTTTCCAAAGCAAACTATAGCCTCCTAAGTGATGGCATAAATAGTTTCAAACCCCCTGCTACCAATTTCAACAATGACTCCATACATCAACTTACACTGGCAGCAGGTCTTTTGGAATCTGGCCATTGGTGTAAGCCTGTTTATAGATAGGTCTTATATCAAAGTACGTCACTTAGACTGAGAGCAAGGCTTTCAGAATTACGGCAGACTTACTCTGAGAGCAAGTCTTTTGGAATATGTCCCACTGTGTTTGTAATCCTAGGGCACATACATTCGATGTGGCCAGAAGTTATTTGCACAGAATCCACAAAGACTGAAGATACAGAGTTAAGTGCTAAGAACTGCATTTGTAAGGTGGTGCAAATGAGCATATTGGTAGTAGAAATTGTGGACATTTCAGAGTTAAGTATTTAAGTATCATTACTCTCTTTAAAAACGTTGTCTGTATGTCACCACTCATCCACAAAGGTTGTGGTAACACATCTATGCACAGCTTCAGGGAAACACTCAAATTATATGAGCCTCTAATAATCCCTTATGGAAAGAACTCTTTTTTTGTCTGTTCAGTTTCATTGCATCCACCAATAAATTCTGCGCTAGCAAATCAGAATCAGAATCACATTTATTGGCCAAGTATGAGCACATACAAGGAATTTGACTCTGGTTCCAGTGACTCTCCAAGCATGAATTACATAAAAATACAACTATTAAGAACAAGACAAACAACACACGTACAACTATTAATAACAAAAAAAGGCATACATACAACTATTAATAACAAAAAACAACATACATGTAACTATTAATAACAAGACAAAAAAAGTAAATATACATCTACATACAAGGTGCAAAGTGCAACTCAGTGCAAGAAATACTGAAATAAACTCTGAAAGAAGCAAGTATTAACAATATGCAAACAATACTGCAGAATTCTGGGAGGCTTTGGATAAAGAATACCCCAGCCTAATAAGCTGAGTTAACCGTTTATGAGCTTGATGGCCTGTGGAAAAAATTGTTCTTATATCTGCTTGTTTTGGTACGTATTACTCTATAACACCTGGATAATGGTAATAGTTAAAAAAGACGGTGGTCTGGATGTGAAGGGTCAGTGATGATTTTCCCTGTCATGACTCTGGAATAGTGCAGGTCCTGTAAGGAGGGCAAACTAGCAGACCTAACTATTCAACGTAACCTATTTTTGTCATACTTAGAGATCCAAACCATTCTGTTAATAAATCTATTATGTTGTTAAATCTATTATGAAGTGTGAAATTATACTGTACAAGTGACTTAATAAAGCTAGCTGACTGACTACACTACAAGACTAACTCTGCAAGTCCAACATCTTGAAAGTAGCAATTAAAAACACACCATGAAAGTAGGAATTAAAAAGCAGCTATACATATACAAGTGCATGCGTGTGTGTGTGTGTGTGTGTGTGTGTGTGTGTGTGTGTGTGTGTGTGTGTGTGTGTGTGTGTGTGTGTGTGTGTGTGTGTGTGTGTGTGTGTGTGTGTGTGTGTGTGTGTGTGTGTGTGTGTGTGTATACACCCCCAAACAACTGTAAGCTCCTTCCTTGTCAAATCAGACCACAAGTCAATTACATTCTCCATAAAAGTGAACCCTGAAGCATCTTCAAACACCTCTATATTCAGAAATTATGCACTGGCTATTTGGAATCTGTCAATGTGAAATTCCATATACATGTAAATAGAAGCATCTGTACCCCTCAGAAATAAACAAAACTAAAATTAAAAAAAATAAACCCTCTGTGGTGGAACTGAAATACAAACACTCTCTATAATAAAGGAAAAAAACTCATTGCATTCAAAAATATATCCAACTCTCAAGATTCCAAAAACGCTCTTGCTAAACTAAAGAAGGAACAGCAGATACTTAACAAATCAACCAAAGCAAATAGGTCAAAATAGCCACCCAGGTAAGGGGTAACCAAAAAGCATTGCTTAATTATCTTAAAATGACATAAACAATACTGAGCACTGTGTAGTCCTAATAGTAAATGATATCACACTGTCAGATGCAGAGGACTTGGTCAATCTGCTAGTGGACAAATTTAACTCAAATTTCATCTCCCTCTCACTTTCAATATTCTGTATCACCACCCACACATAAACTCACTCTCCAATCTCTCATCAATAGTTTTTCAAGGTGGTAAAGCCAAGAACACTATGTCTATGGAGCCAGATAACATACCAGGTAGCCTTCTGGTCAGCCTGAAATGTGACTTCTTAACCCCCTTCATGCTGGATGAATGGAGAACATCAACAGTCATTTCCTTGTAGAATGGTGGGGCTTCAATGGACCTGGTTAATTATAGACCCATAGGCATGACCAGTCTCATTTGTAAATCTACGGAAGGGATAATTATGGATTTAATACATAAGGCTTTAGGTAAATAATAGAGTCTTGATCCAACACAGAGTGGATTCATCAGTGGCAAATCCTGCCAACTTAATTCTTCAAAAAAATAAGCAAAGGACAAGGTCAAAGCACTGCCCACAACATATCCAGGCCGCACAAATGCATTTAACAGGCAACCTCGCTATAGGTTCCCACCATGAAAGAGGAAAAGCATACCACATACCTGAACTCTCTGGGGTTACTTGCCTTACATCCAAACACCTTTCTCATGGGTCATTTTAATTATCCTACCATCAATTGGGAAACATACACAACCCCAAACATGCTGCCTCAGAGGTTCTTGGACTTTATCAATGCAAATGCTCTGGAACAGCTAGTCAGCACACCCAGAAGAGGCTCAAATGTCTTGGACATGGTACTCACTAACATGGGAGAGCATTGCACTTCCCTCCTCCAAGTGATGTCCTCCCTGGTAAGATCGGACCATAAATCAGTCTCGTTTGATGTAATTATAAGATCATATACCCCATCAAGCTCAAATACGCTTAAGAATTTTTCAAAGTCAAATTTCCTCCTACTAAGTGATGGTATAAGAAGTTTCAAAGCCCCATCAACCATAGATAGCACAGACTCCTATGCAGAGATGTACACCAATGCCCTGCATAACCACTTAAGCAGTTGTATACAATTGGCTATACCCGACCGGATTAAAACTAGGTCCTGCTAAAAAAACAAGTCACCCTGGTGGACTCCTAGTATAAACAGGCTTTACAACAAGAGAAAGAAAGTGATGTCCAAGAACAAGAGGGAACTGGCTTAGCAGAGGAAGAAATCTCTCTCTAGCTTAAACAAACAAATAACAAATCTTGTCAAGTCTTCCAAAGCTAATTACAAAGCAAAACTAGCCTCCCTAGCTAAGGATAATCACAAGGCATTTTTTAACTACATCCAGAATCTAAAAGGGAATAGCCAGCCATGAGCTGAACTGGTTGTGGATGGCACCATGCATACTCAACTGGAGGTTATAGCCAACCTGCTAGCTGACAGATTCGGAGCAAACTTCACCCCCCTGTCCTCTCCAGTCATTCCCCAAATTATACCCACCACCATTCCTCAGCCTGTTATCTCAAGAGAGCAGGTCATCTTGGCACTCTCCAAGGCCAAAAATACGGAATCCAAGGCAAAAAATATGGCATCAGTGGGAGCAGACAACATCCCAGGTTGTCTTTTAAACAACTTAAAACATGACCGAGCTTTGATCCCTATTTAACCACAGCTTACAAACTGGCTATGTTCCATCAAAATGGAGAACAGCAACAGTAATCCCACTACATAAAGAAGGATCATAAGCTTGACTAGCCTCATCTGCAAGACCATGGAAAGAATCATTATGGACTTTATTAACAAAGACATAGGTAATTTCCAAATTCTGAACCCAACCCAGTTTGTATTTCTTAAAGGTAGATCATGCCTGTTTAACAAGTCTTTGTGGGCACATTCAGGCCAATAAAGCCAAACTCCACTAGTGGACATAAGGCAGAAACATGCTTAAAAAGAATAAAGTAAAAGGTCATGGACATTTAGAAGCCATATAGCTGAAATACTTGATGTACTTAAGGCATTATTTGCATATATCCCATGGGCATCTATTAAAGGAATTTTAAGGTATCACACAGTGAAAACTCTATCTTGGATAGTTTTTTCTTTTAGTTTTTACTAATTGGTTTATCTGTGTGACCTTTTTACTCTTTGGTTTGGATGTTTGTTGGGATATTTTGCAGACACCTTAATGGTTACGGACATCAGCTGGGTGTAAAGACCCTGTGTTTCTGAAGCATAGCCAGACAGTCCAGTTTTGTTGCACTGAGGAGGCTATGTTGTATTGATGAGGTTATAAGAAGGTTGAATATGTAAGTCTATAACTGGTGGGGTTTTGACTTTATTGCCCTGCATGTGTCCACAAAGATGAAAAAAGTAAAAAGCTGTAGATATTCATAAAACAAATGGCTGAAACGCTTGATGTCTTATTTTCATAGGTAGGTTAATGGGTAGGTACTAGGCTATTGGCCCTAGGGCCTATATAAGCCTAGCCAAAAAGGTACCCTGGCTTTCCCCACTCAAGAACATTTTTTTCCTGTGCCTCTGTCGAGCAGAGCCACAGAAGTGATCCTAGGATGAATTTCCTATTTCCCATCCAATCATCAAGATTTTTCTTGAAGAGTGCTAATGAAGAGCTTTGTTTGATATAGATAGATAGTTTGTTCCAGAGTATGGGAAGTCTCTGGGACAGGGATCTGTCCCTCTAGCATGTTCTGTTTATTGTGGGGACAAGGTTTAGATCCCTAGAGAGTGTAGCTTGGAGGGATTGGGATTCCTTTAAGTGGAGCATGTCCAACAGCTCTGGGTTTGACATAGCTTTGTATGTTAGGCAGAGATCGTCTCTGAGTAGTCGATATGCGACGGAGTAAAGCTGGAGTTTTTTTAAACGGTCTGCGTAGGGCATCTGTTTGAGGCCTGTAATCCTTTTTGTGAGGTATTTCTGCGGCCTTTCCAGTTGTTGTAGATGTCTTCTGAGGTACATTCCAAAAGGGGCATTGTACTCAATAATGGGTCTAGTGAGTGCCTAGTAGAGGGGAACAATGACCTCTTTTTTCCTGAATGAGAAACCTTTTGTGATGAGGTGTGCCATGTAGAAGGATTTCCTGACTAATGTGGTGATTTGATTATCAAAGGAGAGACTGCTGTCCACCTGTGTCCCAAGATCTCTTATCACACTTTCAGTGTTAAGTAGACTACCCCCTATGTGGTAGTTCATGGGTACAGAGTTTTTACCAAAGGGGATGATGATGCACTTTTTGGCATTAAGCTTGAGGCCATGGTTTTGACACCAGACATCTGTCTCAATGAGGCCCTTTTGTAGGATGTTCACGTCCTGAAAGTGTTATTTGGATATATCCCATGGGCCTCTATTACAGGAGATTTAACATATAACACAGTGCAATCTGTGGCTTTGTTAAGGTTTTTCTTGTAGTTTTTCTAATTGGTTTGTCTATGTGACCTTTTTACTCTTTGGCTTGAAACCATTAATCGGTTCCACTATCGTTGCTTCGATCTCAATTCTCAGCTTCTTCTGATTTCCCTAATGTTCTACCGTTACTATCTTGTCTGTGCTTAGTTTAAATGCATGTAGCTTCAGTTTTGCATTCCATTCCCCTATCCTTTGCTGAAGTTCTTGCTCAGAGTCTGCCTGTAATGCCATATCATTCGCATACAGCAGTTTTGTTGATCTGTCCCTTCCAACCTGTTTGCTAATGTAGTTCATCGGGTTCACTACATAATCTCAAAAGTTTGAAATACCGAATTTCAAAATCTCGAGACTATATAGCTGAAAGCCCTAAATACCGAAAGACCAGAAGCGTGAAATTCAAAATCTGGAACGTACAACACACATACAGCACACACATACACATACACACAACTTCCCCCCACAGTCAAACATGTCATCCTACAGTACAGATCCCCCTGCACCCCCCATGTGGGGGGCACAGCCACCCACACCCCCCTACTTAAATATACTAACTCAGAGATCGCACAAACAGACACACAAGGGAAACTCACACCCACACATTTTGCAGTCCCTCACACACACACACACACACACACACACACATCATAGTCACAACACACACTAACACACACTAAAGCCCCTAACCAACACACTTACACATAGATACTTACCTGAATTCCCCCTATCCATCCACAAACTGCAACACCAGAAGCGCTACTTCACTATCTCTGTATATCGGGATTTTGAATTTCGCGCTTCTGGTCTTTCGGTATTTAGGGCTTTTGGCTATATAGTCTCAAGATTTTGAAATTCGGTATTTCAAAATTTTGAGATTATGTAGTGGACCCAGTCCATCACCAGTATGAACAGCAGTGGGGTCAGAGCTGAACCCTGGTGCACACCCAATCCTAATGGGAACCCCTTTGTGACCCCCATTCATGTAACACTATAAGTTTAATATTCAAAAACAAATTTACAATAAAAATAGAAGTGTTCCCCTAATTTCTTAAAAAACTTTAGACACGCAATGCGTTTTAGTTTTCCAGTAACTGCAGCACTCTCCACCCACTCTTTAAAGTGCAATAACATTTTTCACCTTGCAGTCTGCATGTAGAGTTATATTCCATAATCTTTCACTAGATAAACATCAGTAAATGCACTGAGAGTTATGCTCATAGAAATATTATAAGCAACGATGTGAAAAGCATCTGCTTTGTGTTCAGGGAGATGCTTTACTGAGATCTTGCTTGTGTGGCCCTTTATTTTCTGCTTCGTACCTCATGAACGTTTTAAATACAACTTCAAAAAGGTTCAGATAACTTTCCAGCTTAAAAGCCACAAACTGAAAAATGGATTGCTTGGTCCAACTTGGACACTAAACCACCTCAGTTAGGTTCACTTAAGAATTATTGACATTTCACACCACAAAACTTAACTGTGGCTGTGCATAACCATGTGTGATGACTTTGTTCAGTAAACAGACTAGAAAGCCTTTCTTATAAAAATTGGAAAGTAAAAAAACGAGGCCAGATTTTGTGCTTCTGTAAGTGGATGCAGTGAGCTGTGATCAGAAATTTGGGAACTAACATGCTATTATTACTCTGTTATAATTTTAAAGATGTATCCTTATTGTAAACTTAACACACACAAGTTGCTTTTTACAAAACTTTGGTGACAGTTACATTGTAGATGGCCTGGCAGTGACGTTTGTTCATATCTGTTGGTGATAATCTCTGTCATAGTACTGAATAGCCTAAAAGTGTAAATTGTATGTTTTGTCATGAAGAACTGGGGGTTGAGAATGTGCTCATCTCAAATAGCATTTCACTGCTAGGGAAGGGAAGAATCTCTTTGTTGGAAAAAGTCTGTCCTCAAACAATTATATGGGCTGTGCTTCTCTGCTTCTTTGAAGGAGTCAGATTGGCAGCCTACAAAAAGGACTGGTATCTTCTCTGAAGACCGTACACATCTAGGGACACCCTGCCCCCAAATCACTATTGCTTTATCAGTCCTTGCAGGAGGAGAAAAGCATTTTTTTTCTAGAATTCAAAAATGAAAAAAAAAAAGAAAGAAAAAGAAAATAAAGGGGAAAAGTCGGACATACAAGAATGGGACTCGAAATGAGTAGCACTGGTTGGACAGCAGGAGTTGGAGAGGGGTTTAGGAGGGGTTCATGATCCACAGCAGCTACTTGGCTCAAAAAGCTTTGGGATGACAGCAGATCTGGGGTCTGCAGGAAGGTGTGGGGGGTCATAGCAGAATATGCAAGTTAGAGATGTTAGCAATTGGCTAGTAGTGGTCAGGCATAAAAAGTGTGAATAGCTGTTATTAGGCACAGAGGATTAAGGCTCTGAGCTATTAATTAGTCGTTTCCTGTGTCTAGGGTTTGATTCCCTCTACTGTGATTTGTCTACCGTGTGCTCCTGACTAAGTCACTTAACCAGATAATTCTTTGGAGGCAATTAAGGATTAGGCTATGACGTCAGGTGTTTTCTAGACTGCATGCCTAGTGTGCCCCTATGAATCTGTGAGGGATGCAAAACGATGGTGGTGGATAAATTGCCAGGTAAATGACAGACAAGAACATGTGAAAAGAGGTTGTCAGAGGAGGACAGGAAAGTGTGGTTGTAAAGCGAAGGAAGAAAGTGAGAGATGCAGGAATGTAAGGTAACATAAGGACAAGGAAGTCAGAGTGGAATCAGGCTTGTGATGAGTTGTGATAAGTGATTGTGGGAGGACAACAGAGCCAGTGATGGTGGTAACAGCCAGTATTACAAGGTGAGAAAGACAGAAATAGGTAGGGAGGAAAACTCAGAAACTGGAGAGTCAGAGGGTAAAATACCAAAATAACAAGCTGATAAGTACAGGTAGGTCATTGGAAATGTTAAAACAGAAAAAATAAAGAACTACAGCAAACAGACACACAAAAATAAGCAAAGACAGAGTTTATTAGATAAACTCTGCCGTAAACAAGTTCATATTTATACAAACATTAATAAAGGAAAGCAGCATATCCATTTAAGTAATGTAACTAAGATAACATGATAATTTCGCATGAGTTAAAATACAGAATTTATGCATTTCCTTTTGTTTACCTGAAAAGTCCATCCTCTTACTGAAATGCCCCTTTTCAATGGAGACCCAGGAAAAAAGCTCCAAAACAATGATATAAATGCATTTTTGACAAATCAAAAGAAAAACAGTCAACAGACAGTATTTACAAAGCATATTAGATTAAGGAAGGACATATTTTCAAGATATTCTGAGTAAATTCAAAAATGCTATATTAATACACTTGTATAGTATTCATAGCAGACAGAGTTAGGATTGTATACTTCAGACTGTAGTTGTGTTTTATTATATCAAACTAAATTTCAGATGTTACAAAGTATAATTTTACAAAACACATCTAAAATGAGTAAAATTGTTAATACCAGGAAAACAATAAGCATTAAAATATAGCTACTGCTTATGCTTGTTCAACACGAGCAGGTTACCCCCGTGCTCCGCCCACCCCCATATCAGACTAATGAGCAGATAATTTAAAATAAAAAATAAAACCCTCTTATATGTTCATTCATCTTGTGAAGTAAAAGAGTTACAACAACATAGAGGTCATCTAGGATGGGCACAAGAGGGATGGGAAACAGAATTGTTGTGCTATGGGGAGGGAAGCCGCCAGCACAGACCTTGCGGAAGTGAACGTGCAAATGTTACAGATAGGAGGGACAGTCACATGGGACAGTTAGCAAAGGATAGGTAGGGTGGGGACAGAGAAATAAAAGGGTTTTGATAATTGTAGTATCAGTCACAAAAGGGGATCAGGAGTCTACGTAAGGGAGATGGGAGACCCCAGATTTCCTAGAAACCAGTCATGGAACTTACACTTAATAAAATGTTCACAGGTTCATACGTATATACTAGGTCAGCGACCACCAGGGCCTTTATAAGCCACATGTGCTATCCAACCCAATTACATCCCTGTGTATCATGGGTGTTTATTAGGAGGGGGTATGTTAGTTTGGACGTTTCTAGAGGTTATATGGAGGATGTATGTTAATTTGGGTAATACTGTCAGCCTCTGTCTATCAGAGACAGGGGGGCCTGACCTTGGATGATTTCCACTGGTCCACATTATGCTTAAATGGGGGTGCAGATGCAGTCTGCTTCACATGGATGGGGATCCTCTGAGACACATACCTGCTTCACTTATTTATGTCACAAGCAAAATTTAAATCCTTGGATCTAGTGGTTCAGATGCTGTTCATTTTGCAGATGTGCAAGGGCTGGATCTGAGGCTATCTTGTATGCCAGGCATAGAGCACATGTTAGTTACCTGAAGGAGAAAGAGTATAGAGACTGGGCTTTAAAGTGATTCACATAGTACAATGTGTTTATTCTCTGGATTCTTCTGTTTAGGAACCATTGTGGGCATTCCAACATTTGCACATGTCTGGTCAGGTACATGCTGAAGGGGGCATTATACTCAATTATTTGATAAGGGCTGTCACTATGACTTCCTTGGACATGGATGCCATGCCTTTACTTATAATTTGGGCAACATAGAATGACTTGCTTACCTTGAGTACATGCTAGTCAAAGGACAGATTACTATCTACATATGTTTCCAGATTCCTGACTACTGGTCAACTCTTAGGGGTGTGGTAGCAATGGCTCAGTTAGCATGGGTAGCAGATTTCCCAAAAGGAACTATAATGCACTTCTTGGATTTGAGTTTTAGTCCATGACTTTGGCACCAGTAATTTGTCTGTGTTAGACCCTCTTGTAAGATATGTGCATCATGGGGGGGAATTCTATGAAAACTCCCAGATTGCAGTTTTCTGTGAACTTGGTCAGCCAAAGGCCCTTGGCATTAGCCTTTACGTCTCAAAGAAGTAGATGATAGATAGGGGCAGTCCTAGCACGGATCCCTAAGGTGCCCCACTGGTGGCTACCTCTTAGTTGCGGTGGTCTCACCAATCTTGACTTCCTGGGTCCTGTCTGTGAGCGAGTTGGCAATCCAGTGAGCTATATAGGGGTTTATGCCCAGTTCAGTGAGCTTGTCAACTATATCTAAGTGGGGTATTGTATCACATGCCTTAGCCAGGTCCAGGTAGGTGGTATGCACCATTTTCCCCTCGTTCATTGCATTGGTGACCTTCTCAAAGAAGTCTACAAAGTTTAGTAAGCATGACCTTCCTTTGCCAAAGCCAAACTGGGTTGGGTCCAGTATCTGAAGGTTGTCTGTCTTTCTTGATCATTTCCATGATAATTCATTCTATGGCGTTGCATATTAGACTAGTCAGAGTAATAGGTCTGTAGTTTCCAGGATTAGTTAATGGTCCACATTTGTGAAGTGGGATAACCGCTGCAGTCCCCAGTTCTCATGGTACAAAGCTTGATTTGAGGCATTAGTTGAAAAGTGACTCAAGTGGTCCTGACAAGTCATTTTTCAAGCTATTTAGGGGGCATCCCAGATTGTTGTCAGGACCCACTGAGGCTGTGTTTTTGGCCTTAGCCAAACACTACCAGTACCTGGTAATAGTTGGAGAGGGGGCTTATGCTAGTAAGTATTTCATAGGGTGAGGCAAGGGGAAGTGGTCAGGTGATATTTGAGCTGAATTTGCGAGCCAGCAGATTCCTTATGTTGCTGTACTCAGTGAAAGTGGCACCATTGATCACCAGTTTGGCACATTGATGTGTGCAGCCTTTGAGGTTTTGGACATAGCTGTGGAAGGCCCTGTGGTTGGCTTTAGCCAGTGAGCTAGCTTGACCTCATAACTAGCCTTGTTGGACTTAATTGGTCATCTTAGGTTCCTGTTTAGTTTAACTAGAGATCTCCTATCATTATGGAAATTGTTCTTCCTGATTTTAGCCGTGAGTTTTTTTTTTCTTTTATTACATACTCTATCAAGATTAGGATTCCACCAGTGTAGTTTGTTTTTAGGTTTATTTTGAGCTTACTTCTAGTGGGTACAGCAACGTAACCTGTACACAGCCATTTATCTGTTTGTACAAGGTCTCTGTGAACAATTCACATAGATTGCTGTGAGCTCAGTGTTGTGAGGGGCATGGAATTTTGGCAAACTATCACTTAATAGGATGTAGTTTGCTTTAGAATATTTCCTAACTGTTACAGGGTTTGCTTGGGTTACCGAGCCAATGTTTATTTCAAAGGAGACAGCTTTGTGGTCTGACCTCACCAGTGAGGACCTGACACTTTGGGGGTGCAGTGCTCTCCCATACTGGTGAGTACCTGCACCAGTATGTTTAAATCTGTGTTGGGTGTGTGCACCATCTGGCCATAGGTATCTGTGTTAATAAAGTCCAGGATCTGAGTGCCTGTGAGTATGAGGCAGTGTATGTCTCTCAGTCTATAGAGAGGTAGTTAAAGTCTCCCATGAATAGGGTATTTGATTTAATGGTGAGTGTCTCCAGTATGTATAGATATGAGCTACGGGTTTGTAGGGACATAGAGGGTGACCTATAGCTTGCTAGGATATGGTATGGACTTTGTCTATGGTGATTTACCCACGAATAAATTCCAGGGCATTGTCCTGTTTAACCAACTTAGATTTATGCTTGTTGCTAATATAGATTGAGTGAGACTCCTCTACCTTTTGTCCCTGTCTCTGCAGCTGATGGTCTAAGTGTATGCAAGGCACTGAAGCCTTGTACTGCCTGAGTACTTTCTGCAGATTTTGCTTTGTCGATGGGTTTGTCAGCTTGGCATTGCCTAAAAAGGCTCTAAGGGGGTGGATAAAGTATTAGCCTAGGGGAGACATGTGCAGACTATTCTTTGCAAAGCAATGTGGTTTGTTAACAATGTCCTCCCATGTTGACAAATATTGAGTCCCTCTGGAAAGACACCAGAAACTGAGCCAATTATTAAAATCAATCATCTGTTGTTCATATTGTGATATCATTCTTGGTTAAGGTAGGATGGTGTTCAATGCAATGCACATACCTGCCTCAGACACATTTATTTATTTATTATTTGCAGTTGGTTTACCAGGATAGTCCATTGGGCCAAAAAGAACCCGTTTTCAATGGAGTCCTGGGGAGAAAAGCTGCAGAAAAATATAGATTACAGTAGGTATTATACATGCTTAAACATTATAAACTTTCAAGTAGACAAGTTTAAGTACAATGTACAATGATTACAATTAATTTATACAGTGTTAAAACTAAAAAGGATTATACATAAAATCATATTTCTAATTTAAAATTCTACTAAAGTTATTTCAAAAAGAGAGCTCTCCATGTGAGAGGTAGAGTGTAGAGAATTCTTACACATTCTATGGTAATAACAGGAATGTGAGAGGTAGAGTGTAGAGAATTCTTACACATTCTATGGTAATAACAGGAATGTGAGAGGTAGAGTGTAGAGAATTCTTACACATTCTATGGTAATAATAGGAATGTGAGAGGTAGAGTGTAGAGTATTCTTACACATTCTATGCTAATAATAGGAATGTGAGAGGTAGAGTGTAGAGAATTCTTACACATTCTATGGTAATAACAGGAATGTGAGAGGTAGAGTGTACAGAATTCTTACACATTCTATGGTAATAACAGGAATGTGAGAGGTATGGATAATGAGAGAGAGAGAAATCAAGGGTGTAAGCAGGACTAGGAGGAAATGGGGATGTTCAGTGCAGTTAAGTATGGTGGGAGCGAGAGCATTCCCACTGGGAAAGTAGATGTGAATGAAGAGATTTTGTGAACATGAAATGGTTAGAGATAGTACAGATAGATGGAGGTAGAGAGTTCCAGAGATGTGCTAAGCCATGTGAAAGAAGATGTTTGCCTGGGGGATGGGTTGGTTTTGTACACTTCTAGTAGATTTTGGTTGTTGGACCTTAAAATTCTATGAGGTGTGTGCATTTTGAAGACAGAAGAGAGGGAGGGACAGAGGGAGGGTTTGAAAATTAGCTTATGTGCAAGGGATAGTTGTGTGTAGGTACGATTATTGGGTAGTTCTAGCCACTTTAGTTGTTGGAGAGAGGAGCAGTGGTGGGAGAAAGACTTTTGGTTGGTAGCAAACTTGGCGATTTTATTGTAGCAGGAGGAAATTTGTGTTTTCAGGGAGATTTGTAGGTTAGTTAGTAGTGGAGCTCCATAGAGAAGGGAGGGAATAAGAAAGGAAGTAGAGAGAGTGATTTTAGTAGCAGTTGTAAGGTAGAGCTTTTGTCGATAGAGCATCCCTAGTTTTTGATGAGTTTTTTTATGTTTAGTTGTAGATGGGAGTTAAATTTTAGTTGGTTATCAATTTGAACTCCAAGTAGTTTGGTCTCTGTCACTAGTTCTAGTGGAATGTTATTCTCACTAGTAATAGAGAAGTTGTTTGTATTGAGAGAGTTGAGTTTAGTAGGGGTGAATATCATTAATTTGGTTTTAGAGGTGTTGAGTGCTAGGTGATTTGTTCTCATCCATTTTTCAATGGTTGAAAAGGCATCTTGAGTTAGCTTTATGAGAGTAGGGATAGTTGAGGCTGTGCAGATAATGGCTGAATCATCCGCATATTGGATGATATTGGAGAGAGGGATATCTTTGTGGAAATCATTTATAAATATATTGAAGAGGAGGGAACCTAATATGGATCCTTGGGGGACACCAGTTGGGGTATTAAGAAATGAGGAGGTTGCCTTTTTCCATTTTACTGCTTGATATCTATTAGTTAAGTAGCTAGAGAACCAGTTCAAAGTAGAGGAATATAGGTTAAGTTTGGAGAGTTTGGTTTGAAGCAGACTATGTGATATAGTGTCAAAGGCCTTAGAGAGGTCAAGTAGAAGGGTAGAGACAGTAAGGCCAGAGTCCCTGGCTTTGTTTACAGTTTCAAGGAAGGAGAGGAGTGCTGTCATAGTGCTGTGATTTGGTCTGAATCCATGTTGTGTAGGAGAAAGGTTATTATCTATGAGATATGGTAGGAGTTGAAGTTGGATCCGCTTTTCCAGGAGTTTAGAGATGGGAGATAGGATAGCTATGGGGCGGAAGTTTGAAACATTGTTGTTATTGCCACCTTTATGTAAAGGTATGATGAAGGCCTTTTTCCAAATTTGGGGAGCTATGTCTTCTTGAATTGATTGGTTGATTAGGATGCTAATGGGGTAGGCAATTGCTTCAGCTGCTGAGCTGAGAAAGTAAGAAGGAATGTCATCAGGAGCATTGGTGCATGGTTTTAGTTTCTGAAGGAGTTTTTGTATGGTGGATGTGGGTATAGGTTTGAGAGAAAATGGGGTGGTGTGCAGAGGGGGAGTTAGGGGTTGAAAAGGAGGGGGATGGGAGAGTAGGAGAACAGGTGGATATTAGAGAGGGGTGGAGAAGATGGGGAGGGAGTGAGAGTAGGAGATGAGGTGGATGGTAAAGAGTTAGTAGATATGAGTGTGACATTGGATATAGTGTTGGGTTGAGTGTAGTAGGGGTAGGATTGAGGTGAGTTGGAGTGTGTGTTGTTGGATAAGGAGGAGGTTAATTTAGAAATAGATTCAATGAAGAAAGAATTGAATTGAGTAGCTAAGTCTATATCAGTGGCATTAGGGTCAGGGGTTGGGGTGGCTGTTTTACTGGGATGAAGTAGAGTGGAGATACTTTTCCAGAATTTTTGAGGATTTGTTTTGTTGTTGTTTTGAAGTAAGGAAAAGTAATTTTGACGGTCAGAGATGATAAGTTTTTTTACTCTGTTTCTAAAAATTGTATATTCATTATGGATGAGGGGGGTCTTATTTTTCTGGTATTTTGCCCAGACTTTGTCTCTTTTCTGCATGGTAGCTAGTGTGTTTTTGGTGAGCCATTGGGCAGTTTTAGTTTTTATTCTTTTTGTTCTTAGAGGAGCATGGATGGCTAGTAGTTTTAGGAATGTGGTGTTGAAGTGAGCGACAGCGTTATCTAAGGGTAGTGTTTTTAGACAATTCCAGTTTATTGTTTTTAGGGAGTTAGTAAAGGTTGATGGATTAAAATTTTTATGATTACGTGTTGTAATATAGTTATGGGTATGATGTTGGATTAAGGGGAGTCGGTGAGTGAAGATAGGTATGTGGTCACCAAGGGGGTTGGGAAGAGTTCCACTGTCTGAGAAATAGTGGGGATGAGAGACTAAGATCCAGTCCAGGATACTGCCAGTGAAGAGATGTTTTGATGGGTGTGTGATAGAAGTGATTAGTTGTGAGAATCTATGTAGGTTGATATTAAGTGGGTTTGTGGGAGACTGAATGGAGATCCAGTTAATATTCATATCACCTGAGATTATAGTCTTGTTACTAATGTTGTTGGTAAGCCAGGAGAGGATGTCTTCCAGTGTGGATACATTATCTCCTGGGGGGATGTAGAGTGAAACTATACATATGTGTTTGTGTTTGTTAATTTAAAGTAGTGTTATGAGTAGTTCTGTGTTATTAAATTGAGGAGAGGGTTTGTTGTAGGGGGTAACGTACAGGGAGGTTGCGTAGAGAAGAGCTACTCCTCCACCTTTTTATGGGGCCTGTCTCTTCTGATGATAGAATAGTTTGGTGGGAGTATTTCTCTGTCTTTTATATGGGGCTTTAACCATGTTTCTGAGATGGATAAGATGTCTGGTTTATGATGTGTTAGCGAAGCGTGGAGGTTTGGGACTTTGTTCACTATACTCTGAGAGTTTAAGGCAGTGAGTATTATGAATTTGTCCTTAATTGTTGAGGAGGGGGGGGCCTGGGTTAGGATGGATATCACCTGATAATAGATTGCTAATGGGAGATAGGGTTAGGTTGGACAAGTAGTAAGACAGTTTAGAGAAAAGGTCAGATTGTATTGTGCTTTTTGTAGGATTTAAAAACTGTTATATGTAAAGGGTATTTTTGAGTGGTTATAAGTTTAAATGGAAAAAGTACAAGGTTATTTAAGGGGCATAGATGGGGGGAAATTGGGATGTTTGAGTGAGGTAGTATGGGGCTAAAATGGTTAGTTACATGGTAGGATTGGGAATGGTTGGAAGAAGTAGGCTGTGTAAGGTAGTAGAGGTGGGTTAACGTAAAGAGTAGAGTTAGTGAGATGGGGAAGAATGTGGGTTATAGAGGCATGTTGGAAAGGAGGTAACTTTAGTTGTTAAGTAGTTGGTGAATTATGTTTGGAGATGGAAAAACAAAATGTAAGGATTTTTAGAGATTAGGCAGAGGAGAAATGTGAGAGTTGTAAAGTGCAGTGGGAGCTGTGTTATGGGGGTGGAAATTGAGGTAGAAAAAAGTTATTTGAGGCTAGGTGGTGTATCTAAGGGAAGTAGTAAAAATAGTGTTAGTAGTTGAAGGAGTGTGTGTACTGGAGAATTAGAGAATAGATGGACTAAGATGGGTGGTGTCTATTAGAGGTGAATGAGGTAGAGCAGGTGGGAAGGGTAATGGGTGTGTCTAGAGTAGTGGAGGGTGATTGGATTATGATCTGAGGGGGTGTGGTTAATGTATGGATAAAGCTAGAGCTGCTGGGGGTGGGTGAGATTTGGGGGCAGGGTAGGGGAGCAGAGTGAGCCCGCAGGGCGAACGGAGCGGGAAGAACTAAAGGAGTCAGAAGAGGATCAGAAACCTATCAATGAAGTGTTAATTAGCAGAAGGTAAGTAGTGGAGACTTAGAATTAGTGGGTTGGAATGGGCTGGAATGTAATAATAGTGAGGGAGAAAAGGAAAGTAGTAATAAAAAGTGTTAGAATATAGCAGAGAGAGAAAAAGAAAAGTTAGAGTTTACAGCGAAAGTTGGAGTAAGTGAGTAGCAGTAGGTATTAGTGTGGGGAGAATTGCACTTTGGTACACCAGGGCCAACCCAGGTCAGGGTTACACTGAAGGGAGGAGGGAGCAAGTCAGGGAACTAAGTGAGGGGGAAGAATGGGATAGAAGAAAGGGGAGTTTGGCTGCTGGCTTTCCTGGCAGAGAGCAGACAAAGCACCTAGCAGGGTATACAGACTATATTAATGCAAGGTCTGGCAGCAATTACATCTATATTAATGCAAGGTCTGGCAGGAGTTACACATACTTTCTTAGATTCTGGGAGAAGCTTCGTGGAGGCAGCAGGGTATGCTGAAGTTGTTTAAGCAATTTGCTGGGAGTGAAGAATATTACTTTAGGCATATTCAAACAGATCAACAATGGCTCTCTTCATATAGTCCAGGGAGGTTTATCTGAGGTCATTAACATCAACATGGACTATGATAGTACCATAATGTGGAGAAGGAGACCAAAGTACCAAAGTGATCACTAGGTGGGAGGGATGGGTGCATGGGTGCATACTCTGGTGCCTGGGATGGGTGCATGGGTGCATACTCTGGTGCCTGGGATGGCTGCATGGATGCATACTCTGGTGCCTGGGATGGGTGCATGGGTGCATGGGTGCATACTCTGGTGCCTGGGATGGGTGCATGGGTGCATACTCTGGTGCCTGGGATGGGTGCATGGGTGCATACTCTGGTGCCTGGGATGGGTGCATACTCTGGTGCCTGGGATGGGTGCATGGGTGCATACTCTGGTGCCTGGGATAGGTGCATGGGTGCATACTCTGGTGCCTGGGATGGGTGCATGGGTGCATACTCTGGTGCCTGGGATGGGTGCATGGGTGCATACTCTGGTGCCTGGGATGGGTGCATGGGTGCATACTCTGGTGCCTGGGATGGGTGCATGGGTGCATACTCTGGTGCCTGGGATGGCTGCATGGCTGCATACTCTGGTGCCTGGGATGGGTGCATGGGTGCATACTCTGGTGCCTGGGATAGGTGCATGGGTGCATACTCTGGTGCCTAGGATGGGTGCATGGGTGCATACTCTGGTGCCTGGGATGGGTGCATGGGTGCATACTCTGGTGCCTGTGGTCACTAATGATCTGTCAGAAGAGACAGCCAACAATGCAGCAAACCAGGTCTGGGAGGTGGCAGAGAGATGCCTGGAGAAAAGATGGATAAGTTTCTTCTTGATATACAGAGGCCTACAGAAAGGATTAGGTAAGATAAATGCTCACAGATAGTTATTTATTTATTTATTTATTTATTTATTTATTTATTTACAGGGAAAGTCCCTTTTCAAAGTAGGCCCAGGGAGAAAAGCTCCACAGAAATATAATCAAAATACAGTAATTAGACAATACAATAGTATACATATAGTAAGATGCAGAATGCACATCATCTAGTTAGTCTATACAAAGTAGTATTCAATGCAGTTTTCTAGTAGATACAGGTTCAAAAAGAAAAAAAAACACAAGCTTTTCAATAAAGATCACTGCAAGAAAAATAAAATTAGTACTGTGTACATATTAAATAATAGTTATGAACTAATGAGATTTCCTTTATGTATATTTTTTATGAGCAGTAGTAACACCGAGTAGAGGGAGAAAATGAGGTAAGAAGTGGACAGTGTGATCAGAGAGTTATAGATACCTTGTCAGTCAGGTTTGGCACAGGAGCAGTGCCAGTTTTTGGATAGATGTTCAAGTTGTAGTTGTTTGAAATTGGTAGATTCAGATGTGTTTTGGCAGGTGTGGAAAGAAAGTTCCATAATTTGGCTATCTGATGTGAGAATAGGGCTTTACCATGAGTGTTGTTAGCTTTGTTTACTGTGAGAAAGTTTTTGTCGGCAGATATTAGACTTCGTGGGCATGAGTAGGGAACAGCAAGTTCCTCTAGGGATGGGCAACTGTCAGGATGGAAGATGATATTGTGTGTGAATTTAAGTTGGTAGAGACAAAGAAGGTTAGGTAGCTCAAGCAAATTTAATTTATGTAGAGCAATGCAATGGTGGGTTTGGTGGGGAAGGTTGGCTGCAAAGCAAGCTATTTTGTTGTAGCAAGTTTCCAATTTGGTTAAGTCTGATTTTTTTAAGTTGGTAAAGAGGGGGAAAGCGTAAAGAAGTGTAGAGAGGAGGAAGGTTCTGGATATGGCTAGTCTGGTACTGTCAGTGAGGAATGGCTTGCTTCTGTACAGTGAGGCAAGTTTGATGTGAACTTTCTTAATTGTGATGACTGTGCTGGTCAAATCTGAGTTTGTTGTCAATAGTCACGACAAGGAGTTTTGTATGCTCAACTGGTTGGATGACTGTGTTGTTTGCTGAGAGAATGGTGAAAGGATGGGTGGTCGGTGATTGTTTGCTACTGGTAAATAGCATTAACTGTGTCTTTTTGGGCTTGAGGATTAGTTGTGATTTACTTAGATACGTTTCAGTATCATTAAAAGCTTGTTGGGCTACTATTTGGAGGTCTGGTAAGAAAACTGCTGAGCAGATTAAAGTTGAATCATCCACGTACTGAACTGCCTTAGCATGTGTTGTGGATAAGGCTAGACTATTAGAGAAGATGGTGAAAAGAAGGGGCCCTAGTATGGATCCTTGGGGGACTCCGACTAAGACAGGCAGAGGTGGTGAGAGTTACCTTCATGTGATCCGACTGAGGCCTACCAATAGAATAACACCTCTTTGGTATGTACTTATTCTGACATATGCAACAACTAAAGCACCCACAGAGGTTCCTCACAAAGAGAATACAGGGACTGAGCCAAATGACCTACATGGACCTCCTGAAAGCCCTATCACTATACTTAGTGTCTTTTACACTATTAAGAGTTAAACTATTAAATGTTGATCTGTGCTTGGCCTGAAAGACATCCTCTGACCCAGTACTAATGGTCGTAATGCATATCTGCAAACAGAGCAGTTTGAAAAGACAGAATAGACTTCCTACCCACATAAAACAAAGCTCATCCATGTCCCAAATCAAAAGCAACCTAGATCTCTGGATGCAGATAAGGAAATTTACTCCAGAACAGCCACATGTGCTATTAATGGACATAGGCAGTACCTAAATGGTCTGTCTTGTTGCAGGATCCCCTTTCAATACCAAGTGTTACAACTCCAGAAACATTCATTCACAAATGGGAAGTATAGGAATAAAAATCATTATAAGTGTATTTTGAGCATCTAATGGGATGACACGGCCAAGCTTAAAATGGACTTTCATGGCAATTAGCCTAGTATTCACATAAGAACCTATGATCTACCCCATGAACTGCCCCTTCCTTTGTGTCCAGATGTGACCTGAGTCACCCTTGTATTTTCTCTGCCATGTCCAACCCCCTTCCCTTCTGTTTTATGTCATTCTCCCTTCCATTTTAGTTTAAAGGCCTTTTCTCTTAGGTCACTAATTCCATTTCATTTTTTCAGATTATTCTTGTAAGTTTCTTTAGCTGAATATATACTTCAAAAACGATGTGGTATGTTTTGTAATCTGCACATCTGTAGACTCACATTGTAATAAACTCCTGCAGGTGTCAGGCTGTATTGACACGGTAAGTCAGAGTAGATATGTCTTCTGTCACTTCTCTTCAGCATGGCAGATTGGAAATGGTTTGTTATACTAATTCACTGCACTAGCTGAAACCTTATTAAATAAAATGTGTTTTATTTATGTTTCTGTACCAGGGTGGTACATTGCTTAAATATGACCAGCTGCAGGCACAGCCTGGGTAAGTTCAGTTAGAGATACAGATCATTACAGTTACTAAATGAAACATTGTAAACAATATCACAGTGAAACAACACAGAACAAGCAGCTGGAAATTATGCAAAATTGGACAAGAATACAACATGATATAAGCAATGGATTTTTATAAAATACATACATGAAAGGACATACTCAGGACAGAAGAAATAATTAAGAAGAAACTGATGTATTAAAAATAATAATTTTGTTCATGTGTTTCTAATATAGGGTTTCAAGGGGAAACCCGGACACAGAGGACTTCCAGGAATGAAGGTAGGACATTACAGCATTTTAATATACTCAGAATTTCAGGCAAGAAGGGTTCTGTGAGATCTGGTTTCATTTGTCTGCCATCAGTTTCATTTCTTTCAATAAAAGCAGCATTCATCTCAATATTTTCAAACTGTATTTGTTTTGTTTTTTTTTCCTTGCCACGGGTGACCAGCGGCTATCACCAACTCATGTCCTCATTAACTGGATCTACTAAACCCTCCTTAGAATTCCCCAGTCTCCATCTGATCCATATTAAGGACAGCTGAAGAGATCCAGGTTGCTGGTGCAGTGTCACAGTGCTGCTGAGTGTAACATAACTCCCACCTCCCCATGGAAGCCTTGTAAGCAGCGCATTTGGGGTCTTTGTAAGGGACATGCAAGCTGCCATGCATGTACAGCCTCCTGACCAAGTATCTCACCACCTATGTAGCACAGAGCTCCCCAGGCTTGTAATGATGCTTTACTGGAGCTAGCCTAGGCTGTCTTCCTCCCTGCAGGATGGTCAAGCCACCATCGGCCACTTATTGCCATCCTGCCCCTGTGATCCCTCAAGTGCTGCTAACTGAACATGGATTTTTCTGTGGAGCAGTAAAAGCTTTATCCCACTGTGGCATCAGCCTGCTTCTCCTATTATATGTGTTTTTTATACTCAGGAAGACTTCTCTCTATGCAATGCCTGTTGCCACAAGTGATGCACAGTGGGTGTTAAAGAATTTACTCAAAGTGAGACAGTATTTCTATACAAGTTACCGGAAACTAAGTGTATTACATTTGATGTGACTGACTCAAAGTATGTTATACTAATTACTGGGTTATAGTATCAAACGAATAATAAATATGAAGGAATATATAGTATCAAAGGAATAATAAATATGAAGGAATGTAATGGTTTTTGGTGTCAAAAATTATGCATAGGAGTGTGCTGTTTTAAATTAAAAAGATAAATGTCTGTATATGAATATACATATTACAAAATAACTTCATGGCCATATTACCAAATGTTTGTGAAACAAGGGAACTGCTGTTTAAAATGTTCACGTTATGTTTCACTCCTACTCCATCAGCCCAAATTATTTAGAAAAATGTAAATCCAAGAAGATACAAGGCCATTCCCCTCCTCAAAACCTGTACCAATATTCAAACTTGGGTCATGTGGGTGCAGGTAGAGTTTTATCCCTCTCTGCCATGGGGTTTGGACTTTCATGGAACTGTTTCCACTACACATAAAGGTCACAACTCTGATCTGATACGTCACTGAAAAGATCCTACATTCAATGCAGATGCAAACCACTGAGTTTCCCTTTGGCCATAAGTTTACGAACCAGGACCTGCAGTGACATTACTTTTATTTTCTTGACAAGAAAGGCAATTTAAAGCATTGCTGTAAGTGTAAGCGATTCAGCTCTGCTACCTGGAGATTTCATATGAAGGCATTGCTGATCTACGGTACTACCAGGATGATAGCAGCAGTTTAACGTTCTTCACGTGGGGATCAGCAGCACAATCCCATTTACACCTAGGATGGGAGCGAGGATCGTCACCTCTTCAGATGTTTAAAGTGGGACACTGGGGGTGCTGCCAGCAAATGATGTCACAGTGGGGGGGGGGTCTGAGACTCTACAGCAGCAGTTTAACATTTTTCACATGGGGATCAGCAACACAATCCCATTTACACCTAGGATGGGAGCGAGGGTCGTCACCTCTTCAGATGTTTAAAGTGGGACACTGGGGTTGCTGCCAACAAACAATGTCACAGTGGGAGGATCTGAGACTCTACAGCAGCAGTTTAAAGTTCTCATGCAGGGATCAGCAACACAATTCCATTTACACCTAGGATGGGAGCGTGGGTCATCACCTCTTCAGATGTTTAAAGTGGGACTCTGGGGGAGCTGCCAACAAGCGATGTCACAGTTGGGGGGGGTCTGGGACACTACAGCAGCAGTTTAAAGTTCTCATGCGGGGATCAGCAACACAATCCATTTATGGGACTAGGACTCTTGCATGGACGCGCTTTTCACCGAATCGCTAATGGGAGGGCATACTTATACGAAAATGCTTTTCACCGAAGCAGCATTTTTGCGTAAGTATGCCTGTTGTGCCGGTCGTACTATGGTGTGGATAAGGGAAAATTCCCTTTTCCCCACTGCAGTGCGATCTCGGAGTGTGAATATTAAAGTAGGGGGTGTGGGGGTGTAGGGGGGCTTGCCCCTCTGCGTAAAAGTAGATTTAATTTTTTTTTTAACACACTTTAGCAAAAGCACTTTTTCAGTGAAAGCGCTTTCGTTAAAGTGTGTTTGGTGGTAGTGGATTTGGACTGTTGACATTTTGCTCAACAGTCCTAGATCCCCCATTTACACCTAGATGAGAGTGAGGGTCGTCACCTCTTCAGATCTTTAAAGTGGGACACTGGGGGTGCTGCCAACAAACGATGTCCCAGTGGGGGGGTCTGAGACTCTACAGCAGCAGTTTAATGTTCTTCACGTGGGGATCAGCAACACAATCCCATTTACACTTAGGATGGGAGCGAGGGTCGTCACCTCTTCAGATGTTTAAAGTGGGACACTGGGGGTGCTGCCAACAAATTATGTCACAGTGCGGGGTGGGGGTCTGAGACACTACAGCAGCAGTTTAAAGTTCTTCACATGGGGATCAGCAGCACAATCCCATTTCCACCTAGATGGGAGCAAGGGTCGTCACCTCTTCAGATGTTTAAAGTGGGACACTGGGGGTGCTGCCAATAAACAATGTCACAGTGGGGGGGTCTGAGACTCTAAAGCAGCAGTTTAAAGTTCTTCATGCGGGGATCAGCAACACAATCCCATTTACACCTAGGATGGGAGTGAGGGTCGTCACCTCTTCAGATGTTTAAAGTGGGACACTGGGGGTGCTGCCAACAAATGATGTCACAGTGGGAGGGTCTGAGACTCTACAGCAGCAGTTTAAAGTTCTCATGCAGGGATCAAAAGCACAATCACATTTACACCTAGGATGGGAGCGAGGGTCGTCACCTCTTCAGATCTTTAAAGCGGAACACGGGGTGCTGCCAACAAACAATGTCACAGTGGGGGGGGTCTGAGTCTCTACAGCAGCAGTTTAAAGTTCTCATGCAGTTTAAAGTTCTCATGCAGGGATCAACAACACAATTCCATTTATGGGACTAGGACTCTTGCATGGACGCGCTTTTCACCGAATCGCTAATGGGAGGGCATACTTATACGAAAATGCTGGGGTGTAGGGGGGCTTGCCCCTCTGAGTAAAAGTAGATTTATTTATTTTTTTTAACACACTTTAGCAAAAGCACTTTTTCAGTGAAAGCGCTTTCGTTAAAGTGTGTTTGGTGGTAGTGGATTTGGACTGTTGACATTTTGCTCAACAGACCTAAATCCTCCATTTACACCTAGATTGGAGCGAGGGTCGTCACCTCTTCAGATCTTTAAAGTGGGACACTGGGGGTGCTGCCAACAAACAATGTCCCAGTGAGAGGGTCTGAGACTCTACAGCAGCAGTTTAATGTTCTTCACGTGGGGATCAGCAACACAATCCCATTTCCACCCAGGATGGGAGCGAGGGTCGTCACCTCTTCAGATCTGTAAAGTGGGACACAAGGGGTGCTGCCAACAAACAATGTCACAGTGGGGGGGTCTAAGACTCTACAGCAGTAGTTTAAAGTGTTCATGCGGGGATCAGAAGCACAATTCCATTTACACCTAGTATGGGAACGAGGGTTGTCACCTCTTCAGATGTTTAAAGTGGGACACTGGGGTGCTGCCAGCAAACAATGTCACAGTGGGGGGGGTCTGAGACTCTACAGCAGTAGTTTAAAGTTCTCATGCAGGGATCAGCAACATAATCCCATTTACACCTAGAATGGGAATGAGGGTCGTCACCCCTTCAGATGTTTAAATTGGGACACTTGGGGTGCTGCCAACAAACAACGTCACAGTGGGGGGGGGTCTGAGACTCTACAGCAGCAGTTTAAAGATGTCATGGGGGGATAAGCAACACAATCCCATTTATGAGTCTAGGACTCTTGCCCGAATGCACTTTTCACCAAATCACTAATGGGCGGGCATACTTACATGAAAATGCTTTTCACCGCAGCAGCATTTTCACTTAAGTATGCCTGTTGTGCCAGTAGTACTACTGTGCAGATAAGGGAAAATTCCCTTTTCCCCACTGTAGTGAGATCTCAGAGTGAGAATATTAACGCAGGGGGTGTGGGGGTGCAAGGGTGCTTGCCCCCTACCTAAAAGTAGATTTAATGTTTTTTTGTTTGTTTTTTTTTGTGGTGGTGCTCCGGTAGCATTGTCGCCTCACATTACGATGTTGTCCTGTTCGATTCTCAGCTAGAGCGTCTTCTGTGTGGAAACATGTGTGAATGGGCGTATCTTCGTTGAAGGTTGTGCGTCAGGGCTGGCAACTCAGCACGTACAAATCTATCGTCAATCATTAGCGGACCGGAGTTCCGCTGTGGCGACCCCTAACCGGGAAAAGCCGAAAAACACAACAACAACAACAAGTGAAAGTGCTTTTTTGGTGAAAGCACTTTCATTAAATTGTGTTCGGTAATAGTGGATTCGGACTGTTGAAGTTTCGTTTTTCATTTACACCTACACTAAGAGGGAGGGTTGTCACCTCTTCAGATGTTTAAAGTGGAACACTGGGGGTGTTGCCAACAAATGATGTCACAGTTGGGGTGTCTCAGACTCTACAGTAATAATTCTAGTTGAAATAATTGAAATAAACTGGGGGTATGGGGGCCGCTATGCCCCAAGAAGCCATGGGGTTCTAGAAACAGTGTGGAGTATTTAGACATTTTTTCCAACTTTTGGATCCAGTGATAGCCCAAACAAAAATCATGGCTAATGGAAATAATTCTTACTTATTTTTTTAAGGAACAGATAACCTGTATCTAAGGTTTAATTATCATAAGAAACACAAAATAACACCAGCACCTTTCTTCTTTATTCAGCAACAGTGATGTGGTACCTCGGCAATTCACCTTCAGGGATCACACTATAGCAGTTTCAGCTGACTTATATATTGTAATGCAAACAGCCACTTAACAGGATCCAATAATTCAATTAATTTAAATCACATTTAATTTATACAAAATTTATCTTTTATAGACTTAACTAGATATATATAAAAATACAAATGTTACTATAGGTTCAAAGGTTCATAGCTAGGTACTAGGCTATTGGCCCAAGGGCCTACGTAAGCCTAGCCAGCAAGGTATCATAGCTTACGCCATCCAAGAAAGTTATTTTCCTGTGCCACTGTCCAGCAGAGACACAGAAGTGATCCCTGGGGTGTATTTCCTATTTCCCATCCACTCATCAAGATTTTTCTTGAAGAGTGCTAATGAAGAACTTTGCTTGACAGAGATGGGTAGCTTGTTCCAGAGTATAGGAAGTCTCTGGGACAGGAATCTATCCCTCCAGCATGTCCTGTTTATTGTGGTGACAAGGTTTAAGTCCTTAGAGCATGTAGCTCAGAGGGATTGGGCTTTCTTTAGGTGTAGCATGTCCAACAGCTCTGGGTTTGACATAGATTTATATGTTAGGCAGAGATCACCTCAGAGTAGGTGATATGCTACAGAGTAAAGCTAGAGTTTTTTTGAGGCGGTCAGTGTAAGGCATTTGTTTGAGGCCAGTATTCCTGTTTGTGAGGTACTTCTTTGGCCTTTCCAGCTGCTGCAGATGTCTTGTGAGGTACATTCCAAAAGGGGCATTGTACTCTATAATGGGTCTAATGAGTGGCGAGTAGAGGGGAACAATGACCTCTATTTTCCTGGATGAGAACCCTTTTATGATGAGGTGTGCCACGTAGAAGGACTTCCTGACTACTGCGGCAATGTGATTATCAAAGGAGAGACTACTGTCCACCTGGGTCCCAAGGTCTCTTATCACGCATTCGGTGTTAAGTAGATTGCTGCCTATGTGGTAGTTTATGGGTACATAGTTTTTACCAAAGGGGATGACACTGCACCTTTTGGCATTGAGCTTGAGGCCATTGCTCTGACACCAGGCATCTGTCTCAGTGAGGCCCTTCTGTAGGATGTCCACATCATTTGGGGACTTGAGTATGGCTCCTAGTTTGCAGTCATCTGCGAACTTCATTAGCCAGAGGCCTTCTGTGTTAGCATGTACTTCAGAGAAGTAGTTACCAAACAGGAGAGGTCCCAGGACGGAACCCTGTGGTACTCCACTTGTCACTGCTTTGAGGTCAGATTTGGAGTCTGAAACTTTTACAGTGTGGGTTCTGTTAGTGAGCCAGTTGGCAACCCATCTTGTGACATAGGGATTTATACCTAGTTTAGTGAGTTTAGCTATAATTCCAGAATGGTGATGGTGTCAAAAACCTTGGCGAGGTCAAGATAGGCTGTGTGAACCACCTTACCCTCATCCATGGCTTTGGTGACTGCCTCAAAGAAGTTGATCAGGTTCAGGAGGCATGATCTGCCTTTCACAAACCCGAACCGGGTGGGATCCAGAGTTTGGAGGTTATCAATGTCTTTGTTTATGAGTTCCATGATGATACGTTCCATGGCCTTGCAGACCAGGCTCATCAGGCTAATAGGTCGATAGTTCCTGGGATCAGTGGTGGCTCCCCCTTTGTGGAGTGGGATAACTGTTGCTGTATGCCATTCAGTGGGCACAAAGCCTGATGCGAGGCTATTATTGAACATGGTGCTTAAGTGGGGAGCCAGTTCGTTCTGAAGTTCATGTAAAATGCAGCCTGGGATGTTGTCCAGTCCCATGGATGCTGTGTTTTTGGCTTTAGAGAGTGCAGCTTTTACCTGTGTAGTTGTGATTACAGGGACTCTGCAGTCTTCCTGTATAGATATGGGCCCTTTAGGGGGTGAAAGGGTGGCAAAGTTAGCACTGAACCTGATCTGCCAGGATGTTGGCAATATCTGTTGGTTCTGTAATTTTCGTGCCTTTGTGCTGTAACTCAGAGCAGATCTGGGTGTTGCCATCTAGATTCTTGACATAGCTATAGAATGCTTTGTGGCTGTCCTTGGATTTAGTGGCGATTTTGTTTTTGTAGCTAGCTTTGGAGGATCTTATAAGGGATCTCAGCTTCTTACTGAGGCTGACAAGGAATCTCCTCCACTCATGGGATTTTACTCTCTTTTGCAACAGTTTATTCCTTCTGTTGTACAGCTTGTTTAATGCAGGGGACCACCAGATTGGCTTCCTTTTTTTGGAGGATAGCGTCTTGGTTCTGTTTGGGATAGCATGATCCATGCACTCGTGTAAGTGCTTATAGAGTGCATTTGTGTAGGATTCAGCAGTTGTATTGTCCATCTGTCTTAACATAACTATTTAACCATTAGATATTCTTATATTTAAACCCTTCAGATCCCTACTTTTTGATTTAAACTATGGGGCCTTAAAGTTTGAAATTTAAATATCATTCTAGTTTCCAACTCCAATAATTTACCAACATAATTGCCCCCTCTAGGTAGTAAGGGTTTTACAAGTACATAAAAAAATTAAACCACCATCTAAACCCCCATGCATTTCATGAAAATGGTTGGCTATAGGACTTAATTCATTCTTGTTTCTTATATCTCTAGGATGTTCAAGAATCCTAATTCTGACCATACGTTTAGTTTGTCCTATATACCACCTTGTATCAGAGCACGAGCAAGGTCAATTCATATTAGGTCCCCACAACAAAATTATAATTCAGTAAGTCCTTCAAATTTTTACCTTTACTAAAAGAAAATGTGATGTTTGGGGAACAGATGACCTATATTTTCATCCTCAGAAATAATATGCCAAAGTCTTCTCACAATATTAACTAACACTTCAGAAAAAAGAGAACATTTTGTAACACAATACAGCTTTCTCTTTACATCTATGTTGCTAGGGAGACTTCTCTCCTCAAGATAATTTTTATGTTCCCTAGCTAACATTGCTTGTGATTTTCACCTAATACCCCCAAGCACTGCATCCTTACATCCCAATAATCTTTCCTCATCATAACCCCTCTCTCTTTCAATCTCCTCTCCATATTATCCAATTCCACCACTTTCTTATTTTTATCACAAGTGTGATCAAAAATTCTTTTAAATTCACCAGAGGGTAGAGTTCAGTAAGTGCTCTGGGTGCATACTAGTTGTATGTAAAAACATATT
>NC_056726.1:1524431560-1524556560 GCF_019279795.1 Protopterus annectens
ATTAATGGAGCTGCATATCTTAGATGACATTCTGGCTGTTTGGATGCACCTTAACTCTGCTCCTTTGATCCCCAAAAATGCAGATCCTTTGCATTGTCTGGCTGAATGAATCAAGCCCCAAAGGCATTGTTGAGATGAGTTCTGTGTTATCTTGTTGGTTAATAGCAGTCCTAATGACCACAGCATTTGGCCCCCCTGCTGACAGAGGAAAGGAATTTAAAGCTCTGGAAAGGCATGGCAAACAGTTTTTCCTCTTCCAAATTGGGAATTGCAGACCACAGATATTCAGCTAACCAAAGTAAGCTGTATTGCCTTCTAATATATCATGACATAAGGACAGTTATAAGCCTCCTTGAGTCTGAGAATAAGGAGAGCTTAATAAAGGCTCTTTCTAAAGTTTCTACATTTTCTAACACGAGCCGCTGCAAGTTTGATTGTGCAGATGCTGTGCCTGGTGGAGAAGGCCCAGACATATGTCTCTCTCTATGACATAGTTGAGGCTTTTCTTCCTCAATTAGGAGCTCTGAAAGCACAACCTAAATGCCCATTTCAAGGAAAAAATGTTCTTTGGTCATGGCTGTCAAGATGATGGCTTACTGTAGAAGCAAATCCTTAACACTATTGAGGGCATTTCTGAATAACTTTTATCACCTTCTTCCTCTGCCTGACCAAGGCAACACCAGAAGAAGAAACTTTCTTGTCTGATAAGGAATCATTTCAAGCATCATACAGTTTTGCTCCCAACTTATTCTGACCAAGTTTTCCAAGAAGTCAGCTTCAACAGGTCTCAGGAGGCTTAGGCTTATTATCTGCCAAAGTTTAGAGATTTTAAGCTCAACTGAGTCCAAGACATCTCAACAGAGCTTTTGGGACAAATGTAGGTTGTACTGCTGAAAATGGCCATAGAGACTCTAGCTTCTTCCTTGCTCCAGAACACCAGAACAGACAAATAGCTTCAATTCCACTCTGGACATCAGCATCTTCAAAAAGCACATCTCCTACATTTGACCAAGGATGGTGATTCTCCGTGGAGTTGTGCCTCTGCATTCATCTAGTTTCGCTAGATACAATAAAGGCCTTTTGCTATCTTGGGTTTATACAGGAAATCCTTCTGGTCTACTTTGGGTGGTTAACACACCCAGGATAAAATGTTGATGACTGAGTCTTCTCAGTACTCTTAAGTTTTTTATCAAGGTGCTGGTGATGTTGGATAAAGCTCTGCAAGAGGGAGATCTCTGTGTGTCCCTCAGTCTGGATGGGTGGGTCCCAGTGGCCCCATCAAAGAACTTCCTGATGTAAACCATGTATTTGATACTCCTACAGTTGATTTCCATGTATATAGCCTCTGACTGTCAGAGGGCTGCCTTTATAGGTGGACAGATGGACATGATCCAGTACTAATTATTCTTGTACATGGACATGATCCAGTACTAATCATTCTTGTATGTGGATATGATCCAGTACCAATCATTCTTGTACGTAGACATGATCCATTACTAATTATTCCTGTACATAGACATGATCCAGTACTAATCATTCTTGTATGTGGGCATGATCCAGTACCGATCATTCTTGTACGTAGACATGATCCAGTACTAACTATTCCTGTACATAGACATTATCCAGTACTAATCATTCTTGTATGTGGACAAGATCCATTACTAATTATTCCTGTACATAGACATGATCCAGTACTAATCATTCTTGTATGTGGACAAGATCCAGTACTAATTATTCTTGTACATGGACATGATCCAGGACTAATTATTCTTGTACATGGACTCCAGTACCAATTCTTGTACGTGGACATGATCCAGTACTAATCATTCCTGTATCTGGACATGACCCAGTATTAACCATTCTTGTACGTGGACATGATCTAGTACTAATTTTTCTTGCCACTTGCTCACAGATCTTGTCCTGGTATTAGACTCCTGTTGTTTGTCGTGGTGCTGTAGGCAATCCTACCAAATGTCATGTTGACCTCCTGTTTCTGGACAGACCCATTGCACATCCTAATGAGGGTTACTTAAGCCTCTGTGCTCTTCAGTGATAATTGCCTCCCTTAGAGATGGGATCCAAATCAGTTAGATGGAGCCGTGATCAGTCATCCTTGCCCAAATGTCACTGGCGATAAAGAAGCTTCTGGAACCAGTGCTGATTTTTTTTTTTTCTGTTAGCCATTCAATCATGTAATGTTTTAACAAGTAACGTGTTGTGTGGTTGCATCCCCATGTAGGGAACAGTTTACATTTGGCAATGGATCATAGTGGATCATACACAGGAGCATCACTGTCTCAGCAAGTAAGATCCATGGGAAGTAAAGAATCTGGTGGTTCACCAAGTCACTCCTCTGGTTTTCTCCTGGACATATGAATTCAGAGCTGTCTCTGTTCTGAGTGTTCGGAAGTGATCGTGCTAGAGAGTGACCTGTTTTTCACCTACCTGATGTAATTTACCACTTTGGTACAGCAGGATAAGGGAGACAGTAATGCAGGTACAGCAGAATGGGGGGGACTAATGCAGGTACAGCAGGATGGGGGAGACAGTAATGCAAGTAAACCAGGATGGGGGAGACAGTAACGGGGGCATTCTCCATCCATGGCATGAAATAACCCTTTACACTTTCCAGCTATTTCTTTATACTTACAGATGTGTAAATGCACATTTTGTAAAACTTCCATAGGTCTGTACTGTTACGTCTTGCTTTGCAGGAATTATACTTCGTAGTAGCTGAAGGTGAACCAATAGCCTCAGACACTTATTCTGTTAGCATGTGACACTGTAGTATGTACCAGCACCATGCATGTGACACTGTAGTATGTACCAGCACCATGCATGTGACACTGCACCATGCATGTGACACTGTAGTATGTACCAGCACCATGCATGTGACACTGTAGTATGTACCAGCACCATGTCTGCAGAGTACAGCAAATGTTGAATCTTCTGTGAAAAATGCCAAATTGTGACTGGTGGAAAGGATGAGCCCAATTATAGGACTCATCAAGCAAGGGCCCCATGTAGAGCAACTGACACAGTAAGAAAGTGTCTCTTAGGTAGTTCACTTACTTCCTTGTCACAGAACGTTCATAGGTTCATAGGTAGGTACTAGGCTATCTGCCCTAGGGCATTTATAAGCCTAGCCAGAATGTGTTGGCTTTCGCCTCCCTTTTAGATTAGATTCCTGAGCCTCTGTCCAGCAGGGCCATAGAAGTGATCCCAGGTATAAATTTATGATTTCCCATCCACTCATCAAGATTTCTTTTGAAGAGGGTCAGTGAGGGGCTCTGCCTAACATGGATAGGGATTCTATTCCAGAGCGAGGGAAGCCTCTGGGATATGAATCTATCCCTCCAGCATGCCCTATTTATTGTTATGCTGAGGTTTAAATCCCTGGAGTGTGTAGCTCTAAGGGATTTTGATTTCTTGAGGTGGAGCATGTCCATTAATTCCGGGTTAGACATAGCCTTGTACGTCAGGCAGAGATCGCCTCTGAGTAGAAGGTAAGCAACTGAATAGAGCTGGAGTTTCTTTAGTCGAGCTGCATAGGGCATCTGTTTGAGGCCCACGATCCTCTTGGTGAGGTACTTTTGGGGTCTTTCTAGCTGTTGCAGGTGTCGGGTAAGGTACATCCCAAATAGGGCTTTGTACTCAATTATGGGCCTGATGAGCAATGAGTAGAGGGGCACAATGACCTCTCTTGATCTAGATGTGAACCCTTTCGTGATTAGGTGGGCTATATAGAAGTTTTTTCTAACTATTTTGGCAATGTGATTATCAAAGGAGAGGTTACTATCTACTTGGGTCCCCAGATCCCTAATTACATCTTCCGTACTTAGTGGAAACGTGTTAAGTATGACTAAAAAATTACCTCGCTGTAATTCCCTAAAAAAAAAATTAAAAAAAACTACTTACTGAATTAACCTGATTTAATTTTCCTAATAAAAATCTTTTTTTTTATTTCTGTATTATGTAACATCTATTTGAATTGTGCAACATGGGTTTGTACTATAAAAAATATGTATTTAACATTTAATTGAAATGTATATTATGGATTTGTGCTCTTTCTGTACTATGTATTTGTATTTCTCTGGAGCTTTTCTCCACAGGACTCCATTGAAAATGGGCTCCTTGTAGCCCAATGGACTATCCTGGAAAACAAACTGCAAATAAATAATAAATAAAGTATTAGGTTCTCTAACCTATATCGACTTTTTTGTTCACAAAGTATTACTTTAACATGTGTGCTGCATTGGACTGTTTATTGTTCAAATTAGTTTAATTCAGTAGCATTTATTGAGCATTATTTATATAACAGACTGCAAATTTTAAATTGTGTTTCATTGTTCTGAACATATTATATGGATATATTGCATTAGTGATTAGGAATGTGTGGGGAAGTAATTGTCCGCAGAATAAGTAAAGACAGAGTTTCAGTCTGAATTCTGTATTACATTAAATATCCCCCTGGCCTGTAAGGCATTAACTATGACTTGACTGGAGATGTAATTCTGAACAGACTATACAGGAAATATAAAATCAGCAACCAGGTATATATAATGGGTTCTCAAGAAATCAGCAACCAGGTATATATAATGGGTGCTCAGGAAATCAGCAACCAGGTATATATAATGGGTTCTCAGGAAATCAGCAACCAGGTATATATAATGGGTGCTCAGGAAATCAGCAACCAGGCATATATAATGGGTGCTCAGGTCTTTCAGGTAATTTAGCTTTCTACCCAGTTACGTGTTACATTCCCATGATGTTCTCCGTGTTTCACTGTTGCAGTCATTACATTTGGGTAATCCTGCTGGCAGGTTGCCCTCAGTCGGCCTGAATTCCAAAGTCCTGGGTCCTGCGTCGGCTGCGGGCACCCCTTCCCTGACGTCAGGTCATCAGGGGTATAAAAGATGCGTCCGACGCCATTTTCTTTAATCTTTCTTGCTGCGCGGTGCCCGAAGCAGAAGCAGTTCGCAAGTGCCGGTCGGCCGACTCCTGAGATTTTCATGTTCGAGTTTCAAATCCAAAGCCCTCAATAAAGCTAAGTACCCCGTTGGGGAAACGTTTTTCTTGCTCCAGACCGATGTCAGAAAAAGTAAATAATTGTATTTCTTGTGGAAAGCAAATACCTCATAAGGATTTTCATTCTTACTGTATTCCTTGTCTAGGCCCTGATCACAACATTTCTGGTTGTCGGTTTTGTGCTAGATTTAACCAACGCACTATTAAGCGTCGGTATGATTTTGCTTTAAACTATTATGGACACCTATTTAATTATCCAGAAATGTCATCAGACAGCCATCCGACTACTGGAGTTCACAAAAAACGCAAAGAAAAGGAGAGAGATAGACAACCAAGGCCCAAAATCAATGACGAAGCTCTACTAAGCCAGTCACCAGTTCGCCAGTTCTCAGTGAGGCACTTTCGCAGCCCCTGACGCCCGCTACTTTAGAGTCACAGGCCGCTACCGACGTCCACGTGGAGTTGGCCATGCCGCTGGAAACAGGTATTGGAGCCTCGGATACTATTCCTTCAGATGGGTCCAGAGCCACTGAGCAGGCACCAGCTTCTGAGGGTGTATTCACACCTAAACATCTTTACATTAAACTGACTTCAGCTTCAAAGGCAAAGACTAAAGCACCTTCTAAAGCAAAGAAACAAACTCAAGAGCCACGTGGTCTGGCCTCTATGCCCAAAAAACAGATGCTCAAAATGGCCGAAGACTTGATTACCTTGATCAGGGGTTCCCATCCCCCTCCTGATAAGAGGCCTAGGCAAGAGACTGACTATGAATCTTCAGATCAGGTTTCCATTTCTTCTGATTCCTCTTCTAATCAGGAATATTCTCTTCCCCCCTATGAGGATTCTGATGCTGAAGAATCTATACCTTCAGCTTCTCCTCCAGAGGACTATTCTTTTGGGGAAATCTTGCATACCATGAGGGAGCATTTCCACTGGGAGAGCCAAGATTTTTCAGAATCTAAAAAGAGGCTCAGGGATTTCCTTCTACTACCCCAACACAGGCCACTAGCCATCCCTCCTGTGTTAGACATTGTAGATGATGTGTTTTCAGAGTCTAGTCTTACCCCTGACTCCTTACCTCCAGCTCCAGTTAAGCCTGACAGATATTACAGGGTTCCTGACTCTCATAAATTCCTTTTTAAAAACCCTGCTGCAGACCCAGAAACTATTTCACAGGGTCCCAAAGGAGTTCAGGCTTCCGCTGCTAAAAACCCTACCTCCTCTGACAGAGATTTTAGGGCACTGGATAAATGGGGAAAAAGGTTTACACATCTGCTACCTTGGCTATAAGGGCCTTAAACTGTCAGTTTCATATGCTCAAATATCAGCAACATGGCATGGCATTGCTTAAACAGAAAATTTTCTTAAACTCTGAATGTGCAGAAAACAAGGAAATGCAGGATTTATTGCATGCAGCTGAACAAGTTGGAAAGCATACTTTGCAATGTGGTTTTGATTCTTTGGAAGCCTCCTGCAGGGCCACAGTTATGGGTTCTGTAATTAGGAGGCATGCTTGGTTAAAGGAACAAAATCTGCCTGATCATGTCAAAGTTAAATTATTAGATGCACCTTTACAGCATGATACTTTGTTTGGTGTTAAGGCAGAGGAGGTGTTAAAGAAAATGGAGGACAAAGCTAAATCTATGCAAACTGTCAAAGATTTTTTACAAGTACAGCCACCTAGGTTTAGTAGAAACTGGCCAACAAAGAATTGGTCCTTTCCTGTGTCAGACAGACCTCAAAGGGGCAGACCCAGATGCCCTAGAGGCAGATCCCAGGCACAAGGTTCATACAGGTCAAAGCAATGGGGTGCTTCTACCTCCAAAGTTGGAGAAGACAAATCACAACCATACAGGAAACAGTCCCAATGACTTCCCCCTGCCTGCACCAAGCACTTATCTCCTGGCAGCACCCTTAGGGGGAAGATTAGCACTTTTTTCTCAAAATTGGCACATCATAACCCAGGACAAGTGGGTTCTAAATATCGTGTCACAAGGCTACAAGTTCCATTTCCATATCTGGCCAAAGGCAAACGGCTGGCCAGATCTGCCAAAAAATCAATGGGCAGAGGCACAAAAACAAGTCTCATCCCTCATGGACATGGGGGCCATTCAACAAGCACCAGAGCAAGAGCAGAGACAAGGATTTTACTCAAGACTGTTCTTGGTACCCAGAAAGGGCAAGGCCTGGAGGCCAGTACTGGACCTATCTATTCTGAAAACATTCCTGTATATACCAAAATTCAAGATGTTGACTTTGCAGCAACTTCTGCCCATGCTGGGCAAGAACGCTTGGCTTGTGACTTTAGACCTAAAAGAGGCATACCTGCATGTCCCAATCAGACAAATATGCAGAAGATACCTCAGATTCAAGGCTGGCTCAATGCATTGCCAATTCTCTGCACTGCCCTTTGGCTTATCTACTGCGCCCAGGGTCTTTACAAAGTGCCTGGCACCAGTAATTGCATTCTGCTGACAAAGAGGAATACAAACATATCCTTACTTGGACAACTGTCTAATTCAAGCAAAGAACAAGGACATTCTTCTACAACATCTGGCATTTGTGAAAAGACTCCTAACATGCCTAGGGTACACAGTCAATGAAAAGAAATCAAAACTAGTACCCTCTCAAGAGATAATATTCCTGGGTGCAAGCTTAAATACAACTGCCCAGATGGCTTATCTCACGCCAGACAAACAAAGGCAACTGACTACCTATTTCCAAATGTTGGCAACAAAGGCCCAGTTATCTGCAAGAAAACCTCTGCAGGCTTTGGGCTTCATGGCATCCTGCATCCTACTAATTCCATATGCAAGACTGCATATGAGGAAACTTCAATGGTACCTAAAAAGTGTTTGGACTCAACATTGCCACAGCCTGGAAACTATGATTACTCTCATTCCCTGCCTGCAACAAGAGTTTCAATGGTGGGCAAAGGCTTGTCACCAAAATAAGGGACAGCCATTCACATTACCCCCAGCCAGGCAGACACTAACAATAGATGCATCAGATTATGCCTGGGGGGCCCACATGGCAGGAAGATGCATTCAGGGCACATGGACCTCAAAACAAATGCATCTACATATCAATCAAAAAGAGATGCTAGCTGTTCAAAATGCCCTGACAGCCTTCAAGGACCTACTTCATCTGGGACAACTACTGATAAAGACAGACAACACCACAGTCATGTGGTATATAAACAAGCAGGTGGGCACACATTCTTACCCCATTTGTAGACTAGCCATGACTTTGTGGGACACAGCATTGACTTACCAAGTACATCTGCAGGCACAATTCCTGCCAGGAAGGAAAAATACTCTGGCAGATGAACTAAGCAGAAACCTCATGGATCCCCACGAGTGGCAGCTGGATCCACAAATCTTCAGCATGATAACAAGGAAATGGGGATGCCCGGACATAGGATCTATTCGCCTCCCCTCACAACTACCAACTAAAAAGATTCTGCACAAGGATTTATCACAGACAAGCATGGAAAGTGGACGCCCTGTCTTTCAGCTGGAAAAACGTATCAGTATATGCCTTTCCTCCTCAAGGTACTCCTAAAGGTCAAACAGGAGAAGCCAAAGATGATACTGATTGCCCCAGACTGGCCCCACCAGTACTGGTATCCAATACTAAGGAACTTGTCTCAGTGCCCAGCTTGGGCCTTACCTCAAATACCTCATCTACTGTCCCAGCAAAATAATCAGATCCTGCACAGCCAACTCAGGATTTTAAACCTGGCAGCATGGCGGATAATGTAGTCATACAAAACACACCTCTCAGTAAAGCTGTGATGGATGTCATTTTGGAAGCCAGAAGGTCTAGTACTAGAAAATCTTATGCTGGAAAATGGAAGAGATTCTGTGCTTGGAACCAGGCACAAGGAACTGATACAGCTGTGCCAAATATTCCTCAGATTTTGCAATATTTAACTGAGATGCTGGACAAAGGCCTATCTTTTTCATTTATTAAAATTCATGCCTCTGCCATTTCGGCTCATTACAATACAGAGCCACAAATCTTTTCTCATCCCTCATTAAAGCAGTACCTCAGAGGAGCCACAAATGTAAGGCCTCCAAAGAGATCACCAATGCCTGCATGGGACCTCAACTATGTCTTGAAAAAACTCACCCTGCCTCCTTTTGAGCCAGCCGCTACTGCTGATATAAAGTTTTTATCTTGGAAAACAGCTCTGCTCCTAGCAATAACTTCTGCAAGATGAGTTTCAGAGCTACAGGCACTCATGGCTGTGGAAACTTTTTTCATTTTTTATCCAGACAGGGTCTCTCTGAGGACAAACCCAACATTTATGCCTAAGGTAGTGTCCAGTGTGGCTCTTACCCAAAGTATTCATCTGCCAAATTTTTATCCAAATCAACAGAACAAGGGGGAGAGAATTCTGCATTCTTTGGATGTACACAGACAGCTTAGATTCTACTTGGACAGAACCAAAGTTTTCAGAAAGACAGAGCAATTACTAGTGGCATATGCTGCAGGATCACAAGGAAAGGCTATCTCAAAGCAGACTATTTCAAAGTGGATAGGCCACTGCATTCATTTCTGCTACTTACACCATGGCAAGCCAGTGCCCAATGGCATTAGGCCACATTCAACCAGAGCTGCAGCCACTTCAGCAGCCTTTTTCAGGGGAGTACCAACCAAGGACATTTTAGAGGCTGCTACTTGGAGTTCAGTGCACACCTTTACAAATCACTATCATCTGCCACTCTACTCTAAATCCAGGGCAGGCTTTGCCACTGCAGTTCCGCAGGGCCTCATAGCTGCTCCTAATGCTGTATAGCTCCAGCCTCCCAACCTTAGCTTTGGGACTCTACCCAAATGTAATGACTGCAACAGTGAAACACGAAGAACATAGTACAGCAGTTGTGTACACTTACCATAAATGTAGATGTTTGAGTGTATTCACTGTTGCAGTCCAGGTTACCCACCCACAATCCCCCTTTCTTCTGATGGAACCTATCTTTCCTTCTTTGATTCAAACAACCTATGTGGTATATTTGCTTGTAGAGGAAGGTAAACTTTATATTGGTGCATGTTTTTAGATATATATATATATATATATGTATATATATATATATATATATATATATATATAAATTTTGGCTACCCTTTTAGGGGGCACCTGACATCTGGGGCAAGAAAAACTAAAGAAAATGGTGTTGGCCGCATCTTTTATGATGTCAGGGAAGGGGTGACAGCAGCCGACGCAGGACCCAGGACTTTGGAATTAAGGCCGACTGAGGGCAACCTGCCAGCAGGATTACCCAAATGTAATGACTGCAACAGTGAATACACTCAAACATCTACATTTATGGTAAGTGTACACAACTGTACTTTATACAGTATAGGGGTTGTTTTATTGCAGGTCATGGAGTTTCATGTGTTGTAGCATAAACTTTGAATACAAATCATTCACAGTATTACTGATACATTCCTGGTCTAGCATAATTTGATCTGTTATTTTAACATGATAACAACTTGTCAGATTATTACAGTGCTTTACTTAGTCCCATAGGATCAGTTTTAATCTCACAGTAATTATGTGTGCCTTCTCTGGTTTGAAGATAACAGTCACAATGTCATGACAAAGTTAAACATGCTGCAGAATGCAAGCAAAATTAGCAAAATAACCTCTTGTCTTTTCGTATTTATTACAGGGTGAATTTGGGCCTCCTGGCCTTCCCGGAGCTGCAGGTAGACCTGGAGATGAGGTATGTATCTTTGTTTTCTTTCTCTGTGTTTCCCATTTAGGAATCTGACCAACATATGTCTATGTCTACATATGTCAACATATGTCTATGTCTACACATGTCAACATATGTCTATGTCTACATATGTCAACATATGTCTATGTCTACATATGTCAACATATGTCTATGTCTACATATGTCAACATATGTTTATGTCTAAAAACATAAACCAGCTGTTTATATGCTGATTGTACACAGTGGCTGGGATTCAGAAAGACTGCATCAGTAGTCTGAGCCAACCTGCCACTGTTTACATTGAGTGTATAACAAGCTCCAATGCTTATTAAGAATTCATAGTCCAAAATGTATAAAATAACGCAAACCAGTAGCAGAACACAAAAAAGCAGTTCAAAGAACCGAGGCTGATACAATATACTGTTAAACGCTTTTCATTTACTAAATGGTAAACTTCTTCAGACAATTACATAACACATTAAACCCTATTTAAATACTAAAAAAGGTGCCAAAAAACAGTAATGTCACCAAATTGGTTGATCGGATTACAGTTAATAATAAAATATAAAACACTTAATATTTAAACCTACTTACCAAAATACATCCAAAAATACAAAATTATATACATATATATTAACTGCACAAATTTTTAAAAATCTTAACTATTAATTTAAATGTGCAAAACTGCCTTGATGTTTTAAATATAATAAATAACACCATTATATATACTATATATAACTATTATAGTGTACCATCATATATTTAAAGCTTTTAATTTTAATATGGTGCTAATATTGCAAACATCATTCAGTCCTGGCCAAGCATATGAGAATAAATTCAATTGCTAACTTAGTTCAGCTTTGTCTAGCATATGTTCCCAAGGTTCATAGGTTCATAGATTCATAGGTTCATACTAGGCTATCTGCCCTAGGGCATTTATAAGCCTAGCCAGAGTGTGTTTGGCTTTCGCCACCCATTTTAAATGAATTTTGCTATGCCCTTTTTCGAGGTTAGTATACTGTGCCTCTGTCTAACAGTGACACAGAAGTGATACCAGGAGTAAACCTACTATCTCCCATCCACTCATCAAGATTCCTCTTGAAGAGAGTCAATGAGGGACTCTGCCTAACCTGGACTGGGATTTTATTCCAGAGTGAAGGGAGCCTCTGGGTTATGAATTTGTCCCTCCAGCATGTCCTATTTATTTCAGTGCTGAGGTTCAAGTCTCTCGGGCGCGTAGCTCGATGGGATTTGGATTTTCTGAGGTGCAGCATGTCCATTAATTCTGGGTTGGACATGGCTTTATATGTCAGGCAAAGATCACCTCTGAGCAGGCGGTATGCTACTGAGTAGAGCTGGAGTTTCTTTAACCGGGCAGCATATGGCATCTGTTTGAGCCCTTTGATCCTCTTGGTGAGGAATTTTGGGGTCTTTCCAGTTGCTGCAGGTGTCTGGTAAGGAACATCCCAAAAGGGGCATTGTACTCAATTATGGGCCTGATGAGGGATGAGTAAAGAGGCACAATGACCTCCCCTGATCTAGATGTGAATCCCTTCATGATTAGGTGGGCTATATAAAATGTTTTTCTAACCACTTTGGCCATGTGGTTGTCAAATGAGAGATTGCTATCAACTTGGGTCCCCAGGTCCCTAATTACTTCTTCCTTACTTAATGGATTACCACCTATGTGGTAATTTGTGGGCACTTTGTTTTTGCCAAAGGGGATGACTATACACTTTTTGGCGTTTAGCTTGAGGCCATAGCTCTGGCACCAGTTGTCTGTTTCTATGAGGCCCTTTTGTAGGATGCTTGTGTCGGCTGGAGAGTCGATTATGGCGCCCAGTTTGCAGACATCTGTGAACTTGGTCAGCCACAGTCCTTCTGTGTTAGCCTGCACCTCCGAGAAATATATACCGAACAAGAGAGGTCCCAGGACTGAGCCTTGTGGGATGCCTCTTGTAACTGGTTTGGAGTCTGACATGGCTCCAGCAATTCTAACCATGTGGGTTCTGTCCTTGAGCCAGTTTGCAACCCATCTAGTGACATAGGGGTTTATATTTAAGCTGGTGAGCTTATCTATGATGCCCAAGTGGGGTATTGTATCGAAGGCTTTTGCAAGATCTAGGTAGGCTGTGTAGACCACCTTCCCCTCGTCAATGACCTTCGTGACTGTTTCAAAGAAATCGACCAGGTTTAAGAGGCAGGATCTGCCCTTAACAAAGCCGAACTGGGCAGGATCCAGTGTCTGTAGGTCCCCAATATCTTTATTTTTGAGGTCCATGATGATCCTTTCCATAGCTTTGCAAACCAAGCTAGTCAAGCTTATGCAGTGATAGTTTCCAGGATCCGATGAGGCACCACCTTTGTGGAGAGGGACCACTGTTGCTGTACGCCACTCTTTGGGTACATATCCTGTAGTAAGGCTGAGATTGAACAGTAGTTTTATGTTTGGGTTTAGTTCTTCTTGGAGTTCATGTAGGATGCAGCCCGGGACACCGTCTGGTCCCATTGATGCTGTGTTTTTGCTTTGGAGAGGGTGGCTCTTACCTGAGCATCTGAGATGTCAGGGGGCAGCACTCTGCTGGGATAGATATTTGCCCTTTTGGTGGGGAAGGGGGGGCGAAGTTTGAGCTGAACCTGTCAGCTAGGATGTTGGCAATGTCTGTGGGTTCGGTGTATTTTTTGTCATTTTGGACTAATTCTGAGCATATCTGGGAATTCCCGCCCATGTTCCTAACATAACTAAAGAAAGCCTTGTGATTATCCTTAGTGTCCTGTGCAATTTTTCTCTCAAAGCTGGCCTTAGATGATTTTATGAGTGCCCGTAGTTTTTTGCTAATGCTGATCAGAGATGCCTTCCCTTTTTGGGATTTTGCTCTGTCATGTAGTAGCTTCCCCCTTCTATTGTATAGTTTGTTTATGGCTGGGGTCCACCAGACAGGATGCCAAACTTTGGTGGATTGGGTCTTGGTTTTATTTGGGATTGCATGATCCATGCATTCCTGAAGGTGTTCATAGAATGCATTTATAAAGGATTCTGCGGTCTGGGCCGTATTTTCCACAGGCCCGGGGGCTTTGAAGGATTCCACCTCAGTTTTGAGGAGTGTGAAATTTGCTTCAGAGAAGTTTTTCACTGTGGTTTTCTGGGCAGGGGCTGGGATCAGGATGTGAATATCTAGTGAGATTAGTTTATGGTCTGATTTTACCAGTGAGGGATACACTTCTGGTCTGGAGCATAGAGTCCCCATGTTGGTGATGATCAGGTCCAGTATGTTTTCCCCTCTTGTGGGAGTGGCAACAAGTTGTTCCATAGCATTTGAGTTTATAAATTCTAAGAACCTTTGGGCTAGGGTGTTGGAGCTAGAGTAATGCTCCCAGTCTATGTTAGGGTAGTTGAAGTCACCCAATATAATGGTGTTTGGAGAGACCTTCATATTTTCCAGTGTTCTCAGGAAAGCCAAGTGGGGTTCCTGGGTTTGGGAGGGTGGTCTGTAGCAGGCTATAAACTGGAAGGCAATTTTACCCACTGTTAGTTGCACATGGATAGTCTCTGATGCTTCGTGCTGTGCCACCAACCTGGAGGTGTGGGTATCTTTGACGAATATTGATACTCCCCCTCCTTTTGTGGTTAGGTCCAAGTTTTGGGGCCAAAAAACGTGGTATGAGGTATAACCTGGTAGTGCTGGGGTGCTCTCTGGAGCCTTGAACCAGGTTTCTGTTACTGCACAGATATTGATGTTCTCCATGCTAAGGAGAGTTTCGAGTGCATGCATCTTGAGGTTTAGACTTCTGGCGTTGAGTAGCATTACTCTTAGTTTCTTATCCCTTGTGATACCTATGGAGGTGGGTTTGTCTTTTGAGCCTTGCCTAAAAAAGGCACTATGGGGGTGGCAAGAGCCTTTGCCAATATCCAAAAGCCCAGGGGATGACAGGTGCAAGCCGTCCCTAGCGAAGCATCGTGGCTTGTCGAACATGGCATCTCAGGCAGACAGGCATTGGATCCCCTTTGAATGACACCAATACTTAAGCCAATTGTTGAAATTGATCATCTTGTCTTCATATTGTGGCATCATTCTTGGTGAGGGTAAGATGCTACTCAAGGTCAGGGTCATACCGGCCTGAGCTACATGCTCAGAGAGCTCCTCTATGTCTCTTTTCATGTAGTCCAGGGAGGTACATCTCAGGTCATTCACACCAGCATGGAGAATGACTGAGTCATATTTGTACTTGCATTGGAGTGACCTGAGTGCTTGTGTTATGTGGCGGATCCTAGCACCCGACAGGCAGCTCACTGCGACCTTTTCCTTGTTCAGCCTGGTGAGCGGGATGTCAGTGTGCCTGACAATACAGTCACCTATTACAAGTGTATCAGGTGTGTTGTTTAGCCTTAAGGGCTGTGACTGTTCGGCACACTGGCTTTGTGAGCTATGTGTTGCACATGTTTTGTTTTGGGGTAGCGGTTGCTTGGGTGTCTGCTTTGGAGGTCTCTGCTGCTTAGGCAGATTTTTATTTAGAGCCTTCGAGTATGTTTTTGTGTGCTTATGTGTATGGTTTGCTGTCGTGGTAGGTCTATGTGAGACTGGAATTGTAGTGAGTGTGGTTTCCTTCTCCTCCTGACTGGTTATGCCAGTACTGAGTTGAGAGAGCTTAGCCTCCAGTTTGGCTATATGGTTGCCTCTCTCACATGTGTTGGAATTTGTTGGGGGGGAGGAGAGGGTTGTCTGTGTACATGAGGCAGTTGTAACATTGCCTCAAGATTCCCAGATTCACCAGCTGGACCAGAGAGGAGATTGACAACTGACCTTTGGACATGCTAGAATAGTATTGGGAATTCCTTTATAATTGAAAAAAGGGCCAATGGGGAACAAAGTACTCAAGGGGAGTTTATGAGGGTGTAGTGCTTTTAATTTTTGAGTGCTGACTTATATAATTGCTTTAGTGAGCAAGTGCCAGGCTTTAGAGTGGGAATAGGGTGTTTATTATGAGAACTAGATCAGTTCTAAGGGAAAAGTGAAGAGCAGACTTTGTGGTTCCGAGAATGGTTTAAACCCAATTAAGCAGCGCTGCCCAATGCTGTGCTATGCGCAAAGCCTCGCTAAAGCGGGTTTTATACAGGGGGACTTGAAAGAGCTAGAAATTGGCCCAAAACAGCCAATAGACTACCAGATTCTTGTGCTGGGAACACTCCTCCAGGGATAGATAGGCTGCTCCAAGCTCCTCACTGCCACTGGTGAACAAAGAAGCCTCCCTTTATCCAAGAAAGGAAATGGGCAACACAGGAACTTTCCAAAAGTCCAGAATACAGCAAAGCCTGTATTTGGACTACTCTAGGTCAGAAAAGACGGGAAACAAGGATATTTTTTTTCTACCTCTTTCAGGCACTTTTATTTGCTGTAACACTGAAAACCTAAAATTATGATCTATACAATTATGTACACACTTAGCAAGTGCATTATTGACATTTCCTTTCCTTATTGCATATATATGCTCATATAGCCTTTCTTTTAGCATGCGTGTGGTTCTGCCAACATAAAAAGCTGAACATTGTTAACATAATGCTATGTATACCAACCCTTTAGAATTACAATTGTATTTTCCATTCATAGTATACATTTTACCTTTTATTACGATAGAATGGCCTTCATGAATATAGCTGCAATAATTGCACTTACCACACTTGTTCATACTACCTTGCCGTAACCTAACTGTATGAATTTGCTTACTCCTCTCCAGTGAAGATTTTAAACTTGTGTCCTTCCTAGCTACCATTTTAAATCCTTGCTCCAGTTTACCCCTGATATGTACTTCCCCCTGCACTACCATCCAATTTTTCAGCATAATCATTTTAACCTCCTGAAACTGGATGTTAAATGGTGTTATAAATAATAGCATGATGTCCATAGGTTTAACTACTGTGTTAGCAGGTAATTGCTCCCCACTGTATCCTAATATCGGTGAAAAATGGCCATTAAACCTCTTGGCTTTTACTCCTTCATACAATTCATACAACATGCTAGTGGGATACCCTCTTTTTGAAAACATATCTATCAAATTGTTACATTCAAATTCAAAATCCTGATCTACACTTAACAGCTTGGCTGCCCGGACAAATTGTCCCTTGACTGCAGCCTTCTTATTGCCAATTGCGTGGGCACTAGTAAAGTGTAGAAATTAATTTGAATAAGTTGGTTTTCTATAAATTTTGGCTATGTATCTTTCATTTTGTTTATCTTTAATTAAATTAGCATCCAAATAGTTAATTCCATTTTCCTCGACTTCATGTGTGAATTGTAGGTATGATGTTGTGCCATTAATGTATTCCATAAACCTGCTTAAAACACCATGATCCCCTTACCACAGGAAGAAAATATCATCCAAATATCGTAGGTATAACTTGATATGCTGAGCAAAAGGAGTGTTGAAAATATAATGTTCTTCCCAGACTGCCATAACAATGTTGTCAAAGATGGTACCACATGGTGAACCCATGGCTACTCCGACTTGTAAGAAATATTTACTTTTGTATTGAATGAAATTATTTTTCAATATCATCTCAAACAAATCAATTCTAAGCTTGTTTCTTGCCTTTCCTGTAACTAGTCTATTCCAGATACAGACTTGCTGTATCCAGGACTGTTGGTAAGCTTCTGAGCCCCCCAAGCCTTTCTGTGTTGGTGGGAAGCCTTCTAGCTTATCAGTGGGAGTGGTAAGCACTAGGTAGCCTATCTACCACATGAGGAGTGGTTTCTGGTCCAGAAATTATAGTTTATTGGCTGTTTGGAAAGCTTTATCTTCTCTTTCAACCTTCTGATTTAAAACCCTGTGTTTGCACTTGTTTCCTGCCTTTCCGGTTACTAGTCTAGTCCAGGTACAGATTTGCTGTATCCAGGACTCTTTGTAAGCTTCTAAGCCCCCCAAGCCTTTCCGTGTTGGAGGGAAGCCTTCTAGCTTATCAGTGGGAGTGGTAAGCATCAGGTAGCCTATCTACCACAAGAGGAGTGGTTCCTGGCCCAGAAATTGTAGCTATTGGCTGTTTGAGCAGTTTTTTCCATCTCTTTCAACGTTCTGGTTTAAAAGCTGCACTTGCGCTTGTTTCACACCTTTCCTGTAACTAGCCTAGTCCATAGGTTCATAGGTAGGTACTAGGCTATCGGCCCAAGGGCCTATGTAAGCCTAGCCAGCAAGGTTCCATAGCTTACACCACCCAAGAAAGTTATTTTCCTGTGCCACTGTCCAGCTGACACACAGAAGTGATCCCTGGGGTGTATTTTCTATTTAGCATCCACTCATCAAGATTTTTCTTGAAGAGTGCTAATGAATAACTTTGCTTGACATAGATGGGTAACTTGTTCCAGTGTAGGAAGTCTCTGGGACAGGAATCTATCCCTCCAGTGTGTCCTGTTTATTGTGGTGACAAGGTTTAGGTCCCTAGAGTGTGTAGCTCAGAGGGATTGGGATTTCTTTAGGTGTAGCATGTCCAACAGCTCTGGGTTTGACATAGCTTTATATGTTAGGCAGAGATCACCTCAGAGTAGGTGATATGATACGAGTAAAGCTGGAGTTTTTTTATACAGAGTTAATGTATCCAGGACTGTTGGTAAGCTTCTGAGCCCTGCAAGACGTTCTGTGTTGGAGGAAAGCCTTCTAGCATATCAGTGGGAGTGGTAAGCACTAGGTAGCCTGTCTACCACAAGAGGAGAGGTTCTTGGCCCAGAAATTGTAGTTTATTGACCATTTGGACAGTTTGTCCATCTCTTTCAACTTTCTGGTTTAAAAGACCACATCTGTGCTTTTTTCCTATCTTTCCTGTAACTAACCTACTGAGAAGCACTAGAGAGCCTTAAACTGATACAAGCCTTCTAGCTTAGAAGTGAGAGAGTTTGGAGTGATTAAGTATTAGTTTTCTGTACTTTCTTGCTGTACTTAACTGTTTTCCAACTAAACGCCAATTTTCCAGCATTTATTGTGATTTAAAAGTTTGTTTTTTTTCACATATTGTACTTATTTGACTGCCTGCACTTTTAAAAAGTCATTTTTTGTTTAAATAATTTGTTTAACTGTTGTAGGCTACACACTAAAGTGTGATAGCCTTTTCTGATTTTAGTCATTTAAAGCTGTTTTAAGTGTATTTTTTACTGTTTTTGCCTTATCTTTTAAAAAAAAAACAAAAAAAATTCCTTGTTTCCTGCCTTTCTAAGCAAGTATAGTCCTGTTTAATTCAGGGCTGTGTTAGAAATTTCTGAGTTGCCCATACCTTACTTGGATAGAGGGAGGTTTCTCTGTTCACCTGTGAGAGAGGGAGCTTTAGTTCATAGTTCATAGGTGAATAGTTCATAGTTTAGTACAAAGATAACTGCCATTTCGAGCCATTTTAAGCTTAGCCAGTAATCTCTTGTGAGACTCAAACCCTGCACCTTGTGTTTGTAAGGCAAACGCCTTAGCCATTAAGCCACCCTCCCAAGATAAGCAGCCTATCTGTCCCTGGAGGAGTGGTTCCAGCCCAGAAGTTAGTAGTTTATTGGCCATTTTGGACTAATTTCTATCTCTTTCATTTCCCTGCTGTACAAACCACGTTTGCACGGTTTTGCGCACCAGGCAGCACCAGTTAGCTACGGTTAAATTATTTCTGGCTCCACTAAGCCTCCTCTTCAGTTTTTCCCATGAAACCAGTCTAACTCTCAACCTAAGCACTCAGAAAGCATCCTACAGCCCAGCACTTGCTCAGACCTAATAGCAAGCACTAATATACCCCGACACTTGATTGCCCAGCAGGGCAAGGCTCTTTATTTACCCCTCACCAACCAAGTCACTAAGCAGCTCACCCTACTATTCAGCCATGACCAAAGGGCAATTTCAGGTGTACTCTGCAGTCCAGCTGGTGAATCTGGGTATCCTGAGGCAATGTTACAACTGCCTTATGTACACAGACAACCCTCCTCCTACCACAAAACACTAACATATGCGAAAGATGCAATTATACAGCCAAACTGGAGGCTAAGCTGTCTCCACCCAAGACTGGAACATGCAGTCAAGAGGAGAAGGTTAACACTTGCACCACACCTCCAGCCACACATCTACCTACTAAACCAGCACTGGCAAAAAATACACATAAATACACAAAATCATACTCGGAGGCTCTAAATAAAAACCTGCAAAAGCATCAGAGACCTCCAAAGCAGACACCCAAACAACCTGCACCTCCCGTCACAAAGCAGACAACACATAAAACACAAAATCAGTGTGCCGGAAAATCACAACCCTTAAGGCGACATAACATACCTAACACACTAGTAATAGGTGACTCTATAGTCAGGCACACTGATGTCCCACTCACTAGGCTGAACAAGCAGAAGGTTACTGTTAGCTGCCTGTCGGGAGCCAGAATCTGCCACATAACACAAGCACTCAGGTCAGTCCAGAACAAGTACAAATATGACTCTGTCATTGTTCATGTTGGTGTGAATGACCTGAGACGTACCTCCCTGGACTACATGAAAAGAGACATGGAAGAGCTTTCTGATCATGTAGCCCAGGCTAGTATGACCCTGACCCTGAGTAGCATCCTTCCCTCACCAAGAATGATACCTCAGTATAAAGAAAAAATGATCAATTTCAACAACTGGCTAAGCTTCTGGTGTCATTCAAAGGGAATCCAGTGTCTGTCAGCCTGGGATGACATGCTCGATAAGCCGCATTGCTTCAAAAGAGACAGCTTGCACCTGTCACCCCTACACATTCGAATACTGGCCAAGGCTCTTGCTGACCCCATAGTGCCTTTTTTAGGCAAGGCTCAAAAGTCAAACCCACCTCCATAAACAGCACAATTAACAAAAAACTGAAGGTTATGCTACTCAACATCAGGAGTTTAAATCTCAAAATGCATGCGCTTGAAGCACTCCTCAGTATGGAGAACGTCAACATCTGTGCAGTAACTGAAACCTGGTTCAAGGCTCCAGAGAGCACCCCAGCACTACTGGGCTACAACTCATACCACAAGTTTTGGCCATAGAACACGGACCGAAACACAAAAGGAGGGGGTGTATTCATATTCATCAAGGATATGTGCACCTCCAGGTTAGTGGCGCAGCATGATACCTCTGAGATCATCCATGTGCAACTAACACTGGGCAAATCTGTAATGCAAATTGTGGCCTGCTATAGATCACCCTCCATGACCCAGGACCACCACTCCACCTTTCTGGAGACAATGGAAAACATGAAGGTCTTACCAAACACCTTGATATTGGGCGATTTCAATTAACCTACCATTAACTGGGAAAACTACTTGAGTACAAACTGCTAGATCCAGCACTTCCTGGAATTCATCAACTCAAAAGCCCTGGATCAGCTGGTAAACTCCCCAGCCAGAGGTGAAAACATATTTGACCTGGTTATCACCAACATGGGAGACAGGTGTTCCACACTGGAGGTCAACCCGTCACTGGTTAGATCAGACCATAAACTAATCACTCTGGATTTCCACACCTCACCACCACCCCCAACTAAGGAAACCACAGTAAAAAACTTTTCTAAAGCAAACTTCACCTTACTTAAGACAGAAGCGGTAAGTTTCACAGCCCCCACGCTAAATAATAATGCTGCCCAAGATGCAGAAAACTTTACACATGCACTCTATGAGCACCTACAAAGATGCATGGATCATGCCATCCCTAGCAAAAACAAGACTCACTCCTCTAAAAGAAGGAAACCAGTCTGGTGGACCCCTGCCATAAACAGGCAATACAATAGAAGGAGGAAACTAGTTCAGAAAAAAAGCAAATCCCAAGAAGGAAAGAAATCCCTGATCAGTATCAGTAAGAAAATAAAGGTCCCTCATAAAATCATCCAAGGCTAACTTTGAAAGAAAAATAGCCAAGGATTCAAAAGATAACCACAAAGCCTTCTTTAGCTTTGTTAAGAATCTAAGTGGCAACTTGCAGATATGCACTGAACTAGTGCAAAATAGCACAAAATATACTGAACCTACTGATTTTGCCAACATCCTGGCAGATAGATGCAGTGCAAACTTCACCCCCCACCACCCCCAAAAGGGCCCACAACAATACCGGAAAACTGTAGTGTCCCGGAAATCACAGATGCACAGGTGAAAACGGCCCTTTCAAAAGCCAAAAACACAGCATCAGTGGGGCCAGATGGTGTCCCAGGCTGCCTCTTGCACGAACTACAGAATGAACTAACCCCCCAACTAAACACACTGTTCAGCCTCAGCCTCTTCACAGGCTACATGCCCATAGAATCACGCACAGCAATGGTTATTCCACTCCACAAAGGAGGGGCCACAACTGACCCTGGTAACTATCGCCCCATAAGCCAGACTAGCCTGGTCTGAAAGGCTATGTTGCGCATCATCATGGAACTCATTAACAAAGACATTGGGAACCTCTAAACACTTGACCCGACCCAGTTCAGCTTTGTTAAGGACAGATCATGTCTACTAAACCTGGTTGACTTCTTCGAGACAGTCACCAAGGCCATAGACGAGGGAAAGGTGGTTCACACAGCCTACCTTGACCTCGCCAAGGCTTTCGACACCATTCCCCACTCAGGTATTACAGAAAAATTCACCACCCTGAACATAAACCCCTATGTCACGAGATGGGTTGCCAACTGGCTTACAGACAGAACCCACACAGTAAGAATAGCAGGCTCCAGGTCCGACTCTAAACCAGTCACAAGTGGTGTCCTACAAGGCTTGGTCCTGGGATCCCTACTGTTCAGTATATACTTCTCAGACGTACAGGCAAACGCAGGTGGACTATGGCTAACCAAGATTGCCAATGACTGCAAACTGGGAGTCATAATTGACTCTTTGGCTGACACAGATATCCTCCAAAAGGGCCTTACTGAGATGGACACCTGGTGTCAAATTCATGGCCTCAAGCTAAATGCCAAAACATGCATAGTCATCCCATTTGGGGAAAAACAAAACACCCATGAATTACCACATAGGTGGCAGCTCCCTTAATACAGAAGAGGTAATAAGAGATCTGGGGACACAGGTAGATAGTAATCTTTCCCTTGACAATCATATTTCCAAAGTAGTTAGGAAATCCTTCTATGTGGCCCATCTAATTACTAAAGGGTTCGCATCTAGAAATAAAGAGGTTCTAGTGCCCCTCTACTCGTCACTCATCAGACCCATCATAGAGTACAATGCCCCATTTGGGATGTACCCCACAAGGCACTTCCAACAGCTAGGAAGACCACAAAAATACCTCACCAAGAGGATTACTGACCTCAAACATATGTCCTATGCAGCCCAACTGAAAAAACTCCGGTTGTACTCAGTGGCATATCGCTTACTCAGAGGTGATCTCTGCCTGACTCAAAGCCATGTCCAACTCAGAATTGATGGACATGCTCCACCTAAAGAAATCCAAGTCATTGTGGAAGGAATAAAAGCTACAGGTACTATGGGACAATGTAACTTCCTTGGTGATTTCAATTTGCATTCCATGCAGCAATCTCAAACATTGCAAGAGCAGGCGCGTTTGGATACACATCATGGCGTAACTACGGAGTTAGGCATTTCAGCACAGAACCAGGTAACAGTCCAAGGAGGCTCGTATAAGGTTCAGTGACAGTGTAATATTGCTGGAAGGGGTGTACCAGCAATTCTGGACACTGAGAAAGGCCAACAAGGCATCGCCAATGCTATGGTGAGAATCACTGAGCAAGCTGAAGCTGATGAGGGCAATTTGCAGTTGGTTTTGTCCAATTCAGCAGTTGTAACCAAAATGGATGTTGCTCTTAATGAGCAATGACAATCTCCTCTGTTTGGGTTTGATGGTCGGCATGTTTTAGCCATAGTGAGTAACAACTGTAATAACAATAATAGCATGGCTTTACAAGTAAATAATTGTGGCATTAACATGCATAATGATTTTTCAACATCACAGACTCGAATAACATCACCCAGGTTATACTGGAAGCCACCTTCTCTTAATGAATGGCTAGTAACTGACAATATTGGTAAAGAACATGGTGGTGATGTGCATAAGGAAGGGGCAGCCATAAGAACTATGTTGGAAAAATCTGGTTTAAAATTATACAAGTTGAAAAAAACTGCAGTTAGAAAATATGTATTTGAAAGAATGTATAACTAACAAAGTAGTGCCTAAAGGCTTGCGTACATGGCATTATCCCTCAGGCCTGGTTGAAAATTCACCTTTCCATATAGAACTTCTTGCTATGTATGATAGACATGGGTTTGAACTTTTGGAAATGCTTATCAAAAATAATGCAAAAGAAGTTGATGTGTTATTAGGTGAATGCAATGGTTTAAAAACTGAATTACAGGCTGAAATTAACTATGAAAGATACAAGTTTGAACATCAGAGAATTTATGAGAGTATTGAGAAGCAATTAATAGATCTGAAATACAAAAAACACAATAAGTTAATAAGGGATAAGGAACAGTATGCAAAAAGGGCTAGCCTAACCAAAGCCACCTAGGGCAAAAACATCACAGATTTTAAAAGAGGCCCTTAATAATAAAAATGTCAATGGACAGCAAGGATGTGTACAGAATGAGTAGGGGTCATTAATAGCCCAATATCATTACAAGAGGGGGAACAGTTTGAATCTATGGAAACAGCCCTAAGGAGGTCAGAGAGACTAAAAAAAATGTAACAATCATAATAACAGTGCTAATACAGCATATAATCGGGATTTTTATACACTATCCAGATGCATTCAGAGGAGAGGTGGATTTCAGTATCGGGGGAGAGGAAGGGGGAGAGGTTACAAATGAACAATAATGCTGATAATGTTATGGAACATATGAGTAATGAACAATTTAATGGTAATGATGTTCCTGATATTATGCCAGTAGTTATTTATAATACCACAAAAGATTTTAACGTATACAATTTTTCCAGAACTGTCATTGATGAGGATATGGCTAATGTACTTAACAAAGGCCTTACTTTTGTACCAGTGAAGTGTCCCAGTCTAGCCAATATTTTAATAGACTAAGCCCAAAGTCAAAACGCTGAGGAGCAGACCAGGACTGTTCAGCTGTATCAGCATAAGATAAAGTACATGAGCATCAGATAAAATGCATGAACGAATGAGTTTCAATAAGGCAGGAAGCCAAAAAACCAAGTCCATGTAAAGACGAAAATCCAAGTGTTTATTGCAGATGGTGGCAAGCAATTTCACCCATGTGGGCTTCTTCAAGCCAAAAAGCACTCATAAAACAGAGCTAATTTATACACACATTAATCACAACAATTATTACATCATATCCTGCTACATTGTTATTCTTAACGTATTAGTACAGCTCGATGTTTAAAACACACAACCTATTACCTAACGTCTATATCAACATGTACACCATAAAAAGTTCATGTTTAAGAAATTTAATTATAAAACTAATGCTAATAAAACTAATAACGCAGTTAACAAAAACTCTACTAAAAGTCATTCTCTTCTAACATTATTAAAAAATCACTTGGAATATATAATAGACAATCAAAACCTTATTCCAAAAAATGTAAATATAAAATAAGCAATATATTGGTTCAGAAAGTGTAATCCACAAAAAGAATTAGAAAAACATTTAAAACTTTACTACTAGCTTCCTGCTTTTCAGGGCTAGTTTAACAGAGATATTATCATTCAAACCAGGCTCCTGTTCAGCCTGTAACCTAATGATTCACTTGACTTCTGTTCTCTCAGTGTAATTCCTTGTACCCCCTCCTCAATACTAGTGGTATTAACTTGGAGCACTTGGAACCTAAAAGATTGTTGTGAGTCAATGTCCTAAACATGCTTTGAAAGAGCATTCTTAGTTGATTTAATGCGGATAAGATATAGATGTTCCCTAATCCTGTCTCGGAGCATTCTAACCGAAAGAAGAAGTATAATATTACTGGTTTATCAAGTGATGTAATTGAACAGTAAGCTATCTTTGCTTTTATGACCTTAAGATGACATGCTTTATTTCAAATAATATATAGCCCTTTGCCCTGCTAAATGTTCTTCTGAGTTATTACACAGGCATAGTCACTGCTTATATTATTTATCAAAACTGGTTTGGATTCATGGGATAACAGGACATATCTATGATTTAGTATATATTAACTAGTTTCTTTAATATTTACAACTTCTGATTGTTTCAGAATAAATATTGGTACCTGTGTGAACAAAAAGCTGTTTACCGGCTTTTGACATAAATTGTGTCTCTCTGACAGTTATATGCTTATATGTTTTATGGCACAAGTTTTTTAAATGGTTACAAGTTATGTTTCCGGGGTGTTCCTGGTAAGTGCTTTCTACAGAAAATGACTTTGTATTTGAAATAAGAATGATGACATGAATTTATGGACTGTTCTGCCTATTAGAAGCTTTAACTGGTATCTGAAAGTTTTTATGTAATGGGAGATGTGTGTGTTTTCTTTTTTTTTTAGAATGCTTTTAAATGACTGTTCAGATGTTCTAAATTATATAGAGTTTAGTTATGAGAAAGGCTGTATTAAACTGTTTTTTTTTATGTGTGTTGTATGGTTTGTGGTGTCCGGAGGTGATTTCTTGTGTGTTGGAAGTTATTTTACTGTTTGGAAGTATCTGACAGTTATACTTTGCATTTGTTGCTGTAAATAAGCAGACTTTGTGACACAGTTAAAGTGAGGTCAGCAAACTGCACTGTGTAGTGTGCTGGGCGTGAAAATGTCAGTTTGAAATCTACGAAGTGAAGCTTTCTTACTTAGCTTATGACATCATACATTCTGTGCATGCAGATCAGATTGCATCACATCTAATGTGTATATGCAAGCCTAATTGTGAATATCAAGTCTCTGATTGGTTAATATAGCATAGTAGGCTTCTTTTACAAGAATTATGAGCTACACTGTCTGCAAACATATTAATGGTTCCCTTTTATAATAGTGACTATATTTTGTGATCAAATATATACACAAATGTTATTTTTTCTTGTAAACAGTGAATTATAGCCACTATTTCTAGTGAATATACTGGAGTTTTTTTATAAAAATAGATCTTTATAAATAACTTTCCTATGCAGCTAGCAAGTGTTTAGTATAGGCTTATACATTTACAAGAAATGCTTATGACTAATGGTAATAACTGTAAGGACACTCGAACACCATACTAAATCCTAACAAATATATGTATGAATAATTTTGATTGAACTATAATTACTTTGCATTTAATATGTTGATTTCCTTATTGTATCCTAGATATTGTTTATATTTCAGATGTCATGTTTTCAGTTATTATAAAGTCATGTTTTTAGTATATTAGCACTTTATGACAGGGAAAGGCCTCAGTAATATCTATGGCATGTGATAACACAACAAACAAGTTATGAGCTTCAATATTACCCTGTTACTATGGTAGATATTTACATATATCTCTAGCTTAATTTTGTCTTTGAGTCATTCACTTTTAAGACCTGTTATCCATAGTAAGTTTTATATAAATAATGTCTTTTACTAATTTTTGTGATTTTAACTGATGCCAGTTAATTATTATTGGTTTTAGTCAGTTATTTAAACATCTGCTATTCCAGAAGTTTAGGAGTTAATTAAGGACAAATATGTCTTATGGAATATTTCTAAAAATCAATGTTAATATCTTTTGGGAATGACACATACTCATTGTGTTCTAACACCCAATTCTTGTGAAGTTTTTATTTAGTGGGAGTTTGTCATGATAAGATTTATTCAGAGGGCAAGTAAATACAAATACTAAATGATTCTTTGATTTGTTCTGCCATTTTGAAGTTTTTATTAGAACTAATACAGATGACATGCTTAGGTATTTTGGGTAATCATTTAGATTGCTAATAAAGTTAATATTTCCTTAGTCTGTTAAGCACTAAATTCAGATTATATATATCCTAATATGTCTCTTGCTCCCTTAGTGAATAATTACTGTATAAATGTTTAATGTTTCTAATAATAGTGTATGTAACTCATCTCTAAAACCTAACTGGAATCAATATCTGATTAGTTGTTTATAACTACTGTTTTTCTCTTAATTTATAATATATTCTCCAGTTCTTACTTTGTTTTCATGGGCTCGAACCATCAAAGGTTGATGGTTGGGACAGGTAGTCTAGCAGATTTAGTTTTGTTTGCTAGACTAGGAATCTATTTTATTCCATGTATAGGGTGTATTAAAGTTTATATCAGAGTGAAACATGCTAATTTTTGTTATTTAACTGTTTTTCTAGTTTTGAAATGCCTAACACAATTGTTTTACTTTTATGTTTCATGGGGAAAGTTATTTGGATTGAGATAAATAGAAATACAACAATTGATATTCTATTGTCTATTCAGGAAGAGTATTATGTATACAGGATTCTATTAATACAAGTTCCTTTATTATTTCTTATCTTTAAATAATTCTGATATGGATTTAACTTTGATATTCTTAAATACTAATGGCTTAAACAGCCCATATCAGAGAGCCAACCTACTAAGGTATCTTAAACTAAACAAGGCTCAAGTAGTTTTTCTCCAAGAGAGACACTTTAAAATAAATGACACATTTATGTGGGACCCTAAGGAATGCACAATACTTGCTCAATCGTCTTATAAAAATAAGACCAGAGGCGTAACAATTCTATGGAAAAAGACTTTCTTAAATCCCCAAATCATTTACAAACAAGTAGATAATGATAGACTCATGGCCTTAGTTATACTTAAGTTTAATAATAGAATTTGGACCCTGGTTAATTTATACTGGTTCCCGTGTATGGGGGTTGTACTAGCTAAGAAACACTTAGACTGTATTACAACTACTTCTAATGGGAATATTATACTAGGAGGCAGACCTCTCAACCAGTTGGGGACAAATTTCAACAGAATCAGGGACAAGTCAAGAAAAAAATCAGGGACAATCAGGGACACTTTTAAAATATTAGTGCTATTAACTTGAAACATTGACAGAATCAGAGCATATGAATTAATACACATTTTCTGAAGTAAAAGAAGTTTATAACTCTTAATTATTTCATTATTCATTAAGTGTAATTCACCACCTTTCCTCCAAAAGTCACTAGTTTTAGGAGGGATTAAGAGGGACAGAGTTAAAATTTTAGTCAAAATCAGGGACAGTTGAGAGGTATGCTAGGAGGTGATTTCAGTTGTTTCACAGATATTACAGAAACTACCAACATGAAATCTCCTAGACTATTGTCCTCAGCCAAACAGTTAAAAAAATGGACAGAAATGTTTAAATTAAAAGATACCTTTAATGCTTTGGGACCAAATTCTTTACTATTCTCACACCAGGACTAATGACATGGTACCCAAACTAGAATAGGTAAAATCTATATCTCACAAGATCTTTATTCTAAAATCTTGACTTTTTCAATGCAACCTTGTCTCTTTTCAGATCATAATTCTGTGTTGTTAACAATACCTCATGGCTAAACAAAGATACCAAAATACTTATGCTACAAAGAGACAAATCCTGGAAAACATACCATCAGAACAAGCAGCCTGATATTTTTCTTTAATATAAACAACTCCGTAACTTTACTAAAAAACAAATCATCAGAGACAAAAAGTCCTACTATATTAAAATCCAGTCTAACCAATCAAAGAGCCCAAAACAGTTCTGGAATTCCATCAATTCTCTTCTCAACCCAGGAACCAAAAACAACCCCTGCCCTGACTCCAGCAAATCTGATCCTGAAATAGCCTCTCTATTCAACTCCTTCTTCACCAACTCCATAGCAGAACTGACCAAAACCTTCCCTAACAATAATCGTTCCCCTCAGCCTATACAATCTTCTTCACCACCCATACAACCCTCTGCCCCCAATCCTCCTCCAATATTCGAGCTTAAACCCATATCAACCTCCCATATGAAAAAATTACTCTCTAAATTAAAACCATGTTCCAATTCCCCTGACAATATCCCATCCTCATTCCTAAAAAGTGCCACAGATGGTATCGCTCTTCCTATTAGCATCCTGATCAATAGATCCATGCTGGGATCTTATGTGCCCAAATTATGGCATTAGCATCCTGATAAATAGATCCATGCTGGAATCTTATGTTCCCAAATTATGGCCTTAGCATCCTGATAAATAGATCCATGCAGGAATCTTATGTGCCCAAATTATGGCATTAGCATCCTGATAAATAGATCCATGCTGGGATCTTATGTGCCCAAATTATGGCATTCTGCCTTCATTCTACCTCTCCATAAAGGAGGCAAAAACAATAAAATCTCAAACTTTCACCCCATATCTATTCTCTCCCCAATCTCAAAACTTCTGGAAAAATGCATCCATATCCAGCTTATGCCATTCCTAACCAGTCACCAACTAGTCACTCCAACCCAACACGGCTTTTGACCTGACCATAGTACTATCCCTGCCCTTCTCTCCTCCTTAGACACAGTAAATCTTGCCGGCGACTCTGTAAACGTAGTATCAACAGTTCTACTAGATCTGTCCATGGCATTCGATACCGTCTCCCACACCCGTCTCTTGAACTCTTTCTAACCTTAATCTCTCCCAGAATACCTAATCCTAGTTCTCAAGCTACCTCTCTGACAGGTCTCAAGCTGTAAAATGGGGGATAAGCACCTCAGCCTTCCTTCCTACCCCCACTGGTGTACCCTGAGATCCATTCTCGGTCCAATGCTGTTTAATATCTTTATTAATGATTTCCACAAAGCCATACCCAATACCAAAATTGTACAATATGCAGACGCTTCTACCTTAATCTGCTGTGCCTCTAACCTCCCAGAGCTTCAAACTATGACCCAAACTGCTTTCTCCACCACTGAAAATTGGATGCTTCAAAACCACCTCTCGCTAAATGCCAATAAATCCAAAATTCTATTATTCTCTCACTCAAAATCTACCCCTCTTGATAAAAACTCATTCCAAGTTATTATCCAAAACAACTCTACAACTGAGGTTTTTCCCTTCGCAAAACTACTTGGGGTTACCATTGACGAACACCTAAAATTTGACACTCACATCCAGCAAAACATTAAGAAAACCCACATAAAACTAGGTATGCTATACAGGAACATCCACTTTCTCTCTCCTTCCACCAGACAAACTCTTTCCACTACCTATCTACTCCCCTCACTAATGTATGGTGCTCCTCTATTAACAAACATATCTGCCGCTGTCACCTCAAAATTGGAAGTCTGTTATAATAAGATTTCTAAATTTGCTACCAAAGCCAAATTCTCCTCCCATCATTGTATTGCCCATCATTTGTTAAATTGGCTTGAACTCTCCAACCATCTTGACTATCTTCAAATAACTGCTGCCCACAAACTAATTTTTCAACCAACTAAGTGCCCTGCTCTCTCCAACATACTTCTACCTTACTCCGCTGAGAGAACTCTTAGATCTACTCACCAAAACCTAATCACTGTCTGAAAACCCAGTCGTCCCACTGGTCAACTTCTGTTATCCTTTTCCTTAGCTAAAAAATGAAATTCTCTTCCTTCCTCTCGAAGGACTTGTGAAAACTTTGAAAGTTTTAAAACCCAGCTACATTCTTTCCTTTCTTCTAACAAGACATTCAGCTGCATTCTCCCCACCTAGTCTAATATTTTACTCCACCCCTAAACTCCTGACTTACTCTAAGTACTAGCTAACCATACAAAAAATGCACATATTGTAAATATCTTAATTGTACTATGTAATAAAATAACTTATGCCTGCTCTCTATACTATGGTTGTATCTGTAACTAAACTTTGTAATTGTGGAGCTTTTCTCCCTGGGCCTCCACTGAAAATGGGCTCCCTGAGCCCAGTGGATCTCCTTGGTCATCAAACTGGAAATAAATAAATAAATAATAAATACACTTGGAATTCAATCAGTTAGTTATTACTTCAAGGATTCCTTCATATATCACAAAAATTAAAAGACTTTAAATCTTGGATAACGTCTGAACTTCAGCTTTTCTTAGAGATTAATTATAAACCTGAAGCAAACACAATTATGGTTTGGGATTGTCTTAAGGCCTGTCTATATGGTAAAACCATTAGCTGGTACAGAAATAAAATTAAAGAATGGGGCTCAGAGTTACAGCAACTCCAAACTCAAATATTATCTCTTAAATCTAATAAAAACTTAATTGCTACAGATAATAATAAGAAAATAGAAGAAGCAAATAACAAATACAATGAAATATTATCCCATGAAACTAATTTAGCTATGGAAAAACTGAAATTAAATTCTTATGTTACGTCTTCTAAGCATCTCCATAACCTCTCTATGAAAGTTAAGATACAATCAAAATTAATAACATTGATAATATCTTTCATGAAGGGAAAAGGAAAAAAGTCTCAGACATAGGGGACATTCTGGATGCTTTTAATTATCATTATGCAGAGCATCATAAAGATAAAATAAGTACAAATGAATGTGAGAAGTTAGACAATATAGTTCCCAACAAAACAAGAATTCTTGAGGAACTTAAGTTATATTTACAAAAACCTATTTCTCAAAAGGAAATTATAGATGGAATTAAAAGAAGTAAGTCTAATAAAGCACCTGGGATAAATGGCTTAACTATCAAATTGTATAGATTTCTCTCTTCTTCTATAACCTCTCTCCTACATAAAACCTTTCTTGAAGTTCAAACATTAGCAAATATTCCTCCTTCTTCAAGATATTTTCTAATTTCCCCTATATCAAAAGAGAATAAGGACCCTAATCATTGCAACTCATATAGACCAGTTTCTTTGTTGAATAATGATTATAAACTATTTTTGTCAATTACGGTGAATAGATTGAAAATACCCATATCTAAAATAATTAATGATCGACCAAACTGGTTTTATACATAACAGACATACACAAGATAATATTAAAAGAGTATTAACTCTGATAGATTACCTCAATAGAGGAAACCATGAAGCAATTATAATAGGGATAGGTATTCAAAAGGCCTTTGACTCCTTAAATTGTGGTTATTTATTTAAAGTCTTACAGTTATTTGATTTTCCCCCCTTTTTTATAACATTGATAAAGAAAATCTATGTAAATAATCTAGCATATATCAAATTAGGTCTATTTACTTCCAAAGCAATCCAAATCACTAGAGGTACTAGAAAAGGATGTTCCATGTCCCCTATCTTGTTTGCTCTCTCCGTAGAAATGCTTCCATTTTAATAAGTAATAACCCAAAGATAAGCGGTATAAATATATATGACCAATATATTTCTAAAATAATGATATTTGCTGATGATGTCTTACTTACCCTACCCAACTCTAAGGAAGTGTTAGGTGAAGTGAATATAGTAATAACAAATTTCCAAAAAATCTCAGGACTCTCCTTCAACAAATCTAAATCAAAATATTTATTATTAAATAAAAAAAGAACGAACAGGTTCCAGTTAATCATATTATTGGAAACCAAGTTTCAACTCTAGACTGTTTAGGAATAGTCCTAGGTAAGAATATAGAGGAAACCTTACAGCTTAACTATGCTAAAGCCATAGAAGTAATCAAGACATTAATACGCAAATGGAATAATTTGTTTATAACATTTGATGATAGGTTACAACTGATAAAAATGGTTTTGTTACCTAAAATCTTATAGGTTCATAGGTTAGTACTAGGCTAACTGCCCTTGCGAGCCATTTTAAGCCTAGCCAATTATCCCTTGTGAGATTCAAACCCTGCACCTTGTGTTTGTAAGGCAAACACCTTAACCATTAGGCCACCCTCCCAACCCTATACATAGCACAAGCCCTTATACTTCCACCAGGAAAGAAAATCCTTAAAGAAATCACTTCAACTCTGTTGAAATTCCTGTGGTACCCCAAAAGAAATAGAGTGGCATATTCTCATCATATCAGAAAATGGGAACAAGGGGGGTTAAAATTCCCAGAGATTGAAACTTATATAAAGGCATCTATAATTACAATAGTGATGAATTGGATAAATCCTAGATACTCTTCCAATTGGAAACAGTTATACTCCATTATACTAATGAATGAATGAAAATTATTTATCAAAGAATGCTTTGGTAACTGACAAAGATAACAAGATATGGCACTATTTAAGTTTAAATTTACAGTATAGTACAACAAAATTAACTAAACTAACACTAATAAACAATATTGTTGATGTGTTTAGAAAATCCATTAACACAAATTTAAATATAAAACTGTGGCATAGATTTTTAATACCATTTACTATTACAAGGGATTTCCCTGATAAAACACATAGAGAGAGTTTTGGTTTATGGGAAAATAATAACCTATTTTGTTGGTTGCAATGTATTGAAAACCAACAAGCTTTGGACATGCAACATATATTGTCAACCTATGGCCTATCCCCTAATGACTGGTTGGTTCTTCAGAGTGTCACAGCATACACTAATGATCTGTGTAGAATAATACATAACTCATTCTTCAAAACCGTACCAAAAATTATCAACTGGATTTTTGGAATTCTGTATAATAATATCAATGTTAAGAATTAATTATCATATCTATATAACACGTTAATTGTCTATAAGACAGCTCCTAATGATTCTTACTGGCAATATCTAACTAAAGGGTTTCAAGTATCAGTATCAATGGAAGATAAAACAAACATTTTATTTTCAGTTAAACTAACTTCTTACTCACAATTCTGGAGGATTTTTCATTGGAAATTTCTACACAGATCTTTTTTGACACATGAGAAACTCTCCAAAATTAACACTTCAAACAGCAAGTTATATTGGAGATGTCATCTGTCCACTAATGCTGACTGGTCTCATATTTTTTTTGACCGTACTGATATTAAACCATGTTGGAATGCGATTAACAAATTTCTTCAAGCTATCTATACTGATATATTTGTTTTGAAAAAGTCTTTAATTTTATTGAATGTTGTTAATAGTAATAATATGAGGAAAGACAACCTGTATTTGTTGTGGACAATGTTAGCAATAGCCAGGAAATGTATAACTAGAAGATGGAACTCTAAAGTAGCACCCACAATGGAGGAATTCCTATCTTCACTGAAGAAATGCATACTAATGGAGAAAAGAACTAAAGAGCTAAGAACTTTTCCTAAGCCATTGGTTAATAGTCCGTGGAGGAAAGTTTTGAATTTGATTGATACCCTACAGATGGAAGCAAACTCTTCCTAACTATCATCGTTTATATAGTAACTTATTATTTAACTACAAATGTTTTTATCTGAATCCTTTTTGTCAGGCGAAATGTAAATACTGTGAATAGTTATTGAATGTTATGAATGTATTAAATTATTGTGTTATTCAATCAAAATAAAAATAATTTGAGTAAAAAAAAGAATTCATAGTGAAGGAGATCAGTGCTTATTAAGAATTCATAGTGAAAGAGATCAGTGCTTTTTAAGAATTCACAGTGAAGGAGAGCAATGCTTATTAAGAATTCATAGTCAGGGAGATCAGTGCTCATTAAGAATTCATAGTGAAAGAGATCAGTGCTTATTAAGAATTCATAGTAAGAGAGATCAGTGCTTATTAAGAATACATAGTGAGGGGATCAGTGCTTATTAATATTTATGTATTTATTTATTTATTGGCATTTGTTGACCAGGAAAGTCCACTGGGCAAAACCCATTTTCAATGGAGGCCTGGGAAGAAAAACTCCACAGTTAAAACAGACAACAAGAAGCAAACATAGTACACAATTAAAACAACGACCAAACCAAGAAAAAATTAGGACCAGTGAATAACAGCTCTACTTTCCAGAATTAATTTATTGTAAAACACTTGTTCCTTTCTCTAGCACCTCGGCTATAGCCTTTACAGAGTAAAAACCAGTCACCAAAAAAACTGCACTTTATATACATCATTTAAACATGTTGCAATCAATTAATCAGATATCAATTAATAAAACACATACTATCTCCTCTTAAAGGTAAAACACAGTTATATAAAACTTTGCCAATTACATTCCTTGTTTAACCCATATGGTAACAAAGTGCTATATTTCATAATCAAAGTTGATTCTTTATGCCTCAACATTTCTTTTAATTTATTTTTATTATTTATTTATTTTACATTTGTTGACCGGGCTAGTCTAACTGGACAAATATCCATTTTCAGTAGTAATAATTCCACATTTCCATATTGTAATAAAATTTGTTCTAACACTGTTACTTTCATACTATTTATTTCCCCATTATGCATTTGTTGAAATGTTCCGCTATGGGACTGACAAACTTATTATTTCTAATATCTCTCACATGCTCCTTTATTCTTTCAGCCAGTGACCTTTTAGTTTCCCCTATATAATACTTATTGCAGGGACAAGTTATAACATAAATTACTCCCTTACTTAAAGTTTTTTAGGAGACATGTCATAAAGTATTTTCGATTTATAGATGACCTAATTTTTATTTGTGAAGGGGGAGAATACTTGACATCTGGCTTTACAGAATATTTGAATGGTAATCAAGTTGGAATAAAATTTGATGATGTTCAAAGAGGGTCATAAGTTAATTATTTAGATTTGAAGTTAAAAGGATATAAAAATGAGAAAATTTATACGAATATATACAGGAAATTTGATCGGGTTAACTGGAAATTATATGGTAGTAGTTGTCATCTGAGTCATACAATGGAATCTATCCCCTTTGGTGAGATGCTTAGAATTAAAAGGGTAAGTAGTGATATCAAAGAAGCACGAGAAGAAGCTCATGAAGTAGCTTCTATTTTTATCACGAGGGGTTATAAGTCTGAAGATGTACTTGGAAGTTTCCATAAGGTATATGATGGAAAATTAAATAAAGCAAAAAGTATCAAATTAGGTAGTAAAAAAATAATAGAAGAAGTGAGTGAAATAAATAAAGAAATAATGTTTTTTGTTACCAAATATACTATATTTTCACAAAAAATGAATAGATTAATAAAGGATTATTGGAAGCAGATTATTAGAGAAGTGCCCTCGTTGTCACAAGTAGAATTAAAAATTTCTTACAAGAGGGGTAGAAGTTTGAAAGATTTTTTAGTGCATGGGAAATTTAAAAGGCCGAAGGAAAAGTTGTTGAGAAATATGGAGATGATGGGGACCTTTCCGTGTGGAAAGTGTTCCATCTGTCAACATATAGTAAACAAAGTAGATAAGATTGGTGTAAAAAAAATTGATACTTTGGGAACATACTCATGTTTAAGTAAGGGAGTAATTTATGTTATAACTGGTCCCTGCAATAAGTATTATATAGGGGAAACTAAAAGGTCACTGGCTGAAAGAATAAAGGAGCATGTGAGAGATATTAGTAATAATAAGTTTGTCAGTCCCATAGCGGAACAGTTCAACAAAAAGCATAATGGGGAAATAAATAGTATGAAAGTAACAGTGTTAGAAAAAATTTTATTACAATATGGAAATGTGGACTTATTAAAAGAAATGTTGAGGCATAAGGAATCAGTTTTGATTATGAAATATAACACTTTCTTACCATATGGGTTAAACAAGGAATGTAATTGGCAAAGTTTTATATAACTGTGTTTTACCTTTAAGAGGAGATAGTATGTGTTTTATTAATTGATATGTGATTAATTGATTGCAACGTGTTTAAATGATGTATATAAAGTGCAGTTTTTTTAGTGACTGGTTTTTACTCTGTAAAGGCTACAGCCGAGGTGCTAGAGAAAGGAATAAGTGTTTTACAATAAATTAATTCTGGAAAGTAGAGCTGTTATTCACTGGTCCTAATTTTTCTTAGTTTGGCTGTTGTTCTAATTTTGGCAGGAATTTTGGTGTGGTTCCTATAGAACACAATTAAATTACAGACCTGGGGAGAAAGGCTCCACATCTAAAGAAACAAAGTTTCACTGATATGTTAAATTGTACATCTGGGGAAAAAGGCTCCACAGTTAAAGAAATAAAATATCACCGAAACATAATTGCAAACAAATGTTATAGAAATTAATATGCATGCACAATATCACAGGAAAACTATTATCATAGTAAAAATAGGAACCATAGTAAAGGACAAGTAATACAGTATTTCCAGTCAGCAGGGTAGATTGAAATCAGAGGTGTTAGAAGGCAAGGATTCTTGTAAAAATAAGGTGAGATTAAGGGGGCTTACATTGTAATTTACATGCAGAGCTTGGATTTTATAAAAAGTAGGTTTTTAATGCAGCTTTAAGGGGCTTTAGGGAGTCTAGTTGGATAATGGAAGAGGGGAGGGCATTCCATAGTTTGGCTATGTTGTAGGAATATAGGCATTGTCCTGCTCTCTTGTTGGTTTTAGCTATGCTTAGAAGGGTTTTCTCAGAGGAGCAAAGCACTTGAATAGGGGGTATATGTGTGTATGATGCATTGGAGAGCTAGGCAGCTATTGGGTTGGAAAATTAATTTATGGGCAATAGTTAGTTGAGTAAACTGGAGCTAGTGGTGAAATTCTAACCAGGACAGGCTTGAGAGAGCGTCACAGTGGCGTGAGTGGTTAGGCAAGTTAGACGCATATTTTGCTATCTTATAATAGAATTGCTGTAGCTTACTATTGAGGAAATATGGAGGTTGGTGAAAATGGGGCTCCCATACATAAGAGATGGAATATGCAAATTGTTAGCTAATTTTATTCTAGTTTGTTTTTCAAGGTAGAGTTTGTGCCAGTATAATTTGCCCAGTTTGAAGTGGATATTCTTTACTGTGTTGAGTATATGTTGTTCAAAGGAGGGTTTATTGTCAATAGTAATTCCATGAAGTTTTGCAAATTGTACCTGTTCAATTTCAGTTTTGTTATGGGAGAGAATTATTCTGTAGTTGGAGGTTTTGATGCAAACAATAACAGTTTAGTTTTTTGGGGGATTAGCATAAATTGAGAGTCATTCAGCCAGATTTCTATAGAGGAGAAGGCATCTTGGGTGATTTTTCTTCAGGTTGGAGAAATTATTGGAGGATGAAATGATAGTTGAATCATCTGCATATAGAATTAGTATGCTTTGATAGGAGGCTTTATTTAGATCATTAATGAATATATTGAAAAGAAGAGGCCCTAAAATGGATCCTTGTGGAACACCTGTGTTGTTTGCTAAGTAATCAGTTAGTTGGTTTTGCCATCTGCCTGATTGCTGTCTGTTGTTTAGGTAGGAGGAAACCAGGTTATTGCACTTTGAGAGCAACCAAGTTTCTGTAGTTGTTGCAAACGTTTAGGGTGAGATACTGTGTTGAATGCTTTTAAAATGTCTAGTAGCTGTACAGAAGTGGGTAGGCCAGCATCAAGAGCTTTATTCACAATATCAGTAAAGGAGAGTAAAGCTGAGGTAGTACAATGGTTTGGGTGAAAACCATGTTGAGTGGGAGATAGGAGGTTATTGTTGATGAGATGGTTAAGTAGTTTGGTTTGAATATATATTTTCTAAGATTTTTTGACACTGGGGAGGGAATGGAGATGTGCCAGTAGTTTCAGACATCATGGGTATTTCCTCCTTTGTGAAGTGGGGTAATAATGGATTTTTCCCCAGTAGGGGGATATATGATTCAGTGATAGAGTGATTGATTAGAATGGTGACTGGGTAAGCTATAGTTCTGGCTGCTAGCTGTAAGTATTCTGAAGGTAAGTTAGCAGAGAGTGAGCAGTAATTGATAGTGAGGAGATCAGTGCTTATTAAGAATTTATAGTGATGTAGGAGATTGGGAGGCCATGGTGGAGCAGCAGTTAGCATTGTCGCCTCACAGCAAGAGGTTCTCCGGTTCAATTCTCGGCTGGGGTGCCTTCTGTGCAGAGTCTGCATGTTCTCCTTCTGGTCGTGTGGGTTTCCTCTGGGTGCTCCGGTTTCCTCACACATCCCAAAGACATGCGCTAGGTGGATTGGACACTCTAAATTGGCCCTAACCCTAGGCATGAGTGAGTGTGTACATGAGCCTTCTGTGGAAGGTTGGGCTGGCAACTCGACACCGTAAAAACTCTACTGCTAGTCATGAGCAGACAGGTGATCCGCTGTGGCAACCCCTAAGCGGGAAAAGCCGAAAGATGAAGAAGAAGTGATGTAGGAGATTAGTGCTTATTAAGAATTAATAGTGAGAGAGGAGGTCAATTCTTATTAAGAATTCATAGTGAGGGAGATTGGTGCTTATTAAAATTCATAGGGAGGGAGATCAATGCTTATTAAGAATTCGCAGTAAAGGAGATCAGTGCTTATTAAGGAGATATATGCTTATTAAGAATTCATAGTGAGGGGGATCAGTGCTTATTAAGAATTCATAGTGAAGGAGATCAATGCTTATTAAGAATCCATAGTCAGGGAGATAAGTGCTTATTAAAAATTCATACTGATGTAGAAGATCAATGCTTATTAAGAATTAACAGTGAGAGAAGAGATCAGTGCTTATTAAGAATTCATAATGAGGAAGATCACTGCTTATTAAAATTCATAGTGAGGGTGATCAATGCTTATTAACAATTGATACTGAGGGAGATCAATGCTTATTAAGAATTCATAGTGAAGGAGCTCAGTGCTTATTAACAACTGATATTGAGGGAGATCAATGCTTATTAAGAATTCATAGTGAGGGAGACCAGTGCTTATTAAGAATTCATAGTGAGGGACATCAGTGCTTATTAAGAATTCATAGTAAAGGAGATCAGTGCTTATTAAGAATATATAGTGAGGGAGATCAGTGCTTATTAAGAATTCATAGTAAAGGAGATCAGAGCTTATTATGAATTCACACTGAGGGGGGTCAGTGCTTATTAAGAATTCATAGTGAGGGAGATCAGTGCTTATTAAGAGTTAATAGTGAGAGAAATCAATGCTTATTAAGAATTCATAGGGAAGAGATAAATGTTTATTAAGAATTCATATTGAGGGAGATCAGTGCTTATTAATAATTATTTGTGAGGGAGATCAGTGCGTATTAAAAATTCATAATAAGTGAGGTCATTGCTTATTAAGAACTCATAGGGAGGGAGATTAGTGCTTATTAAGAATTTATAGTAAAGAAAATCAGTGCTTATTATGGAGATCAATGCTTATTAAGAATTCATAGTGAAAGAGATCAATGCTTATTATGAATTCATAGTGAGGATGATCAGTGCTTATTAAGAATTCATAGTAAAGGAGATCAATGCTTATTAAGAATCCATAGTCAGGGAGATCAGTGCTTATTAAGAATTTATAGTGATGTAGGAGATCAGTGCTTATTAAGAATTAATAGTGGGAGAGGAGATCAATTCTTATTAAGAATTCATAGTGAGGGAGATTGGTGCATATTTGAATTCATAGGGAGGGAGGTCAATGCTTATTAATAATTCACAGTAAAGGAAATCAGCTCTTATTAAGGAGATAGATGCTTATTAAGAATTCATAGTGAGGTGGATCAGTGCTTATTAAGAATTCATAGTGAAGGAGATCAATGCTTATTAAGAATCCATAGTCTGGGAGATCAGTGCTTATTAAGAATTTATAGTGATGAAGGAGATCAGTGCTTATTAAGAATTAATAGTGAGAGAGGAGATCAATTCTTATTAAGAATTCATAGTGAGGGAGATCGGTGCTTATTAATAATTCACAGTAAAGAATATCATTGCTTATTAAGGAGATAGATGCATATTAAGAAGTCATAGTGAGGGAGATCAGTGCTTATTAAGAATTCATAGGTTCTTAGGTTCATAGATTAAAAATTCATAGTGAAGGAGATCAATGCTTATTAAGAATTCATAGTCAGGGAGATCAGTGCTTATGAAGAATTCATACTGATGTAGGAGATCAATGCTTATTAAGAATTAATAGTGAGAAAGGAGATCAATGCTTATTAAGAATTCATAATGAGGGAGATCATTGCTTATTTGAATTAATAGTGAGGGAGATCAATGCTTATTAACAATTGATACTGAGGGAGATCAATGCTTATTAAGAATTCATAGTGAGGGAGATCAGTGCTTATTAACAATTGATATTGAATGAGATCAATGCTTATTAAGAATTCATAGTGAGGGAGATCAGAACTTATTAAGAATTCATTGTAAAAGAGATCAGTGCTTATTAAGAATTCATAGTGAGGGAGATCAGTGCTTATTAAGAATTCATAGTAAAGGAGATCAATGCTTATTAAGAATTCACAGGGAAGAGATCAATGCTTATTAAGAATTCATAGTAAAGGAGATCAATGCTTATTAAGAATTCATAGTAAAGGAGATCAATGCTTATTAAGAATTCACAGGGAGGAGATCAATGCTTATTAAGAATTCATAGGGAGGAGATCAATGCTTATTAAGAATTTGTAGTGAGGGAGATCAGTGCTTATTAAGAATTAATTGTGAGGGAGATCAGTGCTTATTGAAAATTCATAATATGTGAGATCTTTGCTTATTAAGAACTCATAGGGAGGGAGATCCGTGCTTATTAAGAATTCATAGTAAAGGAGATCAGTGCTTATTATGGAGATCAATTCTTATTAAGAATTCATAGTGAGGGAGATGAGTGCTTATTAAGAATTCATAGTGAAGGAGATCAATGCTTATTAAGAATCCATAGTCAGGGAGATCAGTGCTTATTAAGAATTCATAGTGAAGGAGATTAGTGCTTATTAAGAATTTATAGTGAAGGAGATCAATACTTATTAAGAATTCATACTGAAGGAGATCAGTGCTTATTAAGAATTCATAGTGAAGGAGATCAATGCTTATTAAGAATCCATAGTTAGGGAGATCAATGCTTATTAAGAATTTATAGTGTAGGAGATCAGTGCTTATTAAGAATTAATAGTGAGAGAGGAGATCAATTCTTAAGAATTCATAGTGAGGGAGATTGGTGATTATTAGAATTCATAGGGAGGGAGGTCAATGCTTATTAAGAATTCAGAGTAAAGGAGATCATTGCTTATTAAGGAGATAGATGATTATTAAGAATTCATAGTGAGGGGGATCATTGTTTATTAAGAAGTCATAGGTTCATAGGTTCATAGATTAAGAATTCATAGTGAAGGAGATCAATGCTTATTAAGAATCCATAGTCAGGGAGATCAGTGCTTATTAAGAATTCATACTGATGTAGGAGATCAATGCTTATTAAGAATTAATAGTGAGAGAGGAAATCAATGATTATTAAGAATTCATAATGAGGGAGATCATTGCTTATTAGAATTCATAGTGAGGGAGATCAATGCTTATTAACAACTGATACTGAGGGAGATCAGTGCTTATTAAGAATTCATAGTGAGGGAGATCAGTGCTTATTAAGAATTCATAGTGAGGGAGATCAGTGCTTATTAAGAATTCATAGTAAAGGAGATCAGTGCTTTTTATGAATTCACAGTGAGGGGTTCAGTGCTTATTAAGAATTCATAATGAGGGAGATCAGTGCTTATTAAGAATTCATAGGGAGGAGATCAGTGCTTATTAAGAATTCATAGTAAAGGACATTGGTGCTTATTAAGAATTGATAATAAGTGAGATCAGTGCTTATTAAGAACTCATAGGGAGGGAGGGAGATCAGTGCTTATTAAGAATTCATAGTGAGGAGATCAGTGCTTATTAAGAATTCATAGTAAAGGACATCAGTGCTTATTAAGAATTTATAGCGAGGGAGATCAGTGCTTATTAAGAATTCATAGTAAAAGAGATCAGTGCTTATTAAGAATTAATAATGAGGGAGATCAATACTTATTAAGAATTCACAGGGAGGAAATCAATGCTTATTAAGAATTCATAGGAAAGAGATCAATGCTTAATAAGAATTCATAGTGAGGGAGATCAGTGCTTATTAAGAATTAATTGTGAAGGAGATCGATGCTTATTAAAAATTCATAATAAGTGAGATCATTGCTTATTAAGAACTCATAGGGAGGAAGATGAGTGCTTATTAAAAATTCATAGTGAAGGAGATCAGTGCTTATTAAGAATTCATAGTGAGGGAGATCAGTGCTTATTAAGAATTCATAGTGAAAGAGATCTGTGTTTATTAAGATCTCATAGTGAGGGAGAGCAGTGCTTATTATGGAGATCAGTTCTTATTAAGAATTCATAGTGAGGGCGATCAGTGTGAGGAGGGGATATTGCAGTAGCAGAATGGTTAGGAGAAGGGGATATATCAGCTGCAGAAAGGTCAGTAGGAACAGCATGTCATACTAGGGAGCAGTCTCAGGGAAGGACGAGCACTAGATGTCATTCATTGTTTTGTGCAATCCCACATGCATGGTAGTGGCAAGATGGTGACGTGATTTGGGAGCCTTAAAAAGTCATGATTCAGGTATAGTCATGTATTTTCTGGCCAAATTATGTAGGTGAAAATGGGAATATAGGGAAGTGCTGAAAAGGGTGAAGCAAGCAAAGTATATAACATGAGGTAAAAACCTAAGGAATTTTTTGTGCGTGTTTCAGGTGCCCATTTTATATACATGAAGCGAAGGCAAGTTGGGGAAGGGATAACATAGGAAGATAACAGTGTTAGAGTAGGGAGCAGAGGCAGGCAAGCAAAGAAAAAGACAGATAAAACTGACAGGGAATTGCTGACACAATGAGTGAGGGGGGACTGCAATAAAGAAAGAGATACTAGACAAAGAGAGCAAAGACAACAGTGATAGGGAGGAATGGACAACAAACATGGGAGAGCATAGAAGCAAAAGGGATGGACATAGCAGGCTGGGGGATAGGATGATGTTGCAAAACTGAACTCCCTGCCTGCCATGACCCAGCAGGAGCTTACTGACCACCTGGAGCTCCTTCATCAGGGACATTTGGCTCGCGTGTTCTAGCCAGAGTATACATCTCAACTGTCCTAATGTTCATAGAATTTCCAGATTTTTGCCTCATATTTGTGGTCTGTTCCTCATAAAATTTGTCATTTTCTGAAAAATCATTGATGATTGAAGTCACTAAATAATGACAGACATTTGAGTTTCAGACTTCATATCCTTCAGAAAAATAGCATGCCAATGCAAAACCTATTATTGTAGCAACCTAAGTTTACAAGAGCAGCATTTAAAAATTGTCCTTATTTTTGGGCTTTTGTCCCCCTGTATTTTTGCCTTTGTCCATATTTCTTGTGCTGAGAGGGTGAAGGTTCAGGGATAAGAGCCAGAGTGGGGCATGGCTGTGAGTCAGTGAGATGCACCCCCTACTATGTCCTCCTGCAGCTGACAGGTGAAAAAGCTGTCATCCCTACTGGCAGTGCCAAAAAACAAACTCCCAACCACAGTGACAATGACGTGTTAGACAACCAACTGGGCAATCAAAACCACAGCCATTAAACAAACTCCGACCTACAGTGACAATGGCATGTTAGACAACCAATTGGGGAATCAAAACCACAGCCATTAAACAAACTCCCACCCACGGTGACAATGGCATGTTAGACAACCAATTGGGGAATCAAAACCACAGCCATTAAACAAACTCCCACCCACAATGACAATGGCATGTTAGACAACCAATGGGGAAATCAAAACCACAGCCATTAAACAAACTCCCACCCACAATGACAATGGCATGTTAGACAACCAATGGGGAAATCAAAACCACAGCCATTAAACAAACTCCCACCCACAATGGCAATGGCATGTTAGACAACCAATGGGGAAATCAAAACCACAGCCATTCAACTCCCACACACAGTGACAATGGCATGTCATACAACTAGTGGGAGAATCAAAACAGTAGCCATTATCCCTAGAGATAAAACCAAAGTGGTTTGTCAGGAATACTCAAAATCCATTAAACTTCATACAGGCAAGTGTACCCTGTTTGTGAGTCACAGAAGAAATGCATTATTTTCCCAGTGCAAAAGACAAAGGTCCATAGATCTGGGGGGGGGGGGTATCAAAACTATTTTTATCACCATCAATCCATTCAACATTAAAGGCAGAATTTTGAGTTTGAACTGAATGGTCACAAGTCTGTCCCAGCTTTCTGTTTAGATCTTCCAACACAGGCTGTAAATTAATGATTGTCAATTAAAAACTCTCAGGCACATCGTTAAACTCACTGGGGAGTGGACCACATGTGATGTTAGTCTGCTCAGTGATGGAATGCCATACTGCTAAAAGCTTAATGATAACAAAAAGGATAAAGCTCCGACAAGTGCGATGGTAAAAACAAACAATAAAAACAAAAAGGATAAAACTCCAACAAGTGCAATGGTAAAACAAACAATAAAAACAAAAAGGATAAAGCTCCAACAAGTGCAATGGTAAAAACAAACAATAAAAACAAAAAGGATAAAGCTCCAACAAGTGCAATGGTAAAAACAAACAATAAAAACAAAAAGAATAAAGCTCCAACAAGTGTGATGGTAAAAACAAACAATAAAAACAAAAAGGATAAAGCTCCAACAAGTGCGATGGTAAAAACAAACAATAAAAACAAAAAGGATAAAGCTCCAACAAGTGCGATGGTAAAACAAACAATAAAAACTCTAAATGCACACAAAAGCAAACACCATCAAGTAATGGCATGTGTGAGACAAGCATACAGATAAGAAGGAAAAATGCAGCTTAAGCAAATGGTTCCGTTACAATGTTGTAGGTACTGTACTCAGGGAAATACACCAACTGATTCAAAGTACAAATGATGGCATACACAAAATTCTGCCTTTACAGTGGAGGGGGGATTAAATTCACAGCCAACATCATATGCAGTCAGAAAAGCAAAACATCAATTTCTTGAGCTACTTGTAGAATCCGAGTGAAGTTTGAAGTCAGTTACAGACTAATGTCATCAAACAGGTATACTGAGAAAGAGGATCTGTGAATGTACTCTATCCTTCTCTGCAGCTCCTCAGTTTCTGCAATAGCTTCAGAGGTAATGGAGAGTGAAACAGCACTGTGTAATAAATGTAGATGACACACTGGCAGGCTGTATGTGTAGGTAAGACAAGGGTTACTTACCGTACATAGGTGGTGGCTGTAACCTCTGCCTTCCCACCAGCCAAATCAGTTGGAATGGTATCACCTTGTGTTGCTGTAATTATGGCAACATTGTTCTCCGGAGCATAGGATCCCTGTGTCAGTGCTGTGCAAATACATTCCAAGCCTCAGTCTTACACTGAGGTACTGCATATCCCCTCTGCAACAGTGTCTGTCAATAATATTTATGGAGGAAATGAAGGAAGATCTTAGATTCCTCAGCATACCACCTGTGTGCCCTTAATGGAGCACTGTCTTCTCCTTTTGCAGACATATTCTTCACTTAAAAGTACCAAAGAGAAATGGAGGTACTTTGTGATCTCACACCAGCACTCATGTGTGCCAACTACCATGCTCCATCAGGTGTGTCATCTGCATGACTAATGGGGGGCATTATAATAAGTGTACTGTATCACAAAGTCTAAATATTGCACTTTAAGATGTGAAATGTCTCTTTACATGCTGTGAATAAAGCATGCAGTACACCAACTTCATTTCCAGTACTTATTTCCCCCCCAGAGCCACGGGGTGAACCACAACACTCAATCCCTTACACAAAAGTGAGACTTCAGTGGACTCAGGTAATTATAGACACATACACCTGGCCAGTCTTATCTGTAAGGCTATGAAAAGTATCATACTAGAATTAATATAAATAAAGATATAAGTAGTCTAAAGACTCTTGACCCAACTCAGTTCTGATTCATCAAGGGCAGGTCCTGCCTACTTAATCTGTTCGACTTCTGAGGCAGTGAACAGTAGAAAAAACAGTGCACACCACAAATCTAGACCTTGCGGTGGCATTCATTACCATACCATACCCAGACATCATAGATAAACTCTCCTGGCTAAATGCTAATCCCTAGGTAACTTATTGGACAGTAAATTGGCCAGCAAACAAAACCCAGCAAATTATGGTGGGTGAATCTACCCCCTCCAAAATAACTAGTGGCATATCCTAGGGTCAGTCCTTGGGCCAATCCTCTTTGGCATTTACTTTTTGGAAGCCAAAGCTAATGTCAAAGGTTTGTAGTTAACCAAGTTTGCAGGTGACCTTAAATGTGGTGCCATCATAAACTCCCCAGAGGACACCACAGTCTCCCAAGAAGGTCTGTTCTAAGCAAATACCTGGTGTCAAAACCATGGATTAAAACTAAATGCCAAGACGTGTATAATTGTATCCTTCAGCAAATATGGTTTCCTTTATAACTATCACATTGAAAATATAAACCTGAAAATTGATCCTCTAGTTAGGGATCTAGGAACCTATGTCACCCATAAACTGGTCACCATATATCTGTTCTTGTAAGAAAGTTTTTTTAATTGTACAGATTAAATCTACAGGTATTGCTTCCAGATCAAAGGATGTAATCATTCCACTGTACTCAGCACTCATAAGACTGATCATTGAGTACAATGCCCCATTTAATATGCATCTCTCTAAACACCTATCACAACTGTAATGACCTCTATACTTTCTCACTAAAAGCAAATCAAGGACATAAATGATAAATAATATGCAAACCAACTCAAAGCCTTGTTCCTCTTCCCAGCATCACACAGGCTACTGAGAGGTGCTCACTGCCTCATGTATTGAGCCTCAATCGACCCTGTTCTGTCAGACCTACTGCACATTTGCAAGTCGAATGGTGTCATAAACACCTGCTCAAGTGATCTCAATCTCTTTTGCAATACAGTAGAACATAATAAAGGGACATGTATGTATCACAGAGAATATTTCTCCTAAGGAAGCAGAGTAGTTCTCTTACTGTATTCAGATGTAATATGGATAAATAGATAGTTAACGACAAATTCAGTCCTAGTTAAGCTCCCTCATGGATAGATGAAACATGTAAATGTCTCAGCATATCCATGTTTGGTCCATCTCTGGATTATTTATATGCAAAATAGAAGGGCTAAAAACTACCTGGGGAATGTAAGATCCTCACAGATCAATAGCCTTATAAGTACCTATAAACCTATTATATAGCCGCGAACATGTATCCATCTGGCACTGCTGCACAGCATTTGCTGCTAATGGTAAGCGTGTCTATGGTTTGCATACACCCAGTGCATTGTCGCTTATCACACAAATTCTGTCACAGTAATTTGAAAACACTTTCTGAACCCAGCCAGTGTCAGTTATTTAAAATTGAGATGGACTTTGGTGAATGTATATTGAAAAGCATAAACAGAAAAAAAAATTGGCATTTAATATGGTTTACTAAAGTGTTTAACAATGACAAGCACTGTGTGATAATATAACTACATTATAACCGATGACTCAAGAAATCAGATATGGGGCCAGGAGCTGAGAAGAGTATTCAGCATGAGGTTACAGACTCATGTAACACAGTAAACAGAGTCTGTAAGTGATTCTATGGAAACAGCCCTTGGTAGAGTTACAGAGGTCAGCTTCTGGTCAACAGATGGAGGGGAATTGCAAGGTTGTACATGTTATCTGAGAGCAAAAGACTGTAACTGAGGGAAGACGTGAAGCCAAGTGTAGTCAGGGGTCAAGAAATAAGTGGGAGTGGCAAAGGACAGATTAATTAAAATACTGTAACTAAGAGAAGACGTGAAGCCAAGTGTAGTCAGGGGTCAAGAAATAAGTGGGAGTGGCAAAGGACAGATTAATTAAAATGCTGTAAATAAGGGAAGACATGAAGGAAAGTGTAGTCAGAGGTCAAGAAATAAACGCGAGTGGCAAAGGACAGATTAAAATACTGTAACTAAGGGAAGGCAAGAAGCAAAGTGTAGTCAGGGGTCAAGAAATAAGTGGGAGTGGCAAAGGACAGATTAATTAAAATACTGTAACTAAGAGAAGACGTGAAGCCAAGTGTAGTCAGGGATCAAGAAATAAGTGGGAGTGGCAAAGGACAGATTAATTAAAATACTGTAACTAAGAGAAGACGTGAAGCCAAGTGTAGTCAGGGGTCAAGAAATAAGTGGGAGTGGCAAAGGACAGATTAATTAAAATGCTGTAACTAAGAGAAGACGTGAAGCAAAGTGTAGTCAGGGGTCAAGAAATAAATGCGAGTGGCAAAGGACAGATTAAAATACTGTAACTAAGGGAAGACATGAAGCAAAGTGTAGTCAGGGGTCAAGAAATAAGTGGAAGTGGCAAAGGACAGATTAATTAAAATACTGTAACTAAGAGAAGGTGTGAAGCCAAGTGTAGTCAGGGGTCAAGAAATAAGTGGGGGTGGCAAAGGACAGATTAATTAAAACACTGTAAGTAAGAGAAGACGTGAAGCCAAGTGTAGTCAGGGGTCAAGAAATAAGTGGGAGTGGCAAAGGACAGATTAATTAAAATACTGTAACTAAGAGAAGACGTGAAGCCAAGTGTAGTCAGGGGTGAAGAAATAAGTGGGAGTGGCAAAGGACAGATTAATTAAAATACTGTAACTAAGAGAAGACGTGAAGCCAAGTGTAGTCAGGGGTCAAGAAATAAGTGGGAGTGGCAAAGGACAGATTAATTAAAATACTGTAACTAAGAGAAGACGTGAAGCCAAGTGTAGTCAGGGGTCAAGAAATAAATGCGAGTGGCAAAGGACAGATTAAAATACTGTAACTAAGGAAAGACATGAAGCAAAGTGTAGTCAGGGGTCAAGAAATAAGTGGAAGTGGCAAAGGACAGATTAATTAAAATACTGTAACTAAGAGAAGACGTGAAGCCAAGTGTAGTCAGGGGTCAAGAAATAAGTGGGGGTGGCAAAGGACAGGTTAATTAAAATACTGTAACTAAGAGAAGGAAAGCAGCAAAGTGTAGTCAGGGGTCAAAGAAATAAGTGGGGGTGGCAAACAGATTAAAATACTGTAACTAAGGGAAGACGTGAAGTGAAGTGTAGTCAGGTGGCAAGAAATAATTGGGGGTGTAACAAAGGACAGATTAATTAAAATACTGTAACTAACGGAAGACTTGAAGCAAAGTGTAATCAGATGGCAAGAAATAATTGGGGGTGTAACAAAGGACAGATTAATTAAAATACATTGAGGGTGTCCTCTGTATACTGGTCAATCTGTTATCGATCCATCTCAGGACAATGGCTGTCAGTATATTGCTTGAGGTTTAAATAACAGTAAGAATATGCCAAACAAAACACTGTGACAACTGAATCATGTCTGAACTGCTGCAGAAAATATATACTGTGGTGATGCTACACAAAATGTTTGATTCTGAAACAGTGTTTTGATGTTTGTCTAGGGTGAGCCAGGCCCAGGGGGAACTCCAGGACTGATGGGACCCCCAGGACGAATGGTAAGTTACTCATCATCCTGAATAAAGGTGTCTCTCTTGTTATGTGAAGCAAGTATTTCATGTTTTTATTACCTTTACATACTGCTGGTTTTTTTCTGAACTGTCAGCACATATCACATTGAGTAAAGGTCACTTAGTATTTTTAAAATTATATTTCCATGTGTGCAGCAATACTATTGCTGGGCTGCAGTTCTTACATTTAAAACAGCTTGCTTTTAATTACAGACATACTTGACTAGTTTTGATGGTGCTAAATACTAGATGGGACTCATATTTATAAAAGAGCTGGTGGACAAAGGGATGAATTATGTTAACCAATGCTACTATTCTAAGGGGAGTTCTGAAGTCACAAGGTGTATGATATTTTTTAGACAAACATTGCACTCCCACACTTACTGATAAAGTCTGTGTGGACTACTGAAGGACTTTGGATAGTATAAAATCAAAAACTGTTGTAGAAAAACAATAGAAGAGGGAACAGAGATACCTTATCTAAGCAACTGATAAGACCCTGTTTATGTAACATAAGGATACATACTCTAAATAGAGGGTGGTGGGTCCCCTTCAGCTCATGTTTGAATCCCACACTTTTTATTGTAGCGTGAAGAAGTCAGTATGTGCTCATAGCAACATATACAGGCAACATCATAGCAGCTTTCCCACTTATAACTGGGGAGGCTGGAACAGAACTACAAGCAAAGCTGAACTGGTTGGTCCTCTGTATCCAAGACAGTAGCTCAGCTTATAATTTAATTAATTAGCAGCCATTATCCCAAGAAACAAAATAGGGCTGTGGACCCATGGAGTAGACATACAGAATGGGTAGAGGACAGGAAATTAATAGTGGAGATCCAGAAGGCATGCTACAAACAGTCGAGAAGTGAGGAGACATGTCTGTATAACACAGCAGAGTTATAACTGTATTTAAAGATCAGTATGGGTATGATTCTTATTTCCTCCCACTGACAAAACAACCTTAAACACCAAGAGTGACATAAATAATATTTTAGAATGTCTGTGTTTTCTGTCTGGTCATACCATGCAAATCAGCTGGGTTTTTAATTCAAGTTGATTACATAGTCTCATTAGTGAAAGAACAGGTAGCTTACATCCTTCTAGGTTGAGAACTGCTGATTGAGGGCTCAGTGTCTGTTATTCTAAAAGTGTATTAATTCTGGTTGGCTTTCAAGCCAGTTATTTTACATTAAGAGGGTTCGTGGTCTGCACTCTTGTGGGAGGAGAGGCTGGACTCTGCCCTTCTGAGCTGGGAATTTCTGGTTAAAGGCTTATAGTGCATGCATATCTGAACTGTTCCTGTTTGCTGTGGCATAGACTGGATTCCTGCTGGATCTAGCTTTGTTTGTGTAACTTGAGCACTAATCCAGACATTCTCTAAAGTATTCAATGGTATTTATTACTGCTTGGTTGTAACTTGATTAAAGTGTAGCTATCATTCAAGTCTTTTGGATTAAGCACTTGGGCTTCAGAACAGTTGTTTTACATTAGGAAGGTTTGTGGCAAGCACTGTGGTGGCAGGACAGGTAGCTTTCATCCTTCTAAGTTGGGAACTGCTGATTGAGAGCCCAGTGTCCAAGTGTATTAGTTCTGGTTTAGGCACTTGGGCTTCAGGCCAGTTATTTTACATTAAGAAGGTTCGTGGTCTGCACTCTTGTGGGAGAAGAGACTGGACTCTGCCCTTCTGAGCTGGGAATTTTCTGGTTAAAGGTTTATAGTGCCTGAATATTTGAACTGTATCTTACTGAAATTGGTTCACCTTGTTAGATCCAGGCCTACTGAATCTAGCTTTGTTTATATGCTTGTTGTTTGTTTGCTTGTTATTTCCCGAGCTAATTTTCCACCACCTACGCAACAACTTCAGCTTCTGTGGATCACTAGTGATATCTGCATTGCTTACTGTACTTATTTCCTTGTTTCACTTGAAAGAAAGTTACTGTTTGTCGTTTTGCATTTAGTTACTTGTAACACATTGCACTCAAGTTACCTGGCACTTGCTCACTAAAGCAATTATATAAGTCAGCACTAAAAATTAAAAGCACTACACCCTCACTCCCCACTGGCCCTTGTTTTCTTATTCTAGCATGTCCAAAGGTCAGTTGTCAATCTCGTCCAGCTGGTGAATCTGGGAATCTTGAGGCAATGTTATAACTGCCTCATGCAGACAGGAGGAGAAGGCAACTACACACACCACAAATCCAGCCTCACATAATGCTACCACTCCACTGAATCAAACACATAAACACACAAAGAGAGGCTCTGAGTAAAAATTTACCTAAACAGCAGAGGCCTCCAAAGCAGACACCCAAACAACTGCTACCTCAAGACACCCCACAAGCAACACATAAACCACAAAACACCAAACATACTTGTCATAGGTGACTCCATAGTCAGACACACTGACGTCCCACTCACCAGGCTGAACAAGGAGAGGGTCACAGTAACATAACACAAGCACTGGGTCCATGGTGGCAGTACAAAATATGACACAGTCATTGTCCATGCTGGTGTTGGACTACATGAAAAGAGACATAGAGGAGCTCTCTGATTATGTAGCCCAGGCAGGTATGACCCTAACCCTGAGCAGTATCCTTCCTTCACCAAGAATGATGCCACAATATAGAGACAAGATGATCAGCTTTAACAATTGGCTTAATGTCTGGTGTCATTCAAAGGGGATCCAGTGTCTGTCTGCCTGGGATGACATGCTTGACAAGCCACGCTGCTTATGAGGATGGCTTGCACCTGTCACCGGATATTGGCTAAGGCTCTTGCCACCCCATAGTGCCTTTTTAGGCAAGGCTCAAATTCTAAACCTACCTCCCTAGAAAACAAAAATGGGAAGAAACTGAGGGTAATGCTGCTCAATGCCAGAAGTCTAAATCTCAAAATGCACACACTCGAGGCCCTTCTCAGTATGGAGAACATCGATGTCTGTGCTGTAACTGAAACCTGGTTCAAGGCTCCTGAGAGCACCCGGCACTATTAGGTTTTACCTCATATCATGCGTTCGCCCCAAAACCCGGACCACACCACAAAAGGAGGGTGTATCCATATTCATAAAGGATACTCACACCTCCAGGTTGGTGGCAATGCACAAGCTTCGAAACCATCCAGGTGCAACTAACCATAGGCAAAACAAATTGTAGCATGCTACAGGCCACCCTCTCAAACTCAGGAACCCCACACAGCCTTCCTGAAGACACTGGAGGGTATAAATGTATCTCCAAACACCATCATATTGGGTGACTTAATATAGACTGGGAACATTACTCAAGCCCTAACTTTCTAGCCCAACGGTTCCTGGAGTTCATAAATTCAAATGCCATGGAACAGCTAGTCACTGTTCCCACGAGAGGAGAAAATATACTAGATCTCATTGTCACAAACATGGGGACAAAATGCTCCACACCGAAGTATATCCCTCATTGGTGAGATCTGATCATAAACTAATCTCACTGGAAATCCACATCCCGCCCCCACCCCAAGCAAAAAGACCATAGTGAAGAACTTCTAAAGCAAACTTCACACTACTCAAGACTGGTGTGGTATCCTTCAAGGCCCCTGAGCCAGAGGAAACCACAACCCAAGCTTGGAAGCCCTTACAAATGCCTTCTATGAACACCTCCAGGACTGCATGGATCAGGCAATCCCAAATAAAACCAAGACTCTTTCCACAAAGGGCAAACGTCCAGTCTGGTGGACCCCAGCCATTAACAAACTTTACAATAAGAGGAGAAAGCTATTACATGATAGAACAAAATCCATAAAAGGGAAGTCACCCTGATCATTATTAGTAAAAAATACGAGCACTCATAAAATCAACTAAGGCCAATTTTGAGAGAAAAATTGCCATGGATTCAAAGGACAATCATAAGGCCTTTTCAGCTATGTTAGGAACCTGGGTGGAAACTCCCAGATATGCTCAGAATTAGTCCAAAATGATACAAAAATCACTGAACCCACAGACATTGCCAACATACTGGCAGACAGGTTCAGTGCAAACTTCACCCCTCTCCCCTAAAGGAGAAATAACTATCCCAGCCGAGTGTAGCCTTCCGGACATCTCAGGTGAAAGCTGCTCTCTCTAAAGCTAAAACACAGCATCAATGGGACCGGATGGTGTCCCTAAATGAGGAATTAAACCCGCATAAGGCAGCTGTTTAATCTCAGCCTTACCACAGGATACGTGCCCAAGGAGTGGCGACGGCAACTGTGGTCCCACTCCACAAAGGCGGTGCCTCTACGGACCCTGGTAATAACAAGTCTAGTCTGCAAAGCTATGGAGAGGATCATAATGGAGCTCATAAACAAAGATATAGGGGACTTGCAGACATTGGACCCGACCCAGTTTGGCTTTGTCAAGGGAAGATCATGCCTTTTGAACTTGGTTGACTTCTTCGAAACAGTCACCAAGGCCATTGATGAGGGAAAGGCAGTCCATACAACCTACCTTGACCTTGCAAGCTTTCGACACAATACCCCACTCGGGTATTGTAGAAAAACCAGCTTAAATGTAAACCCATATGTCACAAGATGGGTTGCAAACTGGCTTAAGGACAGAACCCACAGGGTTAGAGTTGCTGGCGCTGTGTCAGACTCCAAGCCGGTCACAAGTGGTGTCCCACAGGTATTGTTTGGCATCTACTTCTCAGAAGTACAGGCCAACATGGGAGGACTTTGGCTGACAAAGTTTGCAGACGACTGCAAACATAGTGGAAAGTGCATCGGACACGGATATCCTTCAGAAGGGACTCACGGAAACAGATAGCTGGTGCCAGAGCCATGGCCTGAAGTTAAACGCCAAAATGTATAGTCATACCCTTCGGGAAAAACAAGGTAACCCCAAGCTACCATATAGGTGGCAATCCACTAAGCACAGAAGAGGTTATCAGGGACCTGGGGACCCAGGTTGACAGTGGCCTTGACACTCACATTGCTAAAGTGGTTAGAAAGACCTTCTACATTGCCCACCTGATCATGAAGGGATTCACATCCAGATCTAGTGAGGTCATTGTTCCCCTGTACTCTTCACTTATCAGACCAATGATCGAGTACAATGCCCCATTCGGGATGTATCTCACCCGACATCTGCAGCAATTGGAGAGACCCCAAAAGTTCCTCACCAAAAGGATAAAGGACTCCAAAATCTGTCATATGCTGCCAGATTGAAGAAACTCCAGCTCTATTCAGTCGCATACCGCCTGCTCAGAGGTGACATGTGCCTGACATACAAGGCCATGTCCAACCTGGAATTAATGGACATGCTCCACCTCACAAAATCCAAATCCACCAAAACCACTAGAGCAAGTGACTTAAACCTTAGCACGGATATAAATAGGACGTGCTGGAGGGATAGATTTATCACTCAGAGACTCCCTATGCTGTGGAATAAAATCCCGGTCCATGTGAGGCAGAGCACCTCGCTGACTCTGTTCAAGAGAAATCTAGACCTGTGGATGGGAGATCGTAGGTTTACCCCAGGAATCATCTCTGTGTCACTGCTGGACAGAGGCACAACAAACTAATGGGCACAGTATTTTTTCATATAAGGGGTGGTGTAAGCCACAATAATTTGGGCTAGGCTTATAAATGCCTTAGGGCAGATAGCCTAGTATAAACCTATGAACCTATGAACCTAATCATAGCTGCAGTTGTTAATTTTGATATTAATTAGCTGAAATATTCCTTTTTCAATGGCAATTAAAGATTTATGTGCATAAAAAGGCTGAGTTTACCCAGTTAAATATAAGAACTATTCATACGCCATTGTATAATGATAATTTCTAAAGGATATTCAAGCATTATTGCTGTTCCACAATAGAAGAAGATGCATCTCTTCTTAGAGTGCGTGCAACGTGTGGAAGGTTTCATATTATTTTGAGCTTACCTGTGGAAGTTTTCCTGCTTTGTAGTAAATATGTACCAGGACTGTCATTTTGTGTTGATTTGATGCTGTTCATGTTTATGATATTATTTAGAGATATTAATATAATTATTATTTATGCAATAAAACATTTATTTTTTTTGTTTTCCAAAGGGCCCCCCAGGATCTCCAGGACAACCAGGGCCAGCAGGCCTGACAGGACCTGTAAGTTTGCTGCTGTTCACTATAATTATAGAGGCATTCAGCATATTTTGCCTGATATGATACTTCTGACAATACAATGCAACAAAATACACATCATTTTAACACCTTTCTGCAGACACATTTGAGGAATGCTGTTTATTTGGTCCCTCGCATAAAATGAGCCACATACCAATAGTTATTAATTTTCACAAGTCCTGATCTCTGATTAGTACTTTTTCACCATCACCCTGCCAAGCTGTGCAGGGGCAGACAAGAGGAAACACTTGGCATTACATCTTAAATTGTAAATGTCAGAAGTAACCAGACTCACAACGTACTGCTGTTTTCCGTTATAGTTTAAAATGTCCAAGCAGTTACACTGTCTGAGATTATTTCAGTTCTATTATAACGTAGCTAGAATACAGTCTTTTGCTTCTTATGAACTGGATCAATGCACCCTTGATCAGTATGTCTCTCCAGAAGAGTAATCAATGCCTAGTTTTATACACACTTTGCATAGCAGCAGATATTTCCTAATGTCCTCGTGGTTTGCATGACTGATTCATGTTGCATGTCATCTTTACATCAGTTGAAGTGTCTGTATTTTATTTCTTTCGTTTCTGCATCTGAAAGCTCATAGAAAGTCCTTGTTTAACATATCAAATGTCTCTGTATGTTTGTTAGTCATAACAGGATCCCATTCTACTGTATCAGTTTAAGCCCACACAATCAAGTTAAACTAGGCATGTTCTTTTTCCATGAGCCATTTTTAAACATATGTAGAGATAAGCTAAACTAAGCCTGTTTCATCAGAAATTATTTTAGCAGGTGTCAGACACATAGCTGTTTGCTTCATTACATTATATCTATTCTTAACTGTGCAGCTCAAGCCTTGTAGTTTCTGCTTTTTAGAAAGAAACATTTATTTCAAACCTTGTATCAAGTTAACCCTTGCTTTACAAGTCAAAACCTTGTAGTAATAAAAATCATACTTTTCTTTTTGCATTGCAGCAAACATTTAATTGCTTTGGGGATAAATATTTTACTTTATATAAAGTCTGTCATTACATACTATCACTTGTATCCATTTCTTTGGATATGTGCAGTTTTGGAGTTTGTTGCATATATACATATATGTTTGTGTGTATATGGTTTCACTTTAAAATCTCAAAATACTGAAATATCGAATTTCAGTATTTTGAGACCATAAAGTCGAATCTTCAAAATACCGAAACTTCATAATCACGAATCCGGAAATGTCGAAGTTTTGGTTATGGTGTTCCGGTATGTGACGTGGGATGTACTGTGTGCCTACTGTATGGTTTGCTGTGTGGATTTGGCTGGAGATTAAGGTAAGTGAATATTTTTTTAAGGGTTTTGGGTAGGTATTTGGGAGTATGCGAGTGTGTTTGGAAGTTGTACGTGTGGGTTAGGGTAAGTAGGTGAAAATATGAGTATTTAAGTGTAGAAAGTGGTGGTGTTTGTATATATGTGATGTGTGGGTGTGAAGAGACTGTAGAGTGCGTAGTGGTGAGTTTACTGTCTTTTTCTGTTTGGTGCAACCTCAGAGTTAGTATATATAAGTAGCGGGGGTGTTGATGGTGCAGCTCCCCCACATGGGGGAGTGCAGGGGGGGCTTGCATCCTGCTTATTTGTAAGGTAGGTTTGTTTATTTGGATTTTTGTGTTTGTGTGTGTTTTGTTTGTTTGTTGTAGTGTCAGAAGGATGGTGTATATGTTGTGTGGTGTATGGTGTGTTTACATTCGCAATTTTGAATTTCGCTCTTTTTGGGTTTTGGTATTTAGAAAATTCGACTTTATAGTTTCAAGATACTGACATTCGATATTTCAGCATTTTGAGAATATAAAGTGGAACCGTGTCTGTGTGTGTGTGTGTGTGTGTGTGTGTGTGTGTGTGTGTGTGTGTGTGTGTGTGTGTGTGTGTGTGTGTATATATATATATATATATATATATATATATATATATATATATATATATATATGGGTCTACTTCACATGACTGAAATTTCATTTGACTGACTTTCTTTTGACCAAGACGAAAATACTTAATTTTCAAAACACTGAAAACTCACTGACTGAAACCTTACAATGCTAAATTTCAAAATACTAACTTGTAAACCATAGACATGCACAATTACAATACCAATGACTCTTTCCAGAACTAAAAAATTACTTACGTACCCTACTAGAAGAGGGGCTAGGCCTCCACATCCCTCAATGTGGGGGACTGTGCCCCCCACACCCCCCTAACTATATATACTAACTCCAGGATCGCACTACAGTGGGGAAAATGGCATATACCTTTTACTTACCTTACAGTTTTCTACACGCTGCAACTACTGCTGGGAAAGCATCAAACATCCACCATATTACTTGAGATCCAATAAACAAAACCAATGAAAATCAGATAAGTGTTTTATTGTTTTACCAAGGTTTAAGCACTTTTGTTCATTTCATACAGAACTTCATCAGAACCATTTAAAATCAGTTACAAAATTTTAAATACACATTCAACTTTAAAAACCCAACCATCAATTATCTAATACTCTGACATCATAATGTCTAAATTTTAAAATAGGATTTAAAGAAATAGTTTCATTTAAACCAGGAAACATTGTTGAATTTGATAATAATCGTCATTTCACTTCACTACAACTCAAATGCTCATGTAAAATACTACCTTGTTGGTCCACAATTACTTGCTCTAACACCATAAAACAAAATATATTAGTATTATATTCCCTGATGTGTTTATATAAAGCATTTATATCTACATTTTTTCACATCCATCATATGTTCATATATACGCTCACGCAATTTCCCTTTAGTTTTCTATATAAAATGAGGGACACATTTGGCACTGTGACAGATAAACTACACTCTTACGACAACATGTGTAATGACCTGTAATATTGTATCTTACATTTCTAATATAATAATGATCTGTTACCCAAATATATTTACATTGGGAATAGGTTCCACATGTGAACACACCTATCCTAGTAGGACAGTTATAATACACCGGGATACATTTTCGCTCTAGGAATTCTTTTAAAGATTTATTACAACTATATACTATTTTTGGGGTAGCACCCCCCAAGTTCTTGACACAATCTCTATCCTGTGCAATTATAGGCCAATTCCTTTTAATAATATTTGTGAGTAAAAGTTATAAATAATCTATTGATAGCAATGTCATTCCTTTCCTTATTATTACATTCAGTCCACTTGTTTGTATCATTCTGGTTATTAGAAAGAATCGGAGTCTATGTACCTTATTCCCTTTTTGTCACTACCTCAATCTTAATCTCATGTAAAAATGTTTCTGGATAACCTCTAGCAGAAAAAATTCCATGACTCTATCCACTTCAACATAAAACATGTTAACATTTGACACCATTCTAGCCAGTTGGACCATTTGGCCTTTAACAGTAGACTTTTTTGGTGCATAGGATGCCAAATGGAAAAATGTAAGTATGTATTGAAGAAAGTGGATTTACGAAAAATATACAAAAATGGGTTACCTATTACAAACTCGAAGTTACGGAACTTCGAATACCATATGGCCGACACCATATAATCGAAGTTCCATAACTTTGAAATAAAAAAAAATAAAAAATAAAAGAAAGGAAACGTACCCTGATGGGTTAAAGCAGGGGGGGGCAATCCCCACTGCACCCCCCACCCCCGCAACTTAAAAATACCAACTCCGAGATCTCACTTTAATACAATATGGTGCGGAAAGGGAAGATTTCCCTTTCCTACACTGTAGCGTGATCTTGGAGTTGGTATATTTAAGTACTTTTTCTTTTTTTTAATGTTTATTTTGAAGTTTTTGAATTTTCAATTGTTTGATCATTAAAGGTCGACCTTTAGTGATTCGAACAATTGAAAATTCGATGTTCCAGTAGGAAACCACAAAAATGTTATGAGAAAAATCCTTTATTAATTCCAAATTCCACAGTCTGATTAATATATTCTAAAAACAAAATCAATTTCTCCTTTCCATCATTTCACAGGATGAATATATCATCCAAAAATCTAATATACAAATCCTAACATTTAGAAAAGGTACTGTTGAATACATACTTCTCTTCCCATTTGGCCATAATAAGATTCGCAATTATGGGGGCACAAGCTGCCCCCATAGCTACACCTGTCTTCTGCCGAAAGAGTTATCTCTCAAAAATTATAAAATTGCTTTCCAAAACAATTTTCATTAATATTTCAATAAGATTAATTTTGCTAAATGGCAATCTAGAATTTTTAATAATTTGTCTCTTAAACTAGTCCGAACCAATATTCTGTGGAATTACATGGAATAAATTATTCACATCAATGGTTACAAATATCACTTCTGACCTAAAAGGTATCTCATTTAGCACTGATGAAAAATGCCAAGAATCCTTACATATCTGTTTACAATTTAAAATGATTGATTTTAAAATAAAATCAATATATTTAGCTATAAAATAAGTTTTAGCTCTCCTCGCATTAACAATCGGTCTAAAAGGTATTTTTTCTAAATTTTTATGTATTTTTGGTAGACTGACAATATTAGCTACTCTCTGTCTATCATTAAACATAACATCAGATTCGTGTTTGGTAATCATACCTGCTATTAATATATCGTGTAAGAGTCTATCAGTCTTAGCATATGCTATGAATAATTCATTCCCTGATATGATTTCATAAAAATCAGACATTAATAAAGAATTCATATAATCTAAATAATTTCCAGTGTCCATCACAACTAAACCTCCCCCTTTGTCTGGTTTTAAAACTCTAATAGCGTTATCAGATGTAATATCCTTCAAACGTTTTTCCTCTGCCTTAGACATATTAACATCTTCATTAGTACATTTAGAATTTAACATATCACGTATGTGTAATTCACATGTTTTTTTCAAAACTAAATAAAAATGGATTCAAAGGGAGGTTAAATATATTTGGTTGCACCAGTCTCATATTACCTTCATGTGATTTATCTGCAAACCATAATCCCAAGTTTAATTTATGCACAAACAGTTTTAAATCAGTTAATGTCCCAATGATGTTCGCTTATCTCAGTACAAAGGTTAAACCTTTTGCCAAAGTATTAGCATGATTTAAGTTTAACTCTTTAGAAGAGTAATTATAACTATGAATGTCACCTGTATCATTAGTAACCACAGTCACAGTCTCTGTCTGCATAATATCCAACAAACATAATTCACCAATTAATTCCTCACTCGAAAGGAATGACCATTATTCTTCGGTCTCGCCCCTCGTTGGGCATATTGATCCAAAGTCAATTGATTCAGTTGTTGTTGATTTTTCTGATAGTTTTGTTGAATCCTTTCTGATCTCTACACCAGATGTTTCTCTAAAGGGACTTCCAGTTCATTGTTCCAGGTGTTATAGCTTCCACTGCTGATGTCATTACCTCGCATCTCCCAATTAGTTAAAGCATTCAAAGCACCATGGAAACCTGGAGGCAGAGGGGGACACCCTCCCATTTTCATACTCACGCATGTCCCTATCCAGTTTCATTCATTTATTTTGCATGTTTTTATATCCCATATTATCCACACGGGTAAAAATGTTTTGGTAGTTAGTCTCATAATGTGCAAAGTTCAAACCATTACATATAGCCCCATTGAGCCGATCCATTTGTTGTGACATTTTCTCTATTATTTGCATTATTTCACATCCTACTTTGTCAAATACCATATGTAGATCATGCACCATATCTGTATTATATACTGCCCCATTCTAATAATGCCGTATTCTCAAGCCTTTTGGAACTCGCACATTTTCAATATTTTTATTACGATAACTGTTCTCTAGCTGCAACCGCTTACATTTGGAAATGGTTTTCTTAAAAGTATATAATCAGACATGTTACTAGAAATGTTAAATTCAGTTTCATTAACACTCTGGGAAGTATTGTCCATGTCAAAATGACTGAATTTCCATTGAGAAGATTTAAATCTATTACCTTGAGTGTCATTCAACAATTGATTCTGGCTTGAGCCCGCAGCTAAGGGGATGGGTTGACTCAAAGGTAAACCAAAACTTCCATTCTATAAGTTCACGTTGCCAGTTCGGCATTCCACCAATCTTTGATTTAAAGCAGACATTTGTTGATTCATTTGTTGCAACAATATGGTTAAATCACCCATGGCTTCTTGTGAAGACATAATTCCACCATCCAATAACCACCGGACTCAGCAAATACCAACAAACAATCTAACAGCACTGTATAAACCAAACCCAATAAACAAAACCGATGGAAATAAGTTGTTTTATTGTTATAAAGGTTAAACACGTTCATTCATTTTTTTACAGAACTTCATCAAAACCATTTAAAATCAGTTACAAAACATTTAAATACACATTCAAATTTAAAAACCCACCCACCAGTTATCGAAGACTTTGACATCATAATGTCTTAATTTTAAAATAGGATTTAAAGAAATAGTTTCATTTAAACCAGGAAACATTGTTGAATTTGATAATAATTGCCATTTCACTTCACTACAACTCAAATGCTCATCTAAAATACTCCCTTGTTGGTCCAAAATTACTTGCTCTAACACCACAAAATAATATTTATGAGTATTGTATTCCCGGATATGTTTATATAAAGCATTTTTAGCTCTACATTTTTTCATATCCATCATATGTTCGTATATACACTCAAGCAATTTCCATTTAGTTTTCCCTATATAAAAATGAGGGACACATCTGGCACTGTGCCAGATAAACTACACTCTTACGATAATATGTGTAATGACATCTAATATTGTATCTTACATTTCTAATATAATAATGATCTGTTACCCAGATATATTTTCACTGGGAACAGATTCCACACTTGAACATACCTTAGTAGGACAATTATAATACACCTGATTACATTTCCTCTCTAGGAATTCTTGTAAAGATTTATTATGTCTATATACCATTTTTGGGGTAGCACCCCCCCACACACACCTCCCTAACTATATATACTAACTCCAGGATCGCACTACAGTGGGGAAAATGGCATATACCTTTTATTTACCTTACAGTAGTCTACACGCTGCAACTACTGCTGGGAATGCACAAAACATTTGCCATATTACTTGAGATACTTCCCATAACAATGTAAATAGACATACCCACATTTAGAAACACTACAACACCACTTTCTACATGACTATTAGTATTCTGACAATCACCACTATAAGTTACAATAATTTGCTTTATCACAAGCAAGTCACAGGAGAAGGGAAATCCACATCATGTCTATGGCTTGCAATTAGGTATAATGAGATCCAGTCAAATGACTTTTTAGTATTTTGAAAATTCGGTAGCATAGTCTCGGTCAAAAGAAATTCACTTAAATGAAATTTCAGTCATATGAACTAGACATATATACACACACACACACACATATATATATATATATATATATATATATATATATATATATATATATATATATATATATATATATATTCTCCTGCAAAACTGTAAAATTTTTTTACTATAAAGTTTCCTGCTATAATAAATAGTCATAATAAACACAGTAAATATTAATTTCGTAATATTTTTTAAACAACTTAGTAACTACTCAAGCTACACACATATATTGTTGGCAACATTTTGTCCATCTGTGAGCTTTCATGTGAGGCTATGCAGTTCTGTCTGTGTAACTCGGTTATTTAAATACTGAGAAGCAATAAAAATTGTGACAATATAAATAAACAGTACATGAACAACAATTAATATCACTTTAGCAGCATTAGAAAGAGGTCATATATTGGAGCAGCTGTATTACCTATCATGCAAGCTTTAAGATAAAATCTTTCAATAGCTTGTATGTAGTATAATTTTGAAATTATTAATGCAAATATCAACAAGTTATATTAGACCCCCTAGAGGAATTAATAGGATGTAACTATAGAATCTCAGAGGTGTAATTACGTTGTAATAAGTTAAAAGTTGTGGCTTCAGTATATTGGCAATAGATGTAGGATTTATCCACAAAGTAAATGAAAACAAACAAAAATGAATAGTATGTAGGGAGAGTAAATGACTCATCTGGCTTTATTATTTTAGTAATACAAATATATTATCATTACAGGATATGTAACACAAATATAGTTTTAATAATAATGACCAGTTGGGTATTTGGCTTACAATGGATTTTATAGTTCAAAAAACCCTAGTGGATTTTCCTAGTGACAGAGACATTTGCCTGAAATTATTATAAATGCTACATAATATCAAATATGTATTTGCTTCTAAATCATATATATACCTTATTATACAAAACTGTATTGCAAAAGTAAACATTCCTTAAAATTAAAGAGACAGCTCTTTAACTAGTATAAACATCTAAATAAATAGTGCTAATATCCTTGTGTAAATATATATATATATATATATATATATATATATATATATATATATATATATATATACATACATACACAATGTTTACAATGTTTTATCTAAGTATTTTTCATGTGAAGTCCCAACTATAATAGTTATTTAACACTATGAAACTTTGAACACCAAAACCTAATGCCCAAAATATAGAAGAGCAAAAAAAAAATAACTTAACTGGAAGTGTTTTTACAGGAAGTCAAGCTCTCCACACCCCCAAACTTATATTTGCAAACTTCACAGTCACACCAAATCGAAGAAGGGATCAAAGGAAATCATTGATACCGCACTTAGAACTCACACTAACAATGATCTCCTATGGAAAACTCACACCAACAATGATCTCCTATGGAAAACTCACACCAACAATGATCTCCTATGGAAAACTCAGACTAACAATGATCTCCTATGGAAAACTGTGATCACTGGTCTGCATCTTGTCATCTTATGCTTTGAGCAATCGACACTTGAGGAGTTACACTTTTCCACCTGTAGAACACTGGTCTGCTATAGGTATTCACATGCTAGTAGCTTGTGGCACACCTGCTTACTGCCATGTGGTCACAGAATTTAAAACTCTGACCCCCCCCAACCTAAATGCCTGATCATGTCTAACCCTAATCCTAACCCCAAACCTAACATTCCCTTCCTGCTAACAAAACTTAAAACTCCAACCCACATTGCCTAAACCCCAATTCCGATTGCTCCCTAACCCTAAGACTCTCTTCATTCCCTTTTCCTAAACCTAAAACTCCAACCACCTCCCTATACCTAAATTCCCCAGTCACTCCCTACCCCTAAAACTTCTTCCCACTCTGTAACCCTAAAACTCCCCCTTCCTAATTTTAGTTTCCCTGATTTCTCCCTAACTCTAAAACCCTCCTCTCACTGCTTAATCCTAACCCTCCCTGTAGCTCCCTAATCTTAAACCTCCCCAGTACCTCCACATAGCTGTTCATCTAAATTCATATTCAAGTTTGAGTGGGAGCAGCCCTGTATCCCCATAGCTGTGAGCACCTGCCTACCTTGAACTATAAGACACTGTAGTCCCTAGATCAAAGCAATGGGTTTCAAGTGCTTGTTATTGGTCAATATTGATCAGTGCACTACCCCAATAAGTAAATATAAATAAATAAATAAATACATACATAAATAAACAGAGTGCCGATAGTAGCTGCTGAGCTATATTACTGCTACTATTTCTGTAGGGAATTCAATAAATGCTCATGTTAAACAAAACTATAGTAGTTACTGAACTGTAAATATTGGTTACAATGTAACTTGAATGTAAATGTTGGTTTGAAATGTAACTCAGAGAGTAATATGTTTTGTAAATGTTGATTTTGAAACATTGTTACTGCCTCTTGGCCTGGTTCATGGCTGAAATTGGTGTTTGACCATTTCACTTAACCTGTTGACAAATTAACACAAGTTATTACAGTTTTATGATTAAAACGTGATGTTTTAATTATAATGATAATAAAAATATGCAATTTTAAAGCTTCCTGCTGAAACCACTTTGTGTTGGAACATTTACAGTTGAACATTTTACAAAGAACATTATTCACTACATGTAATATTGCTACAATGTTTAGTAAAGATAACATTGGATGTTGGAGATATAAGCGTTTAATAAAAGCTGATTGGCAGCAAATATTCCATGACTGACAACTATTCAATACATTTAGAGAGGATGTTCAAAAATTTGGTTAGAGTTTATGGAAGGTTGGTTTTACAATTAGTATGCTTTTAGTTTTATTTAACTTTTATAGATTTATTTAATGTTCCTTTAAAATCTTGCATTAAATCTCATCAAAACATTGTTGTAATGAACAGTTCTTGCAGCAGCTGGAATGACAATTACAAAGAACTACAAAAAGTCATTCCCTCTTTCTATGGAAGAATTTCTGTGCATAATATTAAAACTGTGCATAAAGTAATGCTATTATACAATAATAATTTATTATTAAGAGCAGAGGAGGGTGTAACAAAGTTTTAACTTTGGTGAATGTTAGGTATAATAGTAGAAAATATGAACATGGTATGCTGAATTATTAACAATGACATTTTCTATACAACTGATCTTTTTAGTTTTATGTTTTATCCTATTTCTTTCTTTATATTCTTGTTTAAACAATTTATTCATCCTTATATTCTTAATATAAGAGCTGAGTCAAATGTTATAGTATTTATAGGGTCATTTATGGCATATTTTAAACAAATGAGATTTATAATATTCATATTTGTGTGTTTAATATCACTTATACCTGAACGTTAAAATCCATGTTCTCTTATGTAGTGGACTCTTGGTACTGTTATGATAGTTGGGTTTTTATTAGGTTTCTGAGTTTTGTTTTGCCCTTTTCTTGCAGGGAGCCAAAGGAGAGAAAGGCTCAGCAGGAGGAAGGGGGCCTCCAGGCCTTCCAGGGGAACCAGGAGCCCCAGGATTTCCGGGATCAGTGGTAAGTTACTGCAGAAGGTGATGCATTTCTTTTGTAGAACAGCACTAATGCTGATTAATACACATGGAAATTAGAATACTTGGTTTAGTTTATCTATGAAAATGTTTTACAGAGAGATGCTTAATAAAGTACTAAACTTATTCGGGATAATTGTAAGTAGGTTGGTGCCTTAAGTCTAGAGCTTATACATATAAAAATAAATATAAAAGAGCAGCTCTTGCTCTTTCACAATCTTTTCAGCAGTGAAGCTGTTCTCTTCGATAGACGAGGTAGTGACAGAAAAGACTGAATAGGTTGTTTCTTCAAGCTCTATCGCTCTTTTCAGTGAAGAGGTGATAGCACAGTTTTGTTGGCTTGGCATCTTTAAATATACTTGAACATTTGAAATGAGAGCTATATCACAAATGATTCATTTTTTTCTGATGTGTATAACAAGAGACAATGCAATAAAACACATTGTCTTTATTTTTATAGAAATATATAAGGACAGTGATTTTTAATTTTCAGGATAATACTCTAAAACAGGCAACTCAGGTAGACTTTCTCCTAGTAAGGAAAGGGCATTGGGGTAGAATCAATCATTGCAAAGTCATGCCTAGTGAAACAGTCGGTCCACAGCATAAACCACTGGTTGCCACAATCAGCTGCAAGCCGTAGTCAGAGAGGGCTATAAGGTCAGCAGAGACAAGGCTCAATACTTGGAAGTTGACTGGAGAGAAAGTACAAGAGTTCGAGGAATTACTGAGGGCTCTAGCACCCCAAGAAGAGGAGGAAACAGGTGGAGTTAAAGAAGAATGGCAGCACCTCAAAACAGCATGTGTGAGGGGTACAGAACAGCTATGTGGCCGAGCCAGGTATGGAAATAAGGTACATAAGGAAACTGGTGGTGGAATGCAGAAGTCCACCAAGTCATCAAAAGAAAGAATGAGTGCAGTAAAAAGTGGGGGATAGAAAAGATGGACCAGGCTAGGAAGGAATACTGGTTGGCTACCAAAGAGGCTAAGAATTGAGTTGCAGTAGCAAAGAACAGGGCATTGAAGGCACTCTACTAGCTTCTGGAAAGTGAATCAGTAGATGACAAAATAAAATTATATTAGGTTGCAAGGCAAAGACAGAACAATAAAGATAGTCAGACACCCTTCATAAATGTTGCCAGTAACAACTTGCTCACCAGTCCACAGGACATCAAAGGCAGATGGAAGGAGTACATCAAGCAGCTTCTGAATGAACAAAGCCCAACAGAATCTGTACTGCCCAAGACACAGCCTACGATGAGAGGAGTAGAACAGGAGCTCATCCTAGAAGAAGTAAGACTAGCACTAAAGAAAATGAAGTCAGGGAAAGCAGCAGGCTCAAATGAGGACACAGCAAACATGATAGTGATGCTGGGTGAGATGAGGAGAAATGTCTTCTGAGAAGGACACAGCAAACATGATAGTGATGCTGGGTGAGATGAGGAGAAATGTCTTCTGAAGAGCAAACATGATAGTGATGCTGGGTGAGATGGGGAGAAGTATCTACTGAGGAGGACCCAGCAAACATGATAGTGATGCTGGGTGAGATGGGGAGAAATGTCTTATGAGGAGGACACAGCAAATATGATAGTGATGCTGAGTGAGACAGAGGAGAAATGTCTTCTGAGGGGGACACAGCAAACATGATAGTGATGCTGAGTGAGACAGAGGAGAAATGTCTCTGAGGGGGACACAGCAAACATGATAGTGATGCTGGGTGAGATGGGGAGAAATGTCTTCTGAGGGGGACACAGCAAACATGATAGTGATGCTGGGTGAGACAGGGGAGAAATGTCTTCTGAGGAGGACACAGCAAACATGACAGTGATGCTGGTTGAGATGGGGAGAAATGTCTTCTGAGGAGGACACAGCAAACATAGTGATGCTGGGCGAGATGGGGAGAAATGTCTTTTGAGGAGGACACAGCAAACATGATAGTGATGCTGGGTGAGACAAGGGAGAAATGTCTTCTGAGGAGGACACAGCAAACATGATAATGACAGTGGGTGAGATGGGGAGAAATGTCTTCTGAAGAGCAAACATGATAGTGATGCTGGGTGAGACAAGGGAGAAATGTCTTCTGAGGAGGGCACAGCAAACATGATAGTGATGCTGGGTGAGACAGGGGAGAAATGTCTTTTGAGGAGGACACAGCAAACATGATAGTGATGCTGGGTGAGACGAGGAGAAATGTCTTCTGAAGAGCAAACATGATAGTGATGCTGGGTGAGACGGGAGAAATGTCTTCTGAGGAGGACACAGCAAACATGATAGTGATGCTAGGTGAGATGGGGATAAGTGTTTTCTGAGGAGGAAACAGCAAACATGATAGTGATGCTGGGTGATACAGGGGAGAAATGTTTTCTGAGTAGGACACAGCAGACATGATAGTATTGCTGGGTGAGACAGGGGAGAAATGTCTTCTGAGGAGGACACAGCAGACATGATAGTGATGCTGGGTGAGATGGGGAGTAGTGTCTTCTGAGGAGAACACAGCAAACGTGATAGTGATGCTGGGTGAGACAGGGGAGAAATGTCTTCTGAGGAGGACACAGCAAACATGACAGTGATGCTGGATGAGATGGGGAGAAATGTCTTCTGAGGAGGACACAGCAAACATAGTGATGCTGGGTGAGATGGGGAGAAATGTCTTCTGAGGAGGACACAGCAAACATGATAGTGATGCTGGGTGAGACAAGGGAGAAATGTCTTCTGAGGAGGACACAGCAAACATGATAGTGACAGTGGGTGAGATGGGGAGAAATGTATTCTGAAGAGCAAACATGATAGTGATGCTGGGTGAGACAAGGGAGAAATGTCTTCTGAGGAGGGCACAGCAAACATGATAGTGATGCTGGGTGAGACAGGGGAGAAATGTCTTTTGAGGAGGACACAGCAAACATGATAGTGATGCTGGGTGAGACGAGGAGAAATGTTTTCTGAAGAGCAAACATGATAGTGATGCTGGGTGAGACGGGAGAAATGTCTTCTGAGGAGGACACAGCAAACATGATAGTGATGCTAGGTGAGATGGGGATAAGTGTTTTCTGAGGAGGAAACAGCAAACATGATAGTGATGCTGGGTGATACAGGGGAGAAATGTTTTCTGAGTAGGACACAGCAGACATGATAGTATTGCTGGGTGAGACAGGGGAGAAATGTCTTCTGAGGAGGACACAGCAGACATGATAGTGATGCTGGGTGAGATGGGGAGTAGTGTCTTCTGAGAACACAGCAAACGTGATAGTGTTGCTGGGTGAGACTGGGAGAAATGTCTTCTGAAGAGCAAACATTATAATGATTCTGGGTGAGACAGGGGAGAAATGTTTTCTGAGTAGGACACAGCAGACATGATAGTATTGCTGGGTGAGACAGGGGAGAAATGTCTTCTGAGGAGGACACAGCAGACATGATAGTGATGCTGGGTGAGATGGGGAGTAGTGTCTTCTGAGGAGAACACAGCAAACGTGATAGTGATGCTGGGTGAGACATGGGAGAAATGTCTTCTGAGGAGGACACAGGAAACATGATAGTGATGCTGGGTGAGATGGGGAGAAATGTCTTCTGAAGAGGACACAGCAAACATGATAGTGATGCTGGGTGAGATGGGGAGAAGTGTCTTCTGAGGAGGACACAGCAAACATGATAGTGATGCTGGCTGAGATGGGGAGAAATGTCTTCTGAGGAGGACACAGCAAACATGATAGTGATGCCAGGTGAGATGGGGAGAAATGTCTTCTGAAGAGGACACAGCAAACATGATAGTGATGCTGGGTGAGACGGGGAGAAACGTCTTCTGAATAGCAAACATGATAGTGATGCTGGGTGAGACAGGGGAGAAATGTTTTCTGAGGAGGTCACAGAAAACATTATAGTGATGCTGGATGAGATGGGGAGAAGTGTCTTCTGAGGAGGACACAGCAAACATAATAGTGATGCTGGGTGAGATGGGGAGAAATATTTTCTGAGGAGGACACAGCAAACATGATAGCAATGCTGAGTGAGACAGGACACGTCTTCTGAGGGTACTCATAGCAGCATAGAGAGAAAGGAATATCCCAGTTGACTGGTGAATAAGCATACTAGTGTGCATTTGCTAGAACAAAGGGGACATTCACAACTGTGGGTAACAAAGGTATCAAACTCCTGTCACATTGTATGAAGTTTCTGGAGTGGGTGATTGATAAATGGATACGCAGAGTAGTAGACTGTAAGATGGGAGATGAGTAGTTTCAATTCAGTTCAGGATGCAACACAACTGACCCAGTGTTTGCAATGAGCCATATAGTTGAGAAGAAGCTAGAGATGAGGAAAGAGTCCAACTGGGCATTCCTAGACTTGAAGAAAGCAAATGACAATGTCCCAAGAAAGCTGATTTGGGCAGTCCTGCAGTGTTCAAAATCCCAGAAACATTGGTAGAATAAGTGCTGGCTATGTGTAAAGATTCAATGACTCAAGTATGAACAGTGTTCAGTCTCACAGAGGGATTCCCAGTGACAGTGGATGTTTATCAGGGTTCAGCTCTGAGCCCACTACAGTTCATATTGGTGATGGAGTACATTGGCAAAAAGGGTGGAGGGGACAGATCAACACAATTGCTGTATGCAGACCATGTGGCATTACAGGCAGACTTTGAGCAAGAACTTCAGCAAAGGATAGGAGAATGGAATGCAAAACTGAAGGCACATGGGATAAAACTAAGCAAAGATAAGACAGTGGCAATGGCAGCAAATTGGGGAAATCAGAAGAAGTGAGAATTGAAAGTGAAAGGAAGATAGTGGAACAAGTAAACAGCTTCAAGTATCTGGGAGAGGTGGTTGAGGAGAAGGGACTTCTGAATGGAAAGGTCACAACTAGAATCAGAGGAACTGCAGCCAACTGGCATAGAGTGTCAGGTGTAGTGTATTACAGAAGAATGCCAAAGAAGATGAAAAGTAAGGTTTAAAAAGCAGTGGTGTGACAGTACTACTGTATGGTAGAGAAACCTGGGCAGCAAAGGCAGAGCAGATGAGTAAGCCAGAGGTGATGGAGATGAAGTGCCTGAGATAGGTAGTAGGATGCACAGTATGGGAGAGATGAAGAAATGAGGGTATAAGAGCAGAAGTCAAAGTAGCTCCAATTGCAATAAAGGTCTAAGTGAACAGATTACAGTAGTGTGGTTCAGGCACATGTGGTGAAAAGCAGAAGACAATCTGGTGAAGAAGATTTGGGACAGACAGGAGGAAGGTAAGAGGAATTGAGGAAATGAGGACATCCAGCAAAGAGGTGGATGGATTGTGTGAGAGAAGAACTGCGACAGTCAGGCATGAGTGTAAAGAAGGCAGGAGTGTGGCTTTGAATCAAGGAAGATGGCAACAGTTAACATGACAACCCAACCCAATATAGAATATGGGAAAAAGGGGGTTGATGATGATGACTATAAAAATCTAGAATTCTTACCGTCTGATGGGCCAAGCACTGATCCCTGTAGTACCCCACTAGTTACAATTTTATGTTCATAGATGGTACCAGCAAGTTTCACAACTTGGGGTCAGTTGAATATCCACTGATACGGGGAGTTTTCAGTTTCAGTAATATCAGCATGGAGGAAAGCCTTGGCCATGCACTGACTACAATGTAGCAACTGTCCACAACCTCTATAGGACAGGACCTGCCCTTCACAAGACCATATTAAATGGGGTCTAAGTTGCCAATGTCTGCATAAATGAATTCTGCTGTGATATATTCCACTGCTTTGCATGTAAGGCTAGTGAGACATTTTGGTGTATAATTACCTGGGTCTGTAGAGTGGCCACTCTTGTGGAGAGGAGCCACAATGACTGTTCTCCAGGTATCATAAACCCTGTGGTTAGGCAGTGATCAAACAGTTTAAACCAAAGCTCAGACAGTGCATAACTGACCCTGATAAGAACACTGCCTGCATTATTGCCTGGTCCCACAGAAATATTATTTTTAGTCCTTAACAAGGATTTTAAAACTTGTTCGAAGGTGATTTAAGGTGAAACTAAATTTTCAAGTATAGAGGAGAGGCAACAATGCCTGGTGAAGAAGATGTGGAACATACAGGAAGAAGGTAAGAGGAAGTGAGGACATCCAGCAAAGAGGTGCATGGATTGTGTGAAAGAAGATCTGCGACAGTCAGGCATGAGTGTTGATGAAGGCAGGAGTGTGGCACTGAATAGAGAGAGTTGGTGACAATTAAGACGATACCCCGACCCCATGTAGGAAACATGGGAAAAAGGGGGGCTGATGATGATGATGATGAGTGGAGAGGCAACAATGTGGGCTGGCAGGTTAAAAGTTAGTACTTTCATTTTTCTGTTGCGATATATATACATATATATATATATATATATATATATATATATATATCTATATATATATATATATATATATATATATATATATATATATATATATATATATATATATATATATATATATATATATATATATATATATGATTTACTATCATTAACTTGAAACACAAAACATTTTACAGGTACATTACCATCCCATTTTGTCGAAAATCACTATTGTGCATGTTGAAAATGCCACTGCAAAAAAACAAAAACATTTTCGATATCAGTGTAAAACTCCTGGGCAGAGCTCTCTGTTTTTCTTCACTTAAAATGCATACCTATCAGGTTTTTGCAGGGGGGCGTACCCCCCTGCACCCATTACACCCCCTGCTACTAATATATTCCAACTCCAAGATCGCACTATAGTGGGAATATGGATGAATTTCCAATCCCCACTGTACCACAGTCTCTGTACATAGTCAAACACACTTATGCGAAAGCAGTACTGCATTCATATAAGTGTGTTCGACTATCCCTTATACTTATCATTTTGTGCACGTCATTCTGATTTTTGGCAGCATACGTGCCAGCAGAATGCAGTTCATACAAATGATAGTAAACATGTATATGGAGCCCTTTATTTGTTCGAACTTTCAAATGTTCGAAACTCATATGGCCGACACCATATGAGAGAACGCTTGAAAGGCCGAGAAATGATAGCAGAGATCCCGCTACAGTGCGGGACTGGGAGATTCCCTTTCCTGCACTGTAGTGCAATGTTGGAGTGAGAATATTTAAGTAGCAGGGGGGCTTTCCCCCCTGTATAACACAGTTTTACTATGTTTACAGGTAGGTAACTGGTGCTATTTCAGGATGTCGGTCTTTTGGAATGTCGATCATATGGTGTTAGCCATATGAAAGTCGGCATTCTGAACAATTGACATTCTGAAGTAGACACATATATATAAATATATATATATATATATATATATATATGTGTGTGTGTGTGTGGGGTTCCTATCATAAAGAAATCGAACTTATAAAAGTTCAAACATCATATGGTCGACACCATATGATTGAACTTTTAAAAGTTTGAATGTTTCAACGGAGATCCCTGTACAGTGTGGCAATGGAAGTTTTCCACTGTCTGCACTGTAGTGCGATCTTGGAGTTGGTATATTTAAAGAGTGGGGGATGTGCAGGGGGGCTTGCCTCCCTGCTTAAGCTTTCAGGTAGGCTTTTTTCTGTTTTTTTTTTTATTTGATTTTCGAACTTTTGAGAGTTTTAACATATGGTCTCAACCAAACAACCATATGGTGTTCGAACTTTTAAAGTTTGATTATCTGATATAAACCTGTGTGTGTGTGTGTGTGTGTGTGTGTGTGTGTGTGTGTGTGTGTGTGTGTGTGTGTGTGTGTGCGCGTGTGTGTGTGCGCGCGCGTGTGCGTGTGCGTGCGTGTGTGTGTGTGTATGTGTGTGTGTGTGTGTGTGTGTGTGTGTGTGTGTGTGTGTGTGTGTGTGTGTGTGTGTGTGTGTGTGTGTGTGTGTGTGTGTGTGTGTGTGTGTGTGTGTGTGTGTGTGCATGCAAGCGCGCGCGCATGTGTGTGTGTGTATTTATAAATATATATAATATAGATACAGGTATGTAAGTGTGTGTGTGAGTTCCGTACAAAAGGTCAAGTGTGTGTTTGGTCGACAGCTGTTTAGTTGGCTATGTATGATGATCTAAGCAGCTAGCAGCTGGTTGACATGTCTGAGATCACAAAATCCCCGGGGTTTGGAAATATGCCTTTACCCCGTGTTTATGCGATCTTGGTGTTAGTATATATAATTAGCAGAGGATGTGGGGGGTGCAGGGGGGTTTGCTCTCTACAATACATAATATTTTGAATTGTTTTTTAATTTTAAATTTTGCATGCGTGCTGAGTCTGTTTCTTGGTACATACATAGCGGAGTGTTGCCATCGGCTTTGAGATTCTCCCATTTTGGAAAAATTTGAATGATCCATGAAACCCCATTTTGTTTAGCTTAGCTTTCTTGGACAGCATGTAATATTTTGTAACTTTTTTAATTTACTGTTTGTTGATACTACTATTTTAACCATTATTACATTGATGGCATTTTTTAGCATTGTTTAGTTATTTTTAATCAGCAATGTTCTTATTTTATATACTCTTTTAATCGTCTGGTTTCTATTTGAATACTGAACTCCATCTGGCATTGACCATTTCATGCCCTTTGCTTCTCAAAGTCCAAGGAAACTATGCGTAAGAGTGCTTTACTGTTTTGCGGTCATAAAATTAAACTGATAAAGAAAAAAAAAAATAAAATAAAAGTGTATATATGTCAGTACTTGTGTGCATGAATAAGAGAGACAGAGAAAGAGAACAGTGACTGCATCAGGCAGTCTATTAATACTGTTTAGTTAAAAAAAAGAGTTTTGAAACTGTTAATCTTTGTCGTTACTGACAGAACTTAAGTCACAGTGATTTACCAGAGAAATCAATGTATCAAAATGCAATGTGCAGCAAACTAAGAGACAGTAAAGGGCAGTGTGTGTGTGTGTGTGTGTGTGTGTGTGTGTGTGTGTGTGTGTGTGTGTGTGTGTGTGTGTGTGTGTGTGTGTGTGTGTGTGTGTGTGTGTGTGTGTGTGTGTGTGTGTCTGACTGCTTCGTACTTGCTATGTATGTGCGTGTTTGAGGTTATTTATCTGTGTTTCTACATATAAGTCACACAGCTTCTCGGGCATTACTGCTTGCATATACATTTCAGAAGTAGTGATAAAATTAGTAGGAATAAAAAACAGAAAAGAAAACAGAATTATAAATGCATCTAGAGAATGATTACCAGAGTATACGTTATGAAGGTGCTGACAGCTGCAGGGGAGGCAGAGGGGATGCTAGCCATTATCGTGGAAACAAGTGATTTTTTTTGTTTGTTTTGGAAGAGGCCACATTATATTGATTCCTTTCTTCAAGTGATAGGTGTTTCCAAATTGTAGCCCCAAATTTGGAAAAATCTCTTGCACCTATAGATGTTTTGAAGTGGGGTCAGACCAATGTAATGAATTCATCAGATTTGTCTCTTGGGGATATATACAAATTGTACAATGTTTTCTGCAGAAAAACTGTGCTGTAATAACTCTGAAGGCTTACTTTTTAAAACTAATGCCATACTATAATTTGTTTAGGATGAAAACTGATTTTAAGTTTACCATTAGCTCAAAAACACCATGGATGTTTATACTTCATGAGTAAACTGCAACTGCTAACAGTTATAATGTGTTTTTTTTTCCTTTTTAGGGAGAGTCTGGACCTGAAGGACCAGTTGGAAAAGAGGTAATCTGTGCATGATTTCTTAACATTTATAAAGTATTATTGTCATTTACATTGTGATATGAAATTAAAGAACTAGGCCTCACTAAAATATGTAAATATAACTTCTACAAAGTACTTGTTAACAGTAAAACAGTTATTCATTGCATCATGCGATCCTATTTGTGGAAATCTTGCTGTGCCAAGTTAGTAACGTTATTGCTCTTTAATGTAATGCCTGAAATTTTATTCAGAAGAAATGCTAGATACTACATGGCTCCTTTTCCCAGTTCTCCTGCTTGTGACACTCTGATGTGAACTCATATCCTGTTCGTTTTCATTGTTACCATACATGTATCATTGTGGTGTAAGATCCGTTCCTACTTCTGTTTACCCCACCTATGTCATCAAGGTATAAGTGCCCTGTTCCTGTTTAACTCTTTTGTGGCACTGGGATGTAAAATTCTGCTCTACTCTTTGATACCTGGCTTTTGGTATTGAGGGGTACAATCCTGTCCTGCTGTGGTGCCTGAATCCATGGCCTTTTGTGCTGTGGCAGACCTTACTCCTGTTTCTAGTTCTCTCACATGTAGTATTATGGTGTAAGATCTTGCCCTTCTTCTGCTTTACCCCATATGTGCAATGTGGTATACAATACTGCTCTCTTTGTGACTCCCCCACTTAAGCTCATTACATTCTAGTTTACTTGGTTCCCTCACCCTGTGAAACAATGGTGTAAGATCATGCTTATCTGCAAATCACCTCCCCATGGTATTATGGGATAAGATTCTGCCCTATTCTTATTTCCCCACATATGATATTTGTTAGTAAGATTTTACTCAATGTCTTACTCCCCACGTATGACACTTGGGATAAGATTTTATCCTGTTCCCCTACCTGTGGTACTGTGGTATAAGTTACTACCCTGTTCCTCATTCTTCCAGCTGTAGCACAATGATGTAAGATCCTAACCTGTTCCTGGTTATCCCACCTGTGTCACTGAAGGGTAAAAATCCTAATCTTTTCTGGTTTCCTCAGCTGTACTGCTGTCAAGTAATATCTTATCCTGTTCCACATTTTCCAGTCTGTGGCACTGTGCTGTAAGCTCCTACCCCATTCCTGATTCCCTTCACCTTTGGCACTGAGGGGTATGGTCCTGCTCTTATCCATTTCCCCCAGTAGTGTGGGGTAAGATCCTCCCCTGTTTCCGATTCCTGCACTAGTGATACCATTGTGTCAGATTCTACCCTACTCCTAATTACACCATCTATGGGACTGTGGGGTAAGATCCTGTCATGTTCCATGTTCAGTAATATCCTATGTTACTTTGGATTGCCCAGTCTGTAGTACTGTCAGGTGATCTGGTCAACTGTTCCTGGCCCTGTTTCTCCACCTGCAGTACTGTGGAGTAAGTTCCTACCTTGTTCTTGGTTTCTCCGCCTGCAGTATCATGATGTAAGAGCCCACACTGCCCCTGCTTATCACACTTACCTGTTTTCTTTGTTTGTTTGTTTTTTTACTTGTTAACTGACAACCTGTTTTCTTTGTTTGTTTTTTTTTACTTGTTAACTGACTAAGTGAAGTGGTCTGATGATGCTTTTCCTGCATGAAGTGGGCCACAAACAGAATTATTGCACTAAATATAAACAAAGGTATATCTGGATAACATGACAATAATGAATAGAATACCTCAATACCAACAACATTGTAGACAAGGAAAGACCAACTACATGTATTTCGTTTAGTGAGTCGTGTACATTTATATGTAAACTGTTTATAATAATATGTGACAATGTAGAAACTGCAACCCATGTGTAGGCATATAATGAATAGGCAAGTAGTGTGAATGTGATGTAATAATAAACAGAAGCAAGACAGAGATGTATAGTGAGCGACAAACAGCCACACTGATAATATAACACTGCTACTGGGCAACCATGCACACCATTTGTATTTCTTTCCATAAACCTTCCTCTGTACAGTGCATGGTGTATATAAACAGTCCGCATTTGAAAATGATAGGTGACTTGAACGTAAGCATTGTTATGCCATAACACAGTCATGGCACTGTACAGGTCAAACTAGAACAGCCCAGATTGTTTTCATTTATTAATTCCTGTGATTATATCTTTTACCAGGATAGTTTAACAATAGAGACTTATTAGTCGATATCTGGCTATCACTTGGTGTAGATTTTTTGATATCTGCAATACTTCCTTTTGTGTATGGAGAATTGATCTGTTACTGGAGTGATGTTTTATAAGATCAGCACTTCAGCTGAAGCAGTGACCATGATTTACAATATGCACTCAACAGGAGAAGCCCTTTCATTGCCATGTGCTCTTGTCCCTCCAATGCTAAAAAAAGCACTACATTGACACCTGCGCAGGTAGCCACCGCACTGACTGTGGTCTAGGACTATCCATGCTGTGGTGGGGGACATCTCTTGAGTTCATGCTCTGCATTAAAAAAAGCATGTGACCAGTAGGTTCTAGATGTGATCACCTTACACTGCATTCTGGAACTTGTAGATCTTCTACAGAGATGAGTGTCCAGCAAATCAATCCATTCCCACAGATTTGTGAGTACAGGCCCAGACTGCACTGTTCAAAGGGGCCATAGAAGTTGTCCCAATTGTGGAAAAGGGATGGGAATTTTAGTCCATGTCTTCACTGTACCAAAAGAAACAGACAATTTTAGCCCCATCACACATCTCAGAGATTTCAGGCAGAGCACCTAGTATGTATAGTTCTGGATAATCTGCCTAAAACCAGTTCTGACATAATCAATGCTAAACCTTGTTGCTTTTCTGCTAGATTCATATTTATTTGAATTGTTTCAAGCCATAGTTGATGAAATTTGTGATAGGCACAAGAATTTTGTATACACATATTCCGAGGATTCCACATTTATTGAGAATACTCTCAAGAATTTATGGCCTATGATTGCTTTTCAGGATGAATTTAATAAATTATTTCCTGAGCGTATTTCTTTTATTAGAAAAAGGAACATCAGTTTGAAGGGAATATTTGAGCAAAATATGAATCTAGCAGAAATAGATGCAAACAGTGTCCATATCTTATCAATAAAGAACAGGTTCACACCCCCTCATGTAAAACTACTTTGCATTCCAAGGGTAACTACAATTGTAATTCATCAGCTGTGATATACATAGGATTATGTCAGAACTGCCCATCTTTATAAATGACATCAAAACAAAGAAAGAAACAAATGCCTCATGACATTAAAGTTTTTGTGGTTGGATTAACAACATAGTTCTGGATAGTGACCCCGCAGGTGTTTGTGTCTTTTCTTTCTTGGGAGGTCATAATATTTTCAATGAATTTGACGTGTCGTTTACCACATCAGTATGTGGGCTGCACATGAGAGACTCTTCCATTTCAGTCTGTGCAGACATAATTTACAGCACAGAGTGTTTTTGTTGGGACTTAGAGTCCTCAGTCCCCCTGAGCTTGTCTTCATCAATGTGTTTGCCATGCTTCCTGAAGATTTATAAGAAGAAGATCTTCTGATGTTCTTGTAACTGAATGGGAGTCTCTTTATAGCTGCATACAGGCACTTCATTGTAACATCCTTTCTTTGGATATTTCCAAGGACATAGTTCCTAAGAATCACGATGAATTTTCTGATCCCTGCTCAGAGGCAGTCCTTTATGCTGGAATAATTGAATGCTTTTCAGTGTCACTTCATTCCTGCCCTTTCTGAAGACTGACAAGGTACAGGAGGTCACAGCTTTGTCCATCCCTTAGGCAGGGACTCAGAATCTGAAGACTGACAGGAGGTCACAGCTTTGTCCACCCCTTAGGCAGGGACTCAGAATCTGAAGACTGACAAGGTACAGGAGGTCACAGCTTTGTCCATCCCTTAGGCAGGGACTCAGAATCTGAAGACTGACAAGGTACAGTAGGTCACAGCTTTGTCTATCCCTTAGGCAGGGATTCAGAATCTGAAGACTGACAGGAGGTCACAGCTTTGTCCATCCCTTAGGCAGGGACTCAGAATCTGAAGACTGACAAGGTACAGGAGGTCACAGCTTTGTCCATCCCTTAGGCAGGGACTCAGAATCTGAAGACTGACAGGAGGTCACAGCTTTGTCCATCCCTTAGGCAGGGACTCAGAATCTGAAGACTGACAAGGTACAGTAGGTCACAGCTTTGTCTATCCCTTGTCACAGCTTTGTCCATCCCTTAGGCAGGGACTCAGAATCTGAAGACTGACAAGGTACAGGAGGTCACAGCTTTGTCCATCCCTTAGGCAGGGACTCAGAATCTGAAGACTGACAGGAGGTCACAGCTTTGTCCATCCCTTAGGCAGGGACTCAGAATCTGAAGACTGACAAGGTACAGTAGGTCACAGCTTTGTCTATCCCTTAGGCAGGGACTCAGAATCTGAAGACTGACAAGGTACAAGAGGTCACAGCGTTGTCCATCCCTTAGGTAGGGACTCAGAAGAGGGTCCAAGCCTGGATTCTGCTGCAACTTTTTTGCTTGAAGAGTGCCATGATATTCATGCTGTTATTGGGATATCCGATGATGCACGCATCACAGGGGACTGACCGCTGCCAGTGGCTTCATGGCCACCACATACTTACAGGACTTCCATTATTTTTGGACTCCTCTTGCCAGGTCCTACAGTGGTAAACTTTACTCACATGCCTCCTGGTGGGTCTCTCCTTTCTTTATATAAAAGGAGCTCACCTGGGCTGTAACACTGCGCAGCGAGTATGTTTCTCCTAGAGAAGGGTTTCCATAAACCAGCAGGAGTTTAGAACTGAAATTCTACATGTAAAGACCTTAGAGAATTTGTGTTTTCTGAAGAGTGACTTTATCTCACCCAACACTGAGTTCATGTGGTATCTAAAAATAGCATATCCCAGTGGTGTGTTTATGTTTCCAAGCATGCAATGAAAGCTGGATGCAGTGCTACAAAATGCTTGGCAAACCAGAGCATGTATCTCAGACTATGTGCTACCTCCTTTAACATCCATTCTGTAGTGGGTGTCAGTAAAGTATGGGAGGACCACTTCTATTATCTCCAGGAGGTGAGCTGGCTGCTTATTCCCACCACTCCCAGGCACCTTCCATGGTAATAATCATTCCTGAACTATGTGGGTTACAGTCTGGGTTTAATCCCTCTGTGCTATAGAGCCACCTTAGGAATGCAAACCAGATGTTTGATTTGCACTAAAGGAGTGGTATATATATATATATATATATATATATATATATATATATATATATATATATATATATATATATTGCTGTGTGTCAATCCTGTAATCCTTTTTACGTCAGCATGACTACAAGGAAGCTTGGAGAGAATATTTTGGAACAGTAATTTTTATTTTATTTTTATTTTTATTTATTTATCATTTGTTGACCGGGAAAGTCCGACTAGGTTCCACAGAGCCTGTTTTCAGCAGAGGCCCGGGGAGAAATGCTCCAGATGCATGTCTTTGGAATGTGGGAGGAAACTGGAGTACCCGGAGGAAACCCACGCGAACACAGGGAGAACATGCAAACTCCACACAGAAGGCACCCCAGCTGAGAATCGAACCGGAGAACCTCTTGCTGTGAGGTGACAATGTTAACCACTGCACCACTGTGCCGCCCAATAATATGTTTTCAAAAACAAAGTTGTGAATACTACATTACAAAAACATACACTTAATTTTTTGTCACATAAAAATTTGCTTTTTTGTTCTACAAGTACGTTTGGATTTAAGAGGGGTGATTTCAAAACTTTGGTAGAACTAAAAGAAGCTATGTGGCAGTTCTGTTTGCAAGCAGACAAAACACTGGATTAAATTATATGAATAATTTAAAATGCTTTTTAACGAATAAGAAGTTAAGACATTTTAGTTAATGGACATCATAGTTCTCAATCTCTTAGCACAAAAAATCCAGACAAAGCCAGAAATATTTGGGGTACAAAGCCCCAAAAATAGGGACACGTTTTAAATATTGCTCTTATAAACTTAGAAAGTTGTTAGAATAAAAGGTCTTCTGTTACCATGAATTTTCTGAAGGGTACGAAGTCAATTGACTCAAATGGTTACCGTTATTTAGTGAATTCAGTCCGCACTGATTTGTCACAAAATCCAGAAAATCACACATTTTATGAGGAACAGACCCAAATATTTGAGGCAAAAATCTAGACATTCTGTGTAAATCTGTACAGTTGAGAAGTGTTAGGGGCATTAATATTTTAGATGTTTTGATATACATTTTTGTCAGCTGATTTTATGTCATGTGATTTTTGTATTTATAATACAAGTGCTGGTTATTCAGTAGCTGTTTATTCTGGTGAGATCCTTTATTGTCAAAGAAAGTGCTAAATAAATTCCATTTCTTCATTTCTTGGTATTTTTTCTACTATGTTGATTTATAGCACCTGTTTTTGTGTTGTTTTTTTCAGTTATTTGCTTTGCTTGCCTGTGGCAGGGAGGAGAACCTTATCACTGAGCAAAGTATTTCCTCAGGACTAAGTTATGAGTCCGTGTGCTATAAAATCCTGTTCCTTACTAGAAACTCTTTGCTATGGTCTGTTAGGGTCCATTTTACTAGGGTACTATGGTCTGTTAGGGTCCATTTTACTGGGGCAGTTCCATCTTTTGTTGCCCATTCTACAGGTTATCCACTCCAGGACATCTCTGTCGTAGTAACCTGAAATAGTACTAATGTCTTTAACAGCATCACAATGTGGACGTTCAGTTTAGGGAAGGGCAGGATTTGATAGGCAAGCCCTAAAAGGATTCATGTAGTTGGTCCCTCCCTTAGTCACCTCCATCTGAATAAACCAATCAGCACTCATTTTTCAGTGAGATCACCTTGATGATCCAAAGCTAAAAGGTGATGGAAGTTATTTAGCACCTACTGTTATTCCAGACCCTTGGGTATTGTGGAGAGTGAAAAAAATAACCTATCTACCCTCTGATCAAGCTTCTGAGATTTCTGTTGACAGACTGAGAGTTTCACCATGTTTTGATCTTTTATTCTATGATTTTATCTGGTAAAAAAAACTGAGGTAGGGAGGGTTCAGCTTTCTTTTTTTGGTCATTCCCTCCATATGACTGACAAGGATAGATTCCCAAGGAGAGGTGGACCAGCGTACTGCTAAGAAGTTTGTAGTCAATTAACTCCACCTGGTGGCTAGTGGATAGCTGTACACCAACAGTTCCATCGTGATCATGCCCTCGGAGGACGGGTCACTCCATCATGATCGTGCCCTCTGAGGATGGGTCATTCCATCATGATCATGCCCTCGGAGGATGGGTCACTCCATCATGATCATGCCTTCTGAGGATGGGTCACTCCATCATGATTGTGCACTCTGAGGATGGGTCATTCCATCATGATCATCCCCTCTGAGGACGGGTCACTCTATCATGATCGTGCCCTCTGAGGACGGGTCATTCCATCATGATTGTGCCTTCTGAGGATGGGTCATTCCATCATGATCATCCCCTCTGAGGACGGGTCATTACAGTAGATGCTGTATAGCATTCCTTTTCAAGTGACTGAAAGCCTTAATGTGAACTTGAATTTTCAACCAGTTATCCTGCTTCCATTTTTGAGTCTTCCCCACAATCCACTGCTACATTCTGTTACAAAATGTTGCCCTTTTATTCTGCCTTAATTCAATATTTTAGAATTGCAGTCCCCATCTCCACTACTACTAGCACAGTTTGGGCCCATCCTACCCTTGGACATTCCAGGAAACCTAATCTTTGATATTGCCCCTCATCCTCACCTCAACAGCTTCTCTAACCTTTACTGTCTGCAGAAATACTACAGAGGTCGGTCCTGGGGCTAATATTCTTCAATTTGCTTGCCCCAGACATATCTGAGGGGGTGCAGGACACGATCAGCTCATTTACAGGAAGTGTCCTTTGTACTCAGGCTGAACATACCTACCTGGCAGGGGGTACCACAATCAAGAAGGTGCTTTTTCAGGGTGAGGCTCTTCCATTGCACATCTGGGAAGAAGCATTCCAGCTAAGGTGGGTTGTAAACAAATGCAGTGTCCTGTACTCAGGCCATAACATCCCTGGTATGAAATATCAGCTGTGAGGTGTGGAAGTGATGGCAGCAGACCAGGGCAAGGATCTGGGGATGTTGGTAACACCTGACCTGATCATCGTTACCATAGTAACAAGACAGTAACAGCAGCAGCCACAATGTTGGGATGTGTCTCAAGGGATAGATTCCAGAAGCAAAGTGGTAATACTAAAGTCAAGCAGGGCCTTGGTCAGCCCACATCTCAAGTACTGTATGCTGTTCTGGAGGCCATATAATAAAAAGGATAAGAAGCTTCTGGAAAAATGCAGAGGAAGGTTAACAGCATAATCCATGGAGAGGAAGAAATATGAGCAGAGGCTAAAGGACTAAAAGTGTTTCTCCTTTCATACCAGAAGAGATGTAGAGAGGGAGATGATATTGGTGCACAGGATCATGTCAGGGACATGAGAAAGGATCACTCTAAACAGAAAGAAAGAAGAGGAGGGAAGCAGATTACAGGGAATAACTACTCCTTCAATCTCCAAAAGCACTTTTTCGCAGAGAGGGTTGTGGACTCTCAGAATGGGCAACTGGAAATGATGGTAGCAGGGACTCCACAGAAGCATTCAAGAGGACATGAGGCAGGTTAACAAAAGGTAAGGTGAATGTTGGGATGACCGGGAAGTAGAATGTTAAATGCACTTAAAGGGGCAAACTAGATAGAGTCTTATTTTCTCATTTTGCCATCAAGATAATGTAATGTAATCCTGCTTTGGTTGTGTGTAGAATATTTATAACATCTGATACTAATCTCTCACCAGCAGGTGCTACTGTAAATACTCCTACCTCTGTATCTGTTATTAATCTTTTATCAAAGCAATAGCCATTAACAATTAAAGAGAAAAGAGTTGCTCATATTAACTTTTGCAGGGCAGAGTATCAACGCAGCTGTAAACTACTCAGTAATAGGCAGGCTGGGGCTTCTGACTTCTTCTAGCAGCTGTAGAACTGTTAACATCTAGACCAGCCTGAATGTATGGGATACAACAGATGCTGTCTGTCCTCTCATTTTGATGAGAAGGAGCACCTTTTGGATTAATACTGCCCCCTGGAGGAGGGCAGTGGCTATGCTACTGTGTTCCTTGTTTACATACATGCATCCTGACTGCAGCCTGATCACTTCTTAGGATAAAATTTGTATGATGGTGAATGTAATGAGTGCAGAGAAAAAGGCATAGACAGGAATCTAAAGGTCCTCCCTGAAACACTTCCAGGCCACGTACCGTTACGTTGCCATGGGATGCCATTAAGGGCTGTCATTCCTAATGTAAATCACAGTAAGGATGGTGATAGACTACCATGAGAGACATAAGAAACAGGTAGAAAACAGAGAGTATCCAGTAACATTTTGGTATCTGAGAAAATAAATAAATAAATGTAAAAAGCAATATGAAAAGAACAGGTAGCAACACATACCGCGGATTAACAAGCTGCACATTACGACCATCTGCCAGGTTTATCAATTAATAAATGCCTATTGGGTTCATCCTCACCTAATTATGTTCCTTAATCTGCTGCTGTATCAACTTTTCAACATTCTGGTCCTAAAGAGACTGAGATCCAGGTTAACACCAACTGAGGGATACACTCCTTTGCTGATCTTTGAAATGTAAAGTTGAGAAGGTCCCTGAGTATAGGAAGAGGGTAAAAGTTTCTCTTTTTTTGCAAAAGTTAGTCACATAGCAGAGAAATGCTACATAACTATCAAGCTGAATTTATTTGAAGGGCAGATAATGACTCCTCTGTGTATGAAGCCCTAAAGGCAAATGGAAATGAAAACCAAAGGCAACAAGGACTCAAAGGAAGAATAACACATCAAATAAATGTGACAGTTTCTGTGGCTGCTGTATAACAACCTGGGGACATGGATGTCATCTAATAGACTTAAACAAGACATCTGTTTTGTATCACCAGTAAGAAAAATAAGTTTGCTTGCAAGTCATAATCCTACTACTTGTGATGTTCACCTGGGAACATGCAAACTAGCAGACAGCTAGTGTGGAAATGATGGAGGTTCTATGGTGCTGATGTGGCCAGGACCACAGGTATTAACATCACTGTCAGTACCACATCAGGGAAAATGCAGGAGAATGTGAGTGTCACTGTGCATGAGACAAGGGTATGTGATAAGACTGATACACAAGGTGGGATGTAAACAATGAGGTGTGATGTCACAGCACATGACATGTAGATGTGAGATAGATACACAAAGTGAGATGTAAACAATGAGGTGTGATGTCACAGCACATGACATGTAGATGTGAGATAGATACACAAGGTGAGATGTAAACAATGAGGTGTGATGTCACAGCACATGATGTAGATGTGAGATAGATACACAAAGTGAGATGTAAACAGTGAGATGTGCTGTCACAGCTCATGTCACAAATTTGTACATTAAGATGGATACACAAGGTGGAATGTAAACAATGCGATGTGGTGTCACAGCACATGACATGAAGATGTGCGTTAGATACACAAGCTTGGATGTAACTGATGAGATGTGATGTTACAGCACATGACACAAATTTGTACATTAAGATGGATATGCAAGGTGGGATGTAAGCAATGAGCTGTGATTTCACAGCATTGGAAAACTGTTCAGAACCATGGCAGTTACAATTTAAAATGGAGGAGGCAAAAATAATGTATTTGGGGAGCAAAGATCCAGAGGCAGCAAACTCCATATTGGACAATGTAGTAGTAGTAGCAACTGAAGGAATAAGGGGCTTAGGAACAACATCTCAGATTACCCAGAAGTCAGCAAATGATATGAAGAAGAAGACTGCAGAAAGATGCAACAGGGGTTGAGGAGCAGAGGGAAAGGTGTTCCCAGAAGGAGAAAGAAGCTACTGTTTCTTTATGCCAGGAGTTGGATGGAACCCTTGCTGAGTGCTTTATGGTGTGCTTGAAATGCTATATCTTTAAGACTACAAGTAGTGCAGAAAGGAAACTATAGTCATACATAGTTTGTACCTAATTTTATGGAAAGAGAAAAAGATACATCAATGTTAGATATTTGCCGTATGTGGGAGGAGATGGGTACTGACAAAAAAATGTTAATCACCTGAAGACACACCACAAAGTCCAAAAGAGCAAAGTTAAACTGCCTGCCACAAGAAGGACACAGTCTAAAGGCTGGAATGGGGGTCCTCAGAGGTGATGTGAGCACCTCCAACAGTGGAATCATGAAACAGATCTTCACGTTGTTAGAAAGATGTCAGTGGAATTCAAGAATATGCAGCAAATACACAAAGCCATGCTGAAAAATGGGGGAATGGGGGGGGGAGAGATGACAAGTCATTAATCTCCAGTCAGTAGCTACATCCGTACATGATGAAACATTCTAGCCCCATGATCCTTACCTTTCTCTTGTGACCATAAACAATGCTATACTATTATTAGTGATAGAGCTCCAAAGAAGATGAAGAACCCAGTATGAAGTAATCAAGATATGGAGAAATACATTCAAATTCAGGATTCTGAGGGACTGTTCCAAAATTATTCGCAGACAGATGGGGGTTGGCGTGTGCCAGCAGCAGTAGCTAAAGTGGTGAAAAAAATTCTCAATAGAAACAATCCAGTGGGGAAAGAGATCAATGTTCATCTGTAGAGGATATGTTTACCAATAAAGGTATTGATTTTTAGCCTATAAGAATTTTATTGTACTTGTATTTTGGATATCAAGATATAAATTGTACTGCAATCATTTCTGCAAATGCAGTCATTTTTGTATTATATTTGTTTCTTCAAGTTGTTTCTGATACCTCCTTTAGATAGGGGTATTTTTCTTCACTCACAATGGACATAAGGCATGGAATCTCTCCCTGATGAAATGCTAGTCCATTGCAGAATACATATGCAAGCACACATCTTTATTTTGCTTATTTATTTTGATGTCATTTCTTTTAGGGCCCAGGTGGAAAGCCAGGAGAACCAGGACCAGCAGGGCACAGGGTAAGCTGTTATTGTTTTATTAATTCTTGTTATTATTCATATCATCATCATCATTGTTAATGTTGTCATCAGTATTGTTCATGTTGTCATCATTGTTCATGTTGTCATCATCTTTGTTAATATTGTCATCAGTATTGTTCATGTTGTCATCATCATTTTTGGGGTTAACTGGCCTTCACTGACCTCTGGAAGCTTCTGTGTTTTTTTGTTTCGTTTTGGTTACAGTGGTACACGTATATTTTTGGCTGTCATCATCATTGTTAATGTTGTCATCATCATTGTTCATGTTGTCATCATCATTGTTAATGTTGTCATCATCACTGTTCATGTTGTAATCAGTATTGTTCATGTTGTCATCAGTATTGTTCATGTTGTCATCATCATTGTTCATGTTGTTATCATTGTTCATGTTGTCATCATCATTGTTCATGTTGTCATCATCTTTGTTAATGTTGTCATCAGTATTGTTCATGTTGTCATCATCATTGTTCATGTTGTCATCATCATTGTTCATGTTGTCATATTTGTTAATGTTGTCATCAGTATTGTTCATGTTGTCATCATCATTGTTCATGTTGTAATCAGTATTGTTCATGTTGTCATCATCATTGTTCATGTTGTCATCATTGTTAATGCTGTCATCAGTATTGTTCATGTTGTCATCAGTATTGTTCATATTGTCATCATCATTGTTCATGTTGTCATCATTGCTAATGTTGTCATCAGTATTGTTCATGTTGTCAGTATTGTTCATGTTGTCATCATCCTTGTTAATGTTGTCATCAGTATTGTTCATGTTGTCATCATCCTTGTTAATGTTGTCATCAGTATTGTTCATGTTGTCATCATCATTGTTCATTTTGTCATCATCTTTGTTATTGTTGCCATCAGTATTGTTCATGTTGTCATCATCATTGTTCATGTTGTCATCATCTTTGTTAATGTTGTCATCAGTATTGTTCATGTTGTCATCATTGTTCATGTTGTCATCATCATTGTTCATGTTGTAATCAGTATCCATGCTGTCATCTGTATTGTTCATGTTGACATCATCATTGTTCATGTTGTCATCATTGTTAATGTTGTCATCAGCATTGTTCATGTTGTCATCAGTATTGTTCATGTTGTCATCATCCTTGTTAATGTTGTCATCAGTATTGTTCATGTTGTCATCATTGTTAATGTTGTCATCAGTATTGTTCATGTTGTCATCATCATTGTTCATGTTGTCATCATCTTTGTTATTGTTGTCATCAGTATTGTTCATGTTGTCATCATCTTTATTAATGTCATTAGTATTGTTCATGTTGTCATCATTGTTAATGTTGTCATCATCATTGTTCATGTTGTCATCAGTATTGTTCATGTTGTCATCAGTATTGCTCATGTTGTCATCATCATTGTTCATGTTGTCATCATTGTTAATGTTGTCATCAGTATTGTTCATGCTGTCATCATTGTTAATGTTGTCATCAGTATTGTTCATGTTGCCATCATTGTTTATGTTGTCATCTTTGTTATTGTTGTCATCAGTATTTTTCATGTTGTCATCATTGTTAATCTTGTCATCATCATTGTTCATGTTGTTATCAGTATTGTTCATGTTGTCATCATCATTGTTAATCTTGTCATCAGTATTGTTCATGTTGTTGCTCGTTTTACATAATAAATATGAGGGCAGAAATGCTCTGCAGGTTTGGATTTCTTTGTTTGCCTGCAAATGCATTTATTTGTTTGCCTAGCTTTCTATCTTTTCCTCTATCTGTCTTTTTATTTATCCTTTTTTCTAAATTGAAGCAGATAAGGATTATTTAAATGTTACAATTCCAGGATGTAATTGTACAAACATTTGTTAAGATAACAAATGTGAAACTGGTTAACACTATCATAATAGTATACATTTTAGAGATGCTGAAAGTATTTGCCAAGTCAAGAAATTAAAACAAAATAAGCATGCTAAACACAAACATAGACTTTATGAGTCAAATGAACACTGAACTTATGAATAATGAGGTGGTTGGGTGGTGTTGCTTTGTACGTCAGTGGAGATAAAGATTTTTTATGACTTGCAGATAATTTAATTAGGCTGTAAAACTATGTTTAAATTAACAGTCATAGTAAAACGTGCTGTAGAAAATTAGCCTTTGTTGTCAGTGAGCCGTCGTGTAAGCAGAATAAAATGAGTACACGTTTCTTTTGCATTGAGTTCCAGGATTCACCTTTGTTATACAAATTCCTTTCAGTAATATTATTTGTATAGCTAACTTCAGTAAAATGCATATAAGGTTTCCAGAAAATCTGGTTTCCTTTTTCTTAAGTTTTCTGGTTCTTTTTGGTAGGACTATTTTTCTGGTTCTTTTTTGATAGGTGGTGTTTTGTGTTTACTTAAGATGTCTGGTGAGAACTATTGCCTACATAATATAACATGTCATGGATATTGCAGTTACTTATGGATGCAGTATTTTTTGTATTACTAGTAAAATCTCATAACTTCGTCTGCATTTATGGCAGATGCTTAATGCCATGAACACATTGCTGATGAAGGCCTTTTTGTTATAGTTAGCAAATGCACTGCTTGCTGCTTACTTCTGCTCGGGTTCAGGTATCTTATCTCTGACATGCAGTGGTTACACCTTAACTAAGTGATCTCCGAACAAATAGAGCACACCTTTGCACCAGCACCTCTCTCCTTCTACTGTTGGTGGGACACCAGATAGACTGCAAATGTTAGAAGTAAAAATCACACAGGAGACTGAAAGTATCCAGGGAAAAACATTGTATTTTATTTATTTTTATCTTATTCTGAATTTAATAACCTGGTGGATGGACTAGTACAAGAACCCTTTTCAGCTGTGAGCCAGGCCTTAGGAAGGAGCACGTTAACAATAAACAGAAGCATGCATTCTTGTTGAGAGCCACAAGGGTGCAGACTCCAAGCCCTTGTGACTCTCTGAGTCTGCATCTAACTATGGCAATGTTTTAGTTTTAGTGACTTTATTATAAGGCATAATGACTAATGACACCACCCTCACTAGGCTGGATAAGAATAGGGTGAAAGCTGTCTTTGGAGCCAAAATCTGGGATGTAACAGGGGTTTTTTTAACCCTCCTTCCTCACAAATATGATTATGACCTGATAGTGATTCACATGAGGATAAATGACCTCAAGCCTTCTACCCAGAGGGACATGCATAAGGACAGATTGAAGTAACTATGCGTGTGGCTGAACTGGGAAAGACACTGGTCTTGACTGGTATTTTGCCATCAACCAAAATGATAAAATTCAAACAGAAGATTATTGGCTTTAATAATTCACCAACTGCACAGCCAATTAATAGGTTCATAGGTTCATACTAGGCTATCTGCCCTAGGGCATTTATAAGCCTAGCCAGAGTATGTTTGGCTTTCACCACCCATTTTAAATTAATTTTGCTATGCCCTTTTTCGAGGTTAGTATACTGTGCCTCTGTCTAACAGTGACACAGAAGTGATACCCGGGGTAAACCTATGATCTCCCATCCACTCATCAAGATTCCTCTTGAAGAGAGTCAATGAGGGACTCTGCCTAACCTGGACTGGGATTTTATTCCATAGTGAAGGGAGCCTCTGGGTTATGAATCTGTCCCTCCAGCATGTCCTATTTAATTCAGTGCTGAGGTTCAAGTCTCTCGAGCGTGTAGCTCGACGGGATTTGGATTTTGTGAGGTTCAGCATGTCCCTTAATTCCGGGTTGGACATGGCCTTATACGTCAGGCACAGGTCACCTCTGAGCAGGTGGTATGCCACTGAGTAGAGCTGGAGTTTCTTTAACCGGGCAGCATATGGCATCTGTTTGAGCCCTTTGATACTCTTGGTGAGGTACTTTTGGGGTCTTTCCAGTTGCTGCAGGTGTTTGGTAAGGTACATCCCAAAAGGGGCATTGTACTCGATTATGGGCCTGATGAGGGATGAGTAAAGAGGCACGATGACCTCCCCTAATCTAGATGTGAATCCCTTCATGATTGGGTGGGCTATATAAAATGTTTTTCTAACCACTTTGGCCACGTGGTTGTCAAATGAGAGATTGCTATCAACTTGGGTCCCCAGGTCCCTAATGACTTCTTCTGTACTTAATGGATTACCACCTATGTGGTAATTTGTGGGCACTTTGTTTTTGCCAAAGGGATGACTATACACTTTTGGCGTTTAGCTTGAGGCCATGGCTCTGGCACCAGTTGTCTGTTTCTATGAGGCCCTTTGGAGGATGCTTGTGTCGGCTGGAGAGTCGATTATGGCCAGTTTGCAGTCATCTGCGAACTTGGTCAGCCACAGTCCTTCCGTGTTGGCCTGTACCTCCGAAATATATACCAAACAAGAGAGGTCCCAGGACTGAGCCTTGTGGGATGCCACTTGTAACTGGTTTGGAGTCTGACATGGCTCCAGCAATTCTAACCCTGTGGGTTCTGTCCTTGAGCCAGTTTGCAACCCATCTAGTGACATAGGGGTTTATATTTAAGCTGGTGAGCTTATCTATAATGCCTGAGTGGGGTATTGTATCGAAGGCTTTTGCGAGGTCCAGATAGGCTGTGTGGACCACCTTCCCTTCGTCAATGGCCTTGGTGACTGTTTCAAAGAAGTCAGCCAGGTTTAAGAGGCAGGATCTGCCCTTAACAAAGCCAAACTGGGTAGGATCCAGTGTCTGTAGGTCCCCAATATCTTTATTTATGAGGTCCATGATGATCCTTTCCATAGCTTTGCAGACCAAGCTAGTCAGGCTTATGGGGCGATAGTTTCCAGGGTCTGTTGAGGCACCACCTTTGTGGAGAGGGACCACTGTTGCTGTACGCCACTCTTTGGGTACATATCCTGTAGTAAGGCTGAGATTGAACAGTAGTTTTATGTTTGGGTTTAGCTCTTCTTGGAGTTCATGTAGGACGCAGCCTGGGACACCGTCTGGTCCCACTGATGCTGTGTTTTTTGCTTTGGAGAGGGCGGCTCCCATCTGAGCATCTGAGATGTCGGGGGGGCAGCACTCTGCTGGCACAGATATTTGCCCTTTTGGTGCGAGGGGAGTTTGCGCTGAGCCTGTCAACTAGGATGTTGGCAATGTCTGTGGGATCAGTGTATTTTTTGTCATTTTGGACTAATTCTGAGCATATCTGGGAATTCCCACCGAGGTTCCTAACATAACTAAAGAAAGCCTTGCGATTATCTTTAGTGTCCTGTGCAATTTTTCTCTCGAAGCTGGCCTTTGACAATTTTATGAGTGCCCTTAGTTTTTTGCTAATACTGATCAGAGATGCCTTCCCTTTTTGGGATTTTGCTCTATCATGTAGTAGCTTCCTCCTTCTGTTGTATAGTTTGTTTATGGCTGGGGTCCACCAGACAGGTCGTCTGCCTTTGGAGGATTGGGTCTTGGTTTTATTTGGGATTGCATGATCCATGCATTCCTGAAGGTGTTCATAGAATGCATTTATAAAGGATTCTGCGGTCTGGGCCATATTTTCCACAGGCCCGGGGGCTTTGAAGGATTCCACCTCGGTTTTGAGGAGTGTGAAATTTGCTTTAGAGAAGTTTTTCACTGTGGTTTTCTGGGCAGGTGGTGGGGTCGGGATGTGAATATCCAGTGAGATCAGTTTATGGTCTGATCTTACCAGTGAGGGATACACTTCTGGTCTGGAGCATAGAGTCCCCATGTTGGTGATGATCAGGTCCAGTATGTTTTCCCCTCTTGTGGGAGTGGTAACAAGTTGTTCCATAAAATATGAGTTTATGAATTCTAGGAACCTTTGGGCAAGGGTGTTGGAGCTAGAGTAATGCTCCCAATCTATGTTTGGGTAGTTGAAGTCGCCCAATATAATGGTGTTAGGAGAGACCTTCATATTTTCCAGTGTTCTCAGGAAGGCCGAGTGGGGTTCCTGGGTTTGGGAGGGTGGTCTGTAGCAGGCTATAAACTGGAAGGCAGTTTTACCCACTGTTAGTTGCACATGGATAGTCTCTGATGCTTTGCCACCAACCTGGAGGTGTGAGTATCTTTGATGAATATCGATACTCCCCCTCCTTTTGTGGTTCGGTCCAAGTTTTGGGGCCGAAAAGCATGGTATGAGGTATAACCTGGTAGTGCTGGGGTGCTCTCGGGAGTCCTGAACCAGGTTTCTGTTACTGCACAGATATCGATGTTCTCCATGCTAAGGAGAGTTTCGAGTGCATGCATCTTGAGGTTTAGACTTCTGGCATTGAGTAGCATTACTCTTAGTTTCTTATCCCTTGTGATACTTATGGAGGTGGGTTTGTCTTTTGAGCCTTGCCTAAAAAAGGCACTATGCGGGTAGCAAGAGCCTTTGCCAATATCCGAAAGCCCAGGGGTGACAGGTGCAAGCCGTCCCTAGCAAAGCATCATGGCTTGTCGTGCATATCATCTAATATTAGCTTTAATAACTGAATATGCATCTGCTATCATTCTAGGGGGATCTAGTATGTATCATCTTGAGATATGATTGCTGAAAAGTTTTTCTGCTTAGCCAGGAATGGTATGCACCACGTTTACCAATGATTTTGCATTATGCCTAAAGTCATTGCTGCCCCCAGAGTTCCTATTCAGATAGAGTCCATCTGATGGATATTCCAATCCAGTAAATTTTAGTTTGGAACACACTTATATAGCTTTACTAAATGCCAGGAGTCTAGAACATTCCTGAACTTGAGGATATTCTGTACTGTGAACAGTAATATATGTGTAGTTACAAAGATATAATTTCAGAGCAGTGAAAGCACTCGCTGTATTCCTGGGTGTAGCATCTAACACATCTATCAAGGATATCACCACATCATCACAGATTCCTCAGAACACCACATTTCAACTCATAGCTAGTTAGTTATAATACATACTCTATATCCCTTTCTGACGATGATAGTTACCTTACAAATTAGCTGAAATCCCTGTTAAACCCAATATGTTTCTACTGGGGGACTTAAACTATCCATCAATAAACTGCCTGGCTTACACTGCCAATGGTTGTCATGCTCAGCACTTCCTAGACAGTATAAATTGTAACTCTCTTTTGCAAATAGTTAACCATCCTACTAGGGGCCTCATAGGTCCATAGGTAAATATTAGGTCATCAGTCTACAGACTATTACATGCCTAGCCAATAACCAGAGGTCAGATGCAAACCATGTACCTTGAATCTGTAAGGTTAAGACCTTAACTATTATGCTACCCCCATATCCATGAGCGAGTCCTCATATTATGGTGATTTCTTGCACATCTATATATATATTATGTATATGGCTCTACTTCACAAACCAGAAATGCCACTTTCCCGACTTTCATATAACCGAGATGACAAAGTTGATAACACAGAGATCGACCGCCCAGAACACCGACTTTCAACTCCAGGTAAGTAACTGCTTGGCCAGCCTGAAAAACAAATTAAAATGGAAGCAAAGTAAACCCACCCATGTGTGGGGCTTCACACACCCCTGCCACACCCTCCCATATGAGGGCTGCCCCCCCCCCAACATTCCCCCTAACTAAATATACCACCTCCAAGATTGCACTACCGTAGGGGTAAGGTGCAAAGTTCACCATACTGGCCAAGTGGTTACTTACCTGGAGTGAAATGTCGGGGTTCCGGGACTTCAATATTATGGATTTTCTGCTTTGACTTTTCTGTATTTTAAAAGTCGGGTAAGTGAGATTTTGGTCTACAGAAGTTGACCCATATATATATATATATATATATATATATATATATATATATATATATATATATATATATATATATATATAAATTCGGTCTACAGAAGTCGATCCATCTATGTATATATATGTATGTCAGTTGTCAATCTCCTCTCCGGTCCAGCTGGTGAATCTGGGAATCTTGAGGCAATGTTATAACTGCCTCATGTACACAGACAACCCTCTCCTCCTCCCACATAACACAAATACTTGTGAGAGATGCAGCTATTTAGCCAAACTGGAGGCTGAGCTCTCTCAACTCAGGACTGGCAAGACCAGTCAGGAGGAGAAGGCAACTACACACACCACAAAACCAGCCTCACATAATGCTACCACACCACTGAATCAAACACATAAACACACAAAGACATACTCGGAGGCTCTGAGTAAAAATTTACCTAAACAGCAGAGGCCTCCAAAGCAGACACCCAAACAACTGCTATCTCAAGACACCCCACAAGCAACACATAAACCACAAAATCAGTGTGCAAAGCAGTCACAGCCCTTAAGGCCAAATACTACACCAAACATACTTGTCATAGGTGACTCCATAGTCAGACACACTGACGTCCCACTCACCAGGCTGAACAAGGAGAGGGTCACAGTAAGCTGCCTATTGGGTGCTAGAATCCGCCACATAACACAAGCACTCAGGTCACTCCACGGCAAGTACAAATATGACACAGTCATTGTCCATGCTGGTGTGAACGACCTGAGACGTACCTCCCTGGACTACATGAAAAGAGACATAGAGGAGCTCTCTGATTATGTAGCCCAGGCAGGTATGACCCTGACCCTGAGCAGTATCCTTCCTTCACCAAGAATGATGCCACAATATAGAGACAAGATGATCAGCTTTAACAATTGGCTTAATGTCTGGTGTCATTCAAAGGGGATCCAGTGTCTGTCTGCCTGGGATGACATGCTTGACAAGCCACGCTGCTTCTCAAGGGACGGCTTGCACCTGTCACCCCTGGGATTCCGGATATTGGCTAAGGCACTTGCCACCCCCATAGTGCCTTTTTAGGCAAGGCTCAAATTCTAAACCTACCACCCTAGAAAACAAAAATGGGAAGAAACTGAGGGTAATGCTGCTCAATGCCAGAAGTCTAAATCTCAAAATGCACACACTCAAGGCCCTTCTCAGTATGGAGAACATCGATGTCTGTGCTGTAACTGAAACCTGGTTCAAGGCTCCTGAGAGCACCCTGGCACTATTAGGTTTTACCTCATATCATGCGTTCCGCCCCAAAACCCAGACCACACCACAAAAGGAGGGTGTATCCATATTCATAAAGGATACCCACACCTCCAGGTTGGTGGCAACGCAAAGCTTCGAAACCATCCAGGTGCAACTAACCATAGGCAAAACTGCTCTACAAATTGTAGCATACTACAGGCCACCCTCTCAAACTCAGGAACCCCACACAGCCTTCCTGAAGACACTGGAGGGTATAAATGTATCTCCAAACACCATCATATTGGGTGACTTCAACTACCCGAATATAGACTGAGAACATTACTCAAGCCCTAACTTTCTAGCCCAATGATTCCTGGAGTTCATAAATTCAAATGCCATGGAACAGCTAGTCACTGTTCCCACGAGAGGAGAAAATATACTAGATCTCATTATCACAAACATGGGGACAAAATGCTCCACACCGGAAGTATATCCCTCATTGGTGAGATCTGATTATAAACTAATCTCACTGCAAATCCACATCCCGCCCCCACCCCAAACAAAAAAGACCACAGTGAAGAACTTCTCTAAAGCAAACTTCACACTACTCAAGACTGGTGTGGTATCCTTCAAGGCCCCTGAGCCAGTGGAAACCACAACCCAAGCTGCTGAAGCCCTTACAAATACCTTCTATGAACACCTCCAGGACTGCATGGATCAGGCAATCCCAAATAAAACCAAGACTCTTTCCACAAAGGGCAAACGTCCAGTCTGGTGGACCCCAGCCATTAACAAACTTTACAATAAGAGGAGAAAGCTATTACATGATAGAACAAAATCCATAAAAGGGAAGTCACCCCTGATCATTATTAGTAAAAAAATACGAGCACTCATAAAATCAACTAAGGCCAATTTTGAGAGAAAAATTGCCATGGATTCAAAGGACAATCATAAGACCTTTTTCAGGTATGTTAGGAACCTGGGTGGAAATTCCCAGATATGCTCAGAATTATTCCAAAATGATACAAAAATCACTGAACCCACAGACATTGCCAACATACTGGCAGACAGGGTCAGTGCAAACGTCACCCATCTCTCCCCCCCTAAAGGAGAGATAACTATCCCAGCAGAGTGTAGCCTCCCAGACATTTCAAATGCGCAGGTGAAAGCTGCTCTCTCTAAAGCTAAAAACACAGCATCAATGGGACCGGATGGTGTCCCCGGCTGTGTGCTACATGAGCTAAATGAGGAATTAAACCCGCACATAAGGCAGCTGTTTAATCTCAGCCTTACCACAGGATACGTGCCCAAGGAGTGGCGACGGCAACTGTGGTCCCACTCCACAAAGGCGGTGCCTCACGGACCCTGGTAATTACCGCCCATAAGCTTAACAAGTCTAGTCTGCAAAGTTATGGAGAGGATCATAATGGAGCTCATAAACAAAGATATAGGGGACTTGCAGACATTGGACCCGACCCAGTTTGGCTTCGTCAAGGGCAGATCATGCCTTTTGAACTTGGTCAACTTCTTCGAAACAGTCACCAAGGCCATTGATGAGGGAAAGGCAGTCCATACAGCCTACCTTGACCTTGCAAAGGCTTTCGACACAATACCCCACTCGGGTATTGTAGAAAAACTTACCAGCTTAAATGTAAACCCATATGTCACAAGATGGGTTGCAAACTGGCTTAAGGACAGAACCCACAGGGTTAGAGTTGCTGGCGCTATGTCAGACTCCAAGCCGGTCACAAGTGGTGTCCCACAGGGCTCAATCCTTGGCCCCCTATTGTTCGGCATCTACTTCTCAGAAGTACAGGCCAACATGGGAGGACTTTGGCTGACAAAGTTTGCAGACGACTGCAAACTAGGCCATAGTGGAAAGTGCATCAAACACGGATATCCTTCAGAAGGGACTCACGGAAACAGATAGCTGGTGCCAGAGCCATGGCCTGAAGTTAATCGCCAAAAAATGTATAGTCATACCCTTCGGGAAAAACAAGGTAACCCCAAGCTACCATATAGGTGGCAATCCACTAAGCACAGAAGAGGTTATCAGGGACCTGGGGACCCAGGTTGACAGTGGCCTTTCTTTTGACACTCACGTTGCTAAAGTGGTTAGAAAGACCTTCTACATTGCCCACCTGATCATGAAGGGATTCACATCCAGATCTAGTGAGGTCATTGTTCCCTGTACTCTTCACTTATCAGACCAATGATCGAGTATAATGCCCCATTCGGGATGTATCTCACCCGACATCTGCAGCAATTGGAGAGACCCCAAAAGTTCCTCACCAAAAGGATAAAGGGACTCCAAAATCTGTCATATGCTGCCAGATTGAAGAAACTCCAGCTCTATTCAGTCGCATACCGTCTGCTCAGAGGTGACATGTGCCTGACATACAAGGCCATGTCCAACCCGGAATTAATGGACATGCTCCACCTCAAAAAATCCAAATCCACCAAAACCACTAGAGCAAGCGACTTAAACCTTAGCACGGATATAAATAGGACGTGCTGGAGGGATAGATTTATCACTCAGAGACTCCCTATGCTGTGGAATAAAATCCCAGTCCATGTGAGGCAGAGCACCTCGCTGGCTCTGTTCAAGAGAAATCTTGACCTGTGGATGGGAGATTGTAGGTTTACCCCGGGAATCATCTCTGTGTCACTGCTGGACAGAGGCACAACAAACTAATGGGCACAGTATTTTTTCATATATGGGGTGGCGTAAGCCACAAAACTTTGGGCTAGGCTTATAAATGCCTTAGGGCAGATAGCCTAGTATAAACCTATGAACCTATGAACCTATGTATATAAAATTCTGCCTTGTTAAAAACACTATCATTTAGTGGCCTTTTCCTTTGAAACTGGTGGCACTTTCCCTGTAAATGCATTTATGATTATGGAGTTCTGTAAAGCAAACCTTCTTCAGTTACCTGATGACCTAAATACATTTTGCTGTAATCATCCTCTTTTGCATCCCATTGTTAAAACTGCTGCCTATATCTCTGACTTCTACCCTCACTTAAATAACCGTATTGAGAAGGTAGTCCTTATCCTCACCAAATACAATCACCATTTTAAACATATGTTGGGATATCTGTATAAATAAATTATATAACAAAAAAAATAAATTGATTAATGCTGGTAGATCTCATTCTGCCTCCCTTAAAGAGTACATGTAAGCAAACTAGTAAAGATCTTAAGGTAAACATTAGCATGCTCAAAGAAGAATATGAGCTTAAAATAGCCACCAATACCAAAACTAACTATATCAATTTCTTTAACAAGTGCCAGAAAGTTAAGAACTAACACCCGTCATTGCTCTGAGCTAGTCCCTAGTAATGCTGCCTCTCTGACCCTAAAGAAATAGCTAATGTCCTAGCTGACAAATTTAATGCAAATTTTACTGCAGCCACTCTAACAGCTATTCCACTGATTCCACAATCCCAGCCACCCCATTTAATTACTATTGGACAACCTTTCCAAAAAGTAAGAATACTTCATCCATGGGCCCCGATAACATACCAGGTCATCTGATTATCAGTGCTAAACATAGACTATTTGAACCCTTGTGTAGCGTGTCCAGTGGCTACATTCCTGAAATTGAATAACAGCTGTTTTACTGCCATTACACAAGGATGGCCCAGCCATGGAACCTGATAGCTATAAAACCCTCATATGTAAAAGCTATTGTGTTTATTTTCTCACACATTTTTTTTATCCTTTGTTGACTGGGTTACTCCCAGTAGGCTAGTATCCTCTTTTTAGGGAAGACTCAAAGTGGTGTTTATACTACTAGGGGAAATTTAGTTAATGGCATCTAGGAAATTCCCTTACTCTTTTCAATAGTCACCGTGGGATCGGGGAACTTCATCTACTGTTTTCTGTAGTCACTGTGAGATCAGGGAACTTCCTCTACTCTTTTCAATAGTTACTGTGGGATCGAGGAACTTTCTCTACTCTTTTCTGTAGTCACTGTGGGATCGGGGAACTTCCCTTACTCTTTTAAATAGTTACTGTGGGATCAGGGAACTTCCTCTACTCTTTTCAATAGTTACTGTGGGATCGGGGAACTTCCTCTACTCTTTTCAATAGTTACTGTGGGATCGGGGAACTTCCTCTACTGTTTTCTGTAGTCACTGTGGGATCAGGGAACTTCCCTTACTCTTTTAATAGTTACTGTGGGATCGGGGAACTTCCTCTACTGTTTTCTGTAGTCACTGTGGGATCAGGGAACTTCCCTTACTCTTTTAATAGTTACTGTGGGATCGGGGAACTTCCTCTACTGTTTTCTGTACTCACTGTGGGATTGGGGAACTTTCTCTACTCTTTTCAATAGTCACTGTGGGATCGGGGAACTTCCTCTACTCTTTTCAATAGTTACTGTGGGATCGAGGAACTTTCTCTACTCTTTTCTGTAGTCACTGTGGGATCGGGGAACTTCCCTTACTCTTTTAAATAGTTACTGTGGGATTGGGGAACTTCCTCTACTCTTTTCAATAGTTACTGTGGGATTGCGGAACTTCCTATACTCTTTTCAATAGTTACTGTGGGATCGGGGAACTTCCTCTACTGTTTTCTGTAGTCACTGTGGGATCAGGGAACTTCCCTTACTCTTTTAATAGTTACTGTGGGATCAGGGAACTTCCTCTACTGTTTTCTGTAGTCACTGTGGGATCAGGGAACTTCCCTTACTCTTTTAAATTGTCACTGTGGGATCGGGGAACTTCCTCTACTGTTTTCTGTAGTCACTGTGGGATCAGGGAACTTCCTCTACTCTTTTCAATAGTTACTGTGGGATTGGGGAACTTCCTCTACTCTTTTCAATAGTCACTGTGGGATCGGGGAACTTCCTCTACTCTTTTCAATAGTTACTGTGGGATCGGGGAACTTCCTCTACTGTTTTCTGTAGTCACTGTGGGATCGGGGAACTTCCCTTACTCTTTTCAATAGTCACTGTGGGATTGGGGAACTTCCTCTACTCTTTTCTGTACTCACTGTGGGATCAGGGAACTTTCTCTACTCTTTTCTGTAGTCACTATGGGATCGGGGAACTTCCTCTACTCTTTTCAGTAGTTACTGTGGGATTGGGGAACTTCCTCTACTCTTTTCAATAGTTACTGTGGGATTGGGGAACTTCCCTTACTCTTTTCAATAGTTACTGTGGGATCGGGGAACTTCCTCTACTCTTTTCTGTAGTCGCTGTGGGATCGGGGAACTTCCCTTACTCTTTTAATAGTTACTGTGGGATCGGGGAACTTTTTCTACTCTTTTCTGTAGTCGCTGTGGGATCGGGGAACTTCCCTTACTCTTTTAAATAGTCACTGTGGGATCGGGGAACTTCCTCTACTGTTTTCTGTAGTCACTGTGGGATCAGGGAACTTCCTCTACTCTTTTCAATAGTTATTGTGGGATTGGGAAACTTCCTCTACTCTTTTCCATAGTCACTGTGGGATCAGGGAACTTCCTCTACTCTTTTCTGTAGTCGCTGTGGGATTGGGGAACTTCCTCTACTCTTTTCTGTAGTCACTGTGGGATCAAGGAACTTTCTCTACTCTTTTCTGTAGTCAATGTGGGATCGGGGAACTTCCTCTACTCTTTTCAATAGTTACTGTGGGATTGGGGAACTTCCTCTACTCTTTTCAATAGTTACTGTGGGATTGGGGAACTTCCCTTACTCTTTTCAATAGTCACTGTGGGATTGGGGAACTTTCTCTACTCTTTTCTGTAGTCAATGTGGGATCGGGGAACTTCCTCTACTCTTTTCAATAGTTACTGTGGGATTGGGGAACTTCCCTTACTCTTTTCACTAGTTACTGTGGGACCGGGGAACTTCCTCTACTCTTTTCTGTAGTCGCTGTGGGATCGGGGAACTTCCCTTACTCTTTTAATAGTTACTGTGGGATCGGGGAACTTTCTCTGCTCTTTTCTGTAGTCGCTGTGGGATCGGGGAACTTCCCTTACTCTTTTCAGTAGTTACTGTGGGATTGGGGAACTGTCTCTACTCTTTTCTGTAATCGCTGTGGGATTGGGGAACTTCCTCTACTCTTTTCTGTAGTCGCTGTGGGATCGGGGAACTTCCCTTACACTTTTCTGTAGTTGCTGTGGGATCGGGGAACTTCCCACACTCTTTTCTGTAGTCACTGTGGGATAGGGGAACTTCCCTCACTCTTTTCTGTAGTCACTGTGGGATAGGGGAACTTCCCTCACTCTTTTCTGTAGTCACTGTGGGATAGGGGAACTTCCCTCACTCTTTTCTGTAGTCGCTGTGGGATCGGGGAACTTCCCTTACACTTTTCTGTAGTCGCTGTGGGATCGGGGAACTTCCCTCACTCTTTTCTGTAGTCACTGTGGGATCGGGGAACTTCCCTCACTCTTTTCTGTAGTCACTGTGGGATAGGGGAACTTCCCTCACTCTTTTCTGTAGTCACTGTGGGATAGGGGAACTTCCCTCACTCTTTTCTGTAGTCACTGTGGGATAGGGGAACTTCCCTCACTCTTTTCTGTAGTTGCTGTGGGATCAGGGAACTTCCTCTACTCTTTTCTGTAGTCGCTGTGGGATCAGGGAACTTCCCTTACTCTTTTCTGTAGTCACTGTGGGATCGGGGAACTTCCCGCACTCTTTTCTGTAGTCACTGTGGGATAGGGGAACTTCCCTCACTCTTTTCTCTAGTTGCTGTGGAATCAGGGAACTTCCTCTACTCTTTTCTGTAGTCGTTGTGGGATTGGGGAACTTCCTCTACTCTTTTCTGTAGTCACTGTGGGATATTTTACATCTACTTGAGCTACTACCAATTCAAGCAGATGGGACCTCAGCTTAACATCTTATATGATGGACACTGTGGACACTAAAAATCTCTTTACCCTGGCCCCTCATTAAATCATTTTTGTCAGTGGATGGTCCTGGCTCTTTAAACATATTAATTTCTTTAAAAATATAACCACAATGGATAGTGGTTATGCAGTACATACACCATACATACACCTGGCCAAGGCCTTTGACACTATTCCCCATACTGGTATTATTCATAGATTTGTAAATATCAGTGTAAATCCTTATGATGTTAGGCAGGCAGCTAACTGGCTGGCTGTCAGAACCTATGTGGTTAGAGTTGCAAGTGCCATTTCTGAAAAAAAAATTACCAGGACTCAGAATTAGGCCATCTCTTATTTTGACATCTGTTTCTCAGACATCCAGGCCAATACACTTGGCCTGTAGTTAAATATGTTTGCAGATGATTGTAAATTGGGCATTGTTATTTGATGTTCCAATAACTCACAATTGCTCCAACATGTATTAGACCACGTTATCAAATGATGCAAGGACAATGGTCTCAAATTAAATGTAAAGAAATGTAGAATAGTTCATTTTTCTAAACAAAACATTTTCCCATACCACATAGGTGACACACTGCTCCACTCTGACACTGCTGTAAGGGATCTAGGCACGCTTGTTGACAATTCCTTATCTTTTTACCATGTCTCCACAGTAGTTCAGAAAGCCTTTTATATGAAGCATCCAATTTCCAAACACATCTCCAGTAGAATCAAAGAAATCTTCTTTCTCCTTTACTCATATCTTATCAGACACCTTATCATACCTCTCAACCTCTTAGCACTAGAAATCTGGATGAAGCCTAAAATAATGAGGGGACAAGGGTAAAAATAGTCATTGTTTAGTAACTTTAATCCTCAGTGATTTCCCACAAAACCAAAAATTTTATAAGGACCGACTAAAAATCTGAGGCAAAAATCTAGACATGTTTTCCTGACTGTGTGTATTGTAGCAATGTATAAGAAAAGTATTCACACTGTACTAGTTAACGGTTGTTTCAAGGATAAAGCTTCTTGGAGAAAGAGCAAGGCGTGTTTATTTCAATTTGTAGTGGTAGATCTTTATTCAAACTGTGATCACTTCAAGATGAGAAAAGTAAGTATGGGGGTGTTGGAGAACAAAGCCCCTCTTGAAAACTGCAAATGACTTGTTTCTCTTTGTGGGTGTTGTGCGTTTGTACAAAACATTTACCCCTTTGAATACTGCTGTTTAGTGCATTTGTATTCTGATGGAACACTTGTGTACAGTAAGGGTCACGCTGGGTTGGGATTCAATATTCTTCAGTGAAACCTTACATCCCCCTATTTTCTTCTATTTATAGCACAGCTTTTGTAAGTAATTCAAAAAGTTGGCACTTAGAAATATTTGTAAAATTAGATTTTCTTCATCTCTTGTGATATTGTTCATTTCTTCCTCACAAAGAATCAGATTAAATAAAAATGAAGCTCAGCAAACAGATTTTCCAATTGCCAAAGAGAATAAACTCCAAAAACAGAGAAGACTAAGCACAAAACGCAACAAACAACAAAATAATATAAACGAAACTGCAGTAACTGAAGGTAAAAATAGAGATCAAAATATTTCCAGCTGACTTTTCTGTCATTTAAGAGTTGCACTTACAGTTATTAGTATTTACCAAGAAATAAAAATAAAGCCTGTAAATAAGGGTCCCCTACACCGACACCCCACAAAGCCGACGCCCAAAAGACTGACACCAGAAGAGCGACAACACAGATGATCAACAAAGTGAAATCCCAACAGCCGAAACACCGACGTGGGCAACGTGTGAGCGACTCAGTAAGTGTGCGATAGTGAGAGATTTAGGGTTAGGGTGTGGACAGGTAAGTGTGCGATAGTGAGGGATTTAGGGTTAGGGTGCGGACAGATAAGTGTGTGATAGTGAAGGATTTAGGGTTAGGGTGCGGGAAAGGTGAGTGTGCAGTAGTGTCGGGTTTAGGGGCGGGTTAAGTGAGTTAGGGTTAGGGTGCGGACAGGTAAGTGTGCGATAGTGAGGGATTTAGGGTTAGGGTGTGGACAGGTAAGTGTGTGATAGTGAGGGATTTAGGGTTAGGGTGCGGACAGGTAAGTGTGCGATAGTGAGAGATTTAGGGTTAGGGTGCGGGTAGGGTAAGTGTGCGGTAGTGTCGGACCTTAGGGTTACGGTGCAGACAGGTAAGTGTGCGATAGTGAGGGATTTAGGGTTAGGGTGTGGACAGGTAAATGTGTGATAGTGAGGGATTTAGGGTTAGGGTGCGGACAGGTAAGTGTGCGATAGTGAGGGATTTAGGGTTAGGGTGTGGACAGGTAAGTGTGCGATAGTGAGGGATTTAGGGTTAGGGTGTGGGTAGGGTAAGTGTGTGATCGTGAGGAATTTAGGGTTAGGGTCGGGTTAAGTGAGTTAGGGTTAAGGTGCGGGTAGAGTAAGTGTACGGTAGTGTCAGACCTTAGGGTTAGGGTGCGGACAGGTAAGTGTGCGATAGTGAGGGATTTAGGGTTAGGGTGTGGACAGGTAAGTGTGCGATAGTGAGGGATTTAGGGTTTGGGTGCTGACAGGTAAGTGTGCGATAGTGAGGGATTTAGGGTTAGGGTGCGGGTAGGGTAAGTGTGTGATAGTGAGGGATTTAGGGTTAGGGGTGGGTTAAGTGAGTTAGGGTTAGGGTGCGGGTAGGGTAAGTGTGCGGTAGTGTCGGACCTTGGGGTTAGGGTGCGGACAGGTAAGTGTGCGATAGTGAGGGATTTAGGGTTAGGGTGCGGACAGGTAAGTGTGCGATAGTGAGGGATTTAGGGTTAGGGTGCAGACAGGTAAGTGTGCGATAGTGAGGGATTTAGGGTTAGGGTGCAGACAGGTAAGTGTGCGATAGTGAGGGATTTAGGGTTAGGGTGCGGACAGGTACGTGTGCGATAGTGAGGGGTTTAGGGTTAGGGGTGGGTTAAGTGAGTTAGGGTGCGGGTAAGGTAAGTGTGCGGTAGTGTCGGACCTTAGGGTTAGGGTTTGGGTTAAGGTTAATGCATATATAGTTGTGTGTAATGTGTAGTTTACGTTTTGTGTGTCGGTGTTATGGTGTTCGGTATTGTGTGTTGTCAGTGTTTTGGTGTCGGTGTTTTGGGCGTCGGCTTTGTGGTGTGTCGGTGTAGTGTAGGGGATCCGTAAATAAGCATTTTCATTAAGGAACAATTCTCAGTCCAAGTGTTTGGCTAATTTCTCCGCCTGTTATGTAAACACCAAATAAAAACTTTGCATAGAGCATCGAGCAGGAAACACATAAAGGAACAAGTGTAAGCAAAACGCATCCACGTCTACATCAGGACAAAGTGCCGCTTTTTAGAATTAGTATTTATACAGCACTGTTTGGAGCTCTTTGCTTCAAACTCTTTCTCCTTCCTCAGCTGCATTTCCCCTGTCCTGTACCACATTACTGCCATCCATCAGTAAGTGTAGTTAACACTCAGCGGTCAAAAACGCTGCTTTTTCATGCAGTGAATAAATTCAGAATCAAGTCTGTCAATCAGGGGAAGATGCTCAGACTCGAGGCTCTTAAATGAATAAATATTATTCGAAACTCAAAATATTGCATCAGAAACAGTTACAAAAACTGCAATAAATGTCTAATCCTTTGATATTGAAAACCATGCCTACTGCAGGTCACTGAAAGTAAAAGCGGTCCAGCTTCAGAAGTGTCAGTGATGTAAAAAAAGACCCAAGCAAAAATGTGCTTTGTACTTGTTTAATAATTAAGATTCCATCAGAAACTTTTTGTCATAACTCGTTTCTGCCTGCTTTTCTAAATGCTTTTTTTTCCCCTGAGGTGTATATGATACTTTTAATAAAAATTACAGAAAGGAGTTCTTCAGAAACACTTTCCAACCATTTTATTATTATGTGAGATGTGCTGCAAATCTTGTATTAAAATGGCAAAGAGTAGCAAAGAGTGGTATATGCTGTCCCAACACCTTTTAAATATTTGCAGCAGCAACAACAGCTCCCTTCCTGCATGGCTTCCCATTCACTCAGCGTTGTCCCACACATTGTTTGTGGGCTATGTTGTGGACCTCGTGGCACTTCACAATGTTTGCTGAGGAATAGAGTGACCACCACAAAAGGGTATTCCTTATAACAGCACAAAACTGTGCCATGTTTACACAACTTTCCCATGCTAAGATGTGAAGACACATACTGCAAAGAAACACCACTCTGAAAATCCAGTATTTCAGGTTTGCATAGACCTCTCACATGCAATTTGAAACTAAACTGGTTCACTGTTTTATCAGGACCCCTTACCTCCAAATAGATGGAGGTTACTTTGAGACTGAGGACAAGTGTCTAGGATGGTAGGTGTTTGCATTTCAGATTACTTCATAAACCAGCATAGTCTTCATTTTGGTGTTGAGGGGGTGAATGAGAACCGTACATTGTATGTTTTTTGTTTTTGCATATATGACCACATTTGATGGTACAAATAAACTGTATATTTCTAGTCTGATCAAGTGCAGGTTACATTATAAACAGCACTATAACAATCGTAAGGTTGCTGCTTATTATATCCTATCCAGTGCACAAATGCAATGTCTTATTCATAAATTTCACCCCATTATTATAAACAACTTATGCTGTTTTTCTGTTTCAGGGTGATCCAGGGCCTCCAGGTGAAAAGGGCTCTCCCGGAGAAAGAGGGAAACCTGGGAGCCCAGGTGGTTCTGGGAAGAGTGGATCTATGGGACCCATTGGACCTATGGGACCTCGAGGTGAAAGAGGAAGTCCAGGAGAACCAGGATCTGCAGGCACACCAGGAGTACCAGGAATGCCAGGGGATGTAAGTATTTGAGCTGGGTGAGATCTTACAAACTGAAATGTATTAGAAACCACAAGGAAATAAAAAGGCATTGCTGTGAGTTGTACTTTATGGTATATGGCACATGCTGATGGCTTCAAACTACTACTGACACATAGATACTGCATCACTAGCCCAGTAATATTACTGTGTCTGCATTGTGTGTGCACAGCCTTTTACTACAGACCCCACAGTTCTACTGATCATTAAACTAATGCATCACTAGCCCAGTAATATTACTGTGTCTGCATTGTGTGTGCACAGCATTTTACTACAGACCCCACAGTTGTACTGATCATTAAACTAATGCAGCACTAGCCCAGTAATATTACTGTGTCTGCATTGTGTGTGCACAGCATTTTACTACAGACCCCACAGTTGTACTGATCATTAAACTAATGCAGCACTAGCCCAGTAATATTACTGTGTCTGCATTGTGTGTGCACAGCATTTTACTACAGACCCCACAGTTGTACTGATCATTAAACTAATGCAGCACTAGCCCAGTAATATTACTGTGTCTGCATTGTGTGTGCACAGCATTTTACTACAGACCCCACAGTTGTACTGATCATTAAACTAATACAGCACTAGCCCAGTAATATTACTGTGTCTGCATTGTGTGTGCACAGCATTTTACTACAGACCCCACAGTTGTACTGATCATTAAACTAATGCATCACTAGCCCAGTAATATTACTGTGTCTGCATTGTGTGTGCACAGCATTTTACTACAGACCCCACAGTTCTACTGATCATTAAACTAATGCATCACTAGCCCAGTAATATTACTGTGTCTGCATTGTGTGTGCACAGCATTTTACTACAGACCCCACAGTTCTACTGATCATTAAACTAATGCATCACTAGCCCAGTAATATTACTGTGTCTGCATTGTGTGTGCACAGCATTTTACTACAGACCCCACAGTTGTACTGATCATTAAACTAATGCAGCACTAGCCCAGTAATATTACTGTGTCTGCATTGTGTGTGCACAGCATTTTACTACAGACCCCACAGTTCTACTGATCATTAAACTAATGCATCACTAGCCCAGTAATATTACTGTGTCTGCATTGTGTGTGCACAGCATTTTACTACAGACCCCACAGTTCTACTGATCATTAAACTAATGCATCACTAGCCCAGTAATATTACTGTGTCTGCATTGTGTTTGCACAGCATTTTCCTACAGACCCCACAGTTCTACTGATCATTAAACTAATGCATCAGTAACCTGGGGATATTACTTCTAAAGATACTGCTACACCACAAACCGAGTAATTGCAGTTATGTAGTTACATTAATGCTCCTCTCATCCTGTTTTATCTGTGTATAACTAATTCATTAATTTACTTTTAATTTATTTATTTGCATTTTCTCTTGGTAATTTCAGTTGCAGCAGATTTACCTTACACTGCTAATATCCCCACTTACTTTACAAAACATTTACATTCCGATACTTTTTGTTTTTTACCTATCACCTGAGCTATAGAAAATTCCTCTTTTCCATACATTGGGAATCCATACTTTTACCTCACAGTACTCAAACCTTCCCTGAATTATACAGGTGTGTTCCATATTACTTGTACTGCCCAACCTGAGTTTTGCTGCTTTATCAACTCTGGAGCTATGGAACTGTAGTAAAACCTAGTTTTTTATTTCAAAACCATGTAAATGCTGGTAGTGTCTCTCTTATGTCACTTTCAGTATTACTAGTTTTGAATGAGAAAACTACACATTTATTGACTGTAAAGGGTTGACTGGTTGACAAATGACAACAATTAGTATTATAAAGTTACCAGTTGTTGGAAGTGAAATCTCTTCACTGCAAAAGGACCTATAAACTGTAAGCAGCTCCCTGTGAGCCCCAGAACTGAAAACCTCAGAAGCCACACAACAGACTGTTTTTTTTAACCACTTACAAACTGTGAACAGTGTGGCTTTGGTGGAGAGTGGCTTTTTACCTCTGGCAGCTCTATTCTTATTTCTCATCTCTGTCATTCAGAAGTATTGCTAAATGTGAGGTTGCTTGTCCATAAAACATACGTTAGATATTATTTTACAGACAAGGATAGCCAAGATTAAAATACAGATTAAGCATTTATTACAGCAATATCTTCAGCTAGTTTTAAGAGCCAGTCAGCTTTCACTCCACCATGTACATGCCATGCAGCCCCTGTTCAAAATGGTGTCGTTAGACAAGAAATTATACTGTACTTTCAGAAAACCAATGTGTCTCAAAATATAATGTGACAAAAGAAGAATGGAAAACCTTATTTTTATTTTATTTAACATTTGTTTTACCAGGATAATCCGTCTGGACAGCTGGTGTCCATTTTCAGCGGAATCCTGGGGAGAACAGCTCCAAGACGTTTGTGTAAATACAAAGGCTATTAAACAGTGACACAAGAAAGCAAAGATAATAGTTGGATAACAATTGGTAGAAAGTTAACATATAAGGCAAAAACCAGTTAAATGCAAAACAATCTGATAGTGCAGTTAGGGGATCGCACATCTTACAATAATTTTATAAATGTGTGCACATAAGATACTCAGGAGTAAATATAAGCATTACTTCATTTTTATCATTTTTAGTTTTCCACATTTTCACGCCTTTTCAACACATTTCAATATTTTCACATTATTATATCATAGTTTCTATAAATAGGGCTCATGAACTTTAAACAAAGCATTAAACAGATTATATTAATTACATCATTTCTGTAATTTAATAAGACAGTCTTCCTCATTGCCACCTCCGTTTAACTTTCTTTACATTTTTTTCAAGTCCCTCCTCCTTTTGACAACACTCTCACTAAGACATTAATCTTGCTGTCAAACCAACTAACAAAGGGAGCAAAATGGTGGTCATAGTGAGGGAATTTGACATTTTTTATGTAAGAATTTACTTGGACAACAATGAGTAATATGTTAATTTGCAGAGTTATACTTCAAGTAATATTCATTCTAACTTGGTTAAGATACTTGAACAGACAATAAATAATAGTTTATTTATTTATTTTTTATTAATTTGGCATTTGTTTACCAGGAAAGTCCAACTGGGTCATGAGGTACCTGTTTTCATTTGGGAATTGGGGAAAAAACTCCAGATACATGCGGTTAACAGAATGAAAGAGTAGACAGACATAATAAAGTCATAACATTTAAGCACAAAATTTGAAAAACTACACGTTAGTTTGTCAGAATAAAAACTCAACATACATAATAAAGTCATGGTGTTCCAGCATAAATTATTTGGAAAGCCTGAAGCAAGATGCAACATTATTTCCATAACAGATGATTATCATAATGATTACTAATATTGTAGAGGTAATGAAATATGGTAACAGATTATATTGGTAAAGGCGTAGGATAGTACAAGTAGAAAAGGGTAGGGTGTGATAGAGGGGATAGTAGGAACAGATGTGGAAAAGGTATGAGTGTAACCTCAGGGAAGTATGTGTAGAGGAAAGGAGGGTAGGGTATGTTAGTAGTGGGGATAGAAAGAGAGAGGGAGTAGACATAGAAAAAGGTGTAAGAGTACCTCAGACTGGGCTCATACAGGTGCAAATATAAGCTTTGTTAAAGTATTCTTTTACAGAGGTTTTGAAGGAGTGCAGATTAGTAGCAGTTTTGATAGTTAAAGGAAGGGAGTTTTATAGTTTTGCCACAGAGCAGGAGTAAAGACTTAGGCCTAGGGCTTTGTAAGGTTTATAATATGTGAGAAGATGTTTGTCTTCAGATCTGAGATGTTTATTTGGGATCTAAAAGTTGATTAATGGGCTAAGAGTAGGACAAGCTAGTGGGTTGTGGATGATTTTGTATACCATAGTAAGTTGTACATAATGGATATGGAGCCATCTTAGGGAATGTAGGGCTTTACAGTGATGAATTAGAGGGGTTGCATTTATGGCAAATTTGGCAATTTTGTTATAGAACCTTTCAAGGTTTTTTTCCTTAGGGAGATCTGTAAGTTAGTTAGAATTGGGATCCCATATAACAGTGATGGCAACAGGTAGGTTTTGGCCAGGCTAGTTTTAGACATAGTTTACACAAACATGTCACACTTAACTGTTAGGAACCGTCAACAGAGAAGAGCAACAAAGCATTCTCTACCTATTCGCTGCACACACACACACACACACACACACACACACACACACACACACACACACACACACACACACACACACACACACACACACACACACACACACACACTCACACTTCATCCTTTGTCACATCATTTGTCTCATGGTGAACAGCATTTGGCCCACAGGGAACACTGATGCCCTAATAATGATTAGGAGCAAAAACTATAGTCACATTTTCACCTGTTTTAATCAGAGAAGGAAAGGTGACTCCAGGAAACTCAGAGTATGAAAAGCCAGTGGCTTAGGGTTAGGTTTGATAAAAAGATTGATTTGATTTGACTTGCATAAGCCTGGAGACTGTGGGCTTAGATCTAACGTAGGTCTTAGTTCTGTTATAATTTGGAGTTTAGAACCTGTCTCCCAAAGGATATTAGGTTAGATCTAACGTAGGTCTTAGTTCTGTTATAATTTGGAGTTTAGAACCTGTCTCCCAAAGGATATTAGGGAGTTTATACTTCTTCCATGATTGTAAATGTGGACGTCAGATCAGGATACTGTCGAATGGTTTGACGGTTGTGAACTTCATTTCTTTCTGGATACCAGAAACAATGACTGTGTTATCTGTTTTTTTTTTTCAGGCTGCTACAGTTAACTATGATGAAATTCGAAGGCAAATACGACAAGAGGTTATAAAAGTGTTCGATGGTAAGTGCCATTAATGTAGTTTATTGGGAGGCGACACTTTGTCTGCTAGGGAAAAGAGTTACGCAGATAACTTGAAAACAGAGACCATCATGCAATGAGTGAGATGGTATCAGTCTAAAATTAGTCAAGGTGTGAAGGAACTTTCATGAGATGATTTATGACTTTTGGGGGTATAATCCACCAAATGTGACTGGATGTAATAAAAGCTCTTCATTGCCCCCTAAATCTGAGAAACAGCCTTTTCAGGTCGTAGGGCAGCATCACTGGAAAATAAGCAAATTGCATTTACAGGTTCATAGGTAGGTACTAGGCCATTGGCCCTAGGGCCTATATAAGCCTAGCCAAAAAGGTACCCTGGCTTTTGCCACCCAAGAAAATTATTTTCCTGTGCCCCTGTCGAGCAGAGCCACAGAGGTGATCCCCAGGGTGAATTTCCTATTTCCCATCCAATCATCAAGATTTTTCTTTAAGAGTGCTAATGAGGAGCTTTGTGTGATATAGATAGGTAGTTTATTCCAGAGTATGCGAAGTCTCTGGGACAGGAATCTATCCCTCCAGCATGTTCTGTTTATTGTGGTGACAAGGTTTAGGTCCCTAGAGCATGTAGCTCGGAGGAATTGGGATTTCTTTAAGTGGAGCATGTCCAACAACTCTGGGTTTGACATAGCTGTGTATGTTAGGCAGAGATCACCTCTGAGTAGGTGATATGCAATGGAGTAAAACTGGAGTTTTTTGAGACAGTCTGCATAGGGCATCTTTTTGAGGCCAGTAATCCTCTTTGTGAGGTATTTCTGCGGCCTTTCCAGTTGTTGTAGATGTCTTGTGAGGTACATACCAAAAGGGGCGTTGTACTCTATAAGGGGTCTAATGAGTGATGAGCAGAGCGGAACAATGACCTCTTTTTTCCTGGATGAGAAACCTTTTGTGATGAAGTGTGCCACAAAGAAGGATTTCCTGACTACTGTGGCGATGTGGTTATCAAAGGAGGGACTACTGTCCACCTGTGTCCCAAGGTCTCTTATCACACTTTCAGTGTTAGGTAGACTACCACCTACATTGTAGTTCATAGGTACAGAGTTTTTACCAGAGGGGATGACAATGCTCTTTTTGGCATTGAGCTTGAGGCCATGGCTTTGACACCAGGCTAAGAAATTTAGGCTAGGAAATTATTTTTTTCCTGAAGCTGAAGGCACCCATATAGAAGTGGGTCTGGCAGAATGTATGGAGAGAGGCTTTGAAGACGTGGGTTCAAACGTCATCATCATTTCATGCATGTAATGTGCATGCGAACATGAGAAACGGGATAAACATGCTTGTGATCCCTAGTCCCCTTGAAAAGAAGTTGTGCTGGTGAAATGCATGGGGCCCTTTGGTTAACAAGTAAATAAAAAGATGCCGGCATGTAGTAGTCTTGTGTCCTTCGACTGGAAAACTGGAGGATGCATTTTGACTTCTGTGTTTTTTCTTTCTGTGTTACTTGCCTCTGATGATAGAGGTATAGCTAGGGTGGGGTGAAGGGATCTGCCTCCCTGGCACAAGATGTTAGAGGCATGAGGGGAGATGTCAGCCAATCTGTAGTGCAGTACCAGCGCTGATTTCTATAGGGGCATTTCTGAATGCCAGAACTGCTTTTCTGATCTGGATTGAAATGTTTCAGCTCTTTCTGTCTGGAATAAGTATATTTTTTAAAAGCAGAAGAATTTAATATGTTCTTTTTTTAGTCCTAAAATAGATCTGTTTATTTTCTTTGCTCTTCAACGTAGAGTTGAGGAGTGCAGAAAAGGACCTGGCTTGCTCCTGAGGTGAGGAGAACCAGATCAGAAAATTGACCCCCTTCCTACCCCCACCCCTTTTTTTTCCCCTCAGTAAGTTGAGGGGCACCAGATCAGATAGCATCAAGCAATAAATGATCCATCTGTGGCTCTGTCTGATGGTTTGGGGATTAGCATCTTGGAAGGTGATTTTCTGTTTCTGTTTGAAAAGCATTTTGCTTTATGTTACTGTTGTGAATTATATTTATTTGAATTTTTTTTCTTTTGATGTAAACATGAATACAGACTTAGTTAGATATCTAGGAGAAGGACCAGTCACATGACAGCAGCTCTCCTTCTATGTAAACAGTCATCTGACATGAATTATCTTTCCTGGCTAAGGGAACTGAATTATGGTACATGTCCTTCCTTAAGGAAGAAGGGTGTTTAATTATGGTACATGTCCTTCCTTATTTGGAAAGGGGACAGAATGATGGCATTTGCCCTTCCTTATTGGTGAGGGGGACTGAATATCTGACAGCACATGTCCTTCCTTGAAAATAAAAATCTAACATATATTGTCATTCTTCTGGAGTAGGGGCTGAATGTCTGATTGCAGATGTAATTCCTTATGATTTAGCACTAGAACATAGACTACAGAAATAGCAGGATACCCTTGCAGGAGTCAGAACTACTGAGGTGTCCAGTGGAATTTCTGGAACCACTCTTATTTGGTCTTTTCCTTTTGGATACAGTTAAACATGCAGAACTGTGGTTAGAGATTGCAAACTTAGAAATATTTGAATTGATGCAAAAAATTACTGGATGGTTTGAAGAAATTGTATACATGGTGCCAAAACAACAGCCTCATCCTTAATGTCAGTAAAGGTATTATGCAATTTTGAAAAATAAAAGATGTACAAAACTGATTGCAAAATTAATGAGGTGCTACTAACGCTTGGCAAAGAAAATAAAGTTCTAGAAATTATTTGTGGAAGTAAATAATTAAGTTTTGATGAATATGTTAGAACAAAAGACAAAACTGCCTGCTGAGATGCATCTCTGATACTCAAAAGGCTTATCCAGCAAATCATGGGAAAGGCTTTTCCCTCTGCATACCTTATTGCTGCGGACCAATTGTAGAAAGTAATGCTGTCTTCTATAGCCGGTGGACAAGTAAACTGCCACAACTCAAGAAAGGTCAGACGTTGTTAAAGGCAACAGAGCAGCTAAAAAACATGATCCACTCTTACAGGCTTCATGAAATTCCAGTCATTATTCTGTATATCCTGTAGACTTTTTGCAGTGGACTTACGCTTACAGGCTAAAGTATGATGACCTTAGTGTTTATTTTAGTTATTTTTATTTCACAGTTTGATGACCAGGTAACTGGGCTGGTCCATAGGCCCTTTTCAACCTTAGCTGATCTGCTTGCACCTGTCACCCTTTCGCCTTCGAATACTGGCCAAGCCTTTTGCGACCCCCATGGTGCCTTTTTTAGGCAAGGCACAAAAGGCAAACCCACCGCCATAAATAGCACAAGGAACCAAAAACTGAGGGTAATGCTACTCAACGCCAGAAGTCTGAACCTCAAAATGCACCCACTCAAGGAACTCCTCAGTACGGAGAACATCGACATCTGTGCAGTAACAGAAACCTGGTTTAAGGCTCCAGAGAGCACCCCTGCACTACCAGGCTATAACTCATACCATACTGTTTGGCCACAGAACCAGGACCGAAACACAAAAGGCGTGGGTGTATCCATATTCATCAAGGATACCCACACCTCCAGGTTAGTGGTGCAGCACGATGCCTCAGAGATCATCCATGTGCAACTAACAATGGACAAAACTGCAATTCAAATTCTAGCTTGCAACAGATCACGCACCATGACCCAGGACCCCCATTCCACATTTCTGGAGACACTGAAAAATATGAAGGTACTACCAAATGCCCTGATATTGGGCGATTTCAATTACCCAAACATTAACTGGGAGAACTACTCAAGTACTAACTTCCTTGCCTAATGCTTCCTAGAATTTATAAACTCGAACGCCCTGGATCAACTGGTCAACACCCCTACCAGAGGTACCAACATGGGCGACCGGTGTTCCACAACAGAGGTCAACCCCTCACTAGTTAAATCAGACCATAGACTAATCACACTGGATATCCACATTCTACCCCCACCCCCAGTCAATGAAACTACCATGAAAAACTTTTCAAAAGCAAACTTCACATTACTTAAGACTGAGGTGGAAAGGTTCACAGCCCCCATGCTAAAGGACAATGCTGTCCAAGCTGCTGAATCCCTTACAAAGGCACTGTATGAGCACCTGCAAGAATGCATGGATCGTGCTATCCCAAGCAAAACCAAGACTGGTGGACCCCTGTCATAAACAAGCTATACAATAGAAGGAGGAAACTAGTACAGAAAAGAGTAAAATCCCAAGAAGGAAAGACATCCCTGATCAGTATCAGCAAGAAACTATGATCCCTCATAAAATCATCCAAGGCTAGCTTCGAAAGAAAAATTGCCAAGGACTCCAAAGATAACCACAAAGTGCTCTTTAGCTATGTCAAGAACCTAAGTGGAAACTCTCAGATCTGCTCTGAGTAGTGCAGAATGGCACAAAATACACTGAACCGAATGATATTGCCCACATTCTGGCAGACAGGTTTAGTGCAAACTTCACCCCCTCTCACCCCCTAAAGGGCCCATAACCATACCAAAAGAATGTAGAGCCCTGGCAATCACTGACACACAGGTTAAAACAGCACTATCCAAAGTCAAAAACACAGCTTCAGTGGGACCGGACGGTGTCTCAGGCTGTGTCTTACAAGAGCTCCAAAATGAACTAACCCCTCCCCTAAACACACTGTTCAAACTCAGCCTCTCTACAGGCTACATACCCATAGAGTGGCGCACAGCAACAGTTATCCTACTCCACAAAGGTGGAGCCACAATGGACCCCGGGAACTATCGCCCTATAAGCTTGATTAGCCAAGTCTGCAAGGCTATGGAGCGCATCTTCATGGAACTCATTAACAGAGAGATTGGGAACCTCCAAACATTGGACCCTACCCAGTTTGGCTTTGTTAAGGGCAGATCATGCCTCCTAAACCTGGTGGACTTTGTTGAGACAGTTAGCAAGGCTTTAGATGAGGGAAAGGAGATCCACACAGCCTACCTAGACTTCGCAAAGGCTTTTGACACCATTCCCCATTCTGGTAATATAGACAAGCTCACCAGTCTGAACATAAACCCCTGCGTCACGAGATGGGTTGCCAGTTTGCTCATGGATAGAACCCACATGGTGATAGTTGCAGGCTCTAGTTCCAACTCTAAACCGGTTACAAGTGGTGTCCCCAGGGCTCAGTCTTGGGACCCCTCCTGTTTGGTATATACTTCTCAGAGGTACAGGCAAGCACAGGAGGACTATAGCTGACCAAGTTTGCAGATGACTGCAAACTGGGGGCCATAATTGACTCTCTGACTGATACAGACATCATCCAGAAGGGTCTCACTGAGAAGGATACCTGGTGTCAAAATCATGGCCTCAAGCTGAATGCCAAAAAGTGCATAGTCATCCCCTTTGGAAAAAACAAAGTACCCATGGACTACCACATACTTTATAGTCCACTAAACACAGGAAATATAATAAGGGATCTGGGGACCCAAGTATATAGTAATCTCTCCTTTGATAATCATATTGCCAAGGTGGCCCACCTCATCACAAAAGGGTTCGCATCTAGTACAAATGAGGTTATTGTGCCCCTCTAGTCATCACTCTTCAGACCCATCATAGAGTACAACGCCCCATTTGGGATGTACCTTACAAGACACCTGCAATAGCTGGAAAGACCACAGAAGTACCTCACCAAGAGGATTACTGGCCTCAAACAGATGCCCTATGCAGCCCGGTTGAAGAAACTCCTGCTGTACTCAGTTGTATACTGCCTACTCAGAGGTGATCTGTGCCTGACATACAAGGCCATGTCCAACCCAGAATTGATGGACATGCTCCACCTAAAAAAAAACAAATCCCGGGAGCCACACGCTCTAGGGATCTAAACCTCACCACAATGATAAATAGGACATGCTGGAGGGATAGATTCCTGTCCCAGAGACTCCCCATGCTTTGGAACAGGATTCTAATCTACATTAGGCAGAGCTCCTCACTAACACTCTTCAAGAGAAATCTTGACGAGTGGATGGGAAACAGAAAATTTACCACGGGGATCACTGCAGTGGCTCTGCTGGACAGAGGCACAGGGAACTAATGGCTCAGCTGGACAGAGGCACAGGGAACTAATCTAAGGGGGTGGCAAAAGCCAACACATTCTGGTTAGGCTTATAGATGCCCTCGGGCAGATAGCCTAGTACTTACCTATGAACCTATGAACCTGTAAAAGTAAAGAAACAATAAACTTAATGTTAAACTATTATTCAGAGTAAATTAATACAGAAAAAACTTACAGTATAGTCTGCATGTAGTTGCAGTTACAGAGTTATTTCTATTCCTCTTCCAAGTCACAAAGATGTTTTATAGCTTCATGACTTTGCAAACTGGCATGATGAGGGCCAATATGTAGTGGCACCAGTAAGAGATGGAGTTGTGGGACATGCTGGGGACCTGAAATTAGTGGCACCTGGTCAAAGAAAATATTATGTTCTATATTTGACCTGTGCTACCAGACTTGAGTAGGTGATGTTCAAAACATTAATTTGTAAACTTGAGTACATATTAACATCCATATTTAAGACTTTTGAAGAGCCTGTTATTTATTTTTTACTTTCATGTGTGTAGTTCCACCAAAGCCAACATATTAAAATTGGACTCCATCTAGAGCAACTTCAGTGAATATCTGTATTTTAACTACAACCTGCCATATTCAGCTAGGCTAAAGAAAACATCTGTATTTATTTAGCAGGTAGGTGAACTAAACAACTAGGGCTCATTTACAGTCATAAAATAGCTACAGTAATGCAAAATAGTAAAGCCAAGTTATTAATGTGACTGTAGTACTTATATAGAAATTGTTACACAACACAAAATTAATTTGAGGCGCACTTAAGGAATATTTCCTTCCCATATTATTAACATTACTCAGTATACAGTAATCTGGTAGACAGATATGAAATAACAATGACACACTACTTTCAGTTGCTTTAAAACCAGAAAGATAATTGTATCAGTCAAACAATTCTTTAGCACTGGAAAAGACTACTTACTGCCGCTTCAATGGTGCAGAGAAATAATTCCCTGACTATGACAATGGTGACCGGAGTTGAAGTTGCACAAGATATTGTCAAGGCTACACTGGGGGTATTATGTACAGTTCTAGCAAACACACAGCATGAGGAAAGGATTCCAAAAGTTCTTAAGTTATACTTCCATTGCACACACCACTGGTGAGACCACTTGTGGGGTACTGTGTACATTTCTAGGAGAACATAATATGAGGAGTGGATCCCAGACTGCCAAATTATATTAAAGCAAGTACCAGTTTAAATATTTTTAAGAAAATTTTGGAAACTTATAGGAATGGGTGTTTTGCTATATTGGCACGACATTATTAGCCATGCCTGATATATTTGTATGTATGTATATCCTTGAAGAGCAGTAGAACACAGTGAATAAAATGTTGTACTCAAGGAACAGCATATTACAGAGTACAAGACCATGTTCTGGACAAGCAGGATACAACAAAGTATGATGCCTTGCCCTTTACAAACGTGATGCTGCAGGGTATGAGGCCATGTCCTGGAGTAGGTTCCTCTTCTATCTATTCCATTTTCTCTTCCATCAATGAGCCTAAGAGGCCAGCGGCTCCAGCATCTTCACTCCTGAAAATCTACCCTGTGATCCTACCTACGATTTTTTTTTTTTTTTTTTGTGCAGCTGGACAGACTATTGTATTTCACTTATGTAGCAGTGGACAAAAGAAAGTTCCAGAAAGCTCTGTATTTGGATCTCCATAAGCCCATCTTCTTGCCTTTAATTTGCTCTCTCATACTCTGAATATGAAAGAGTTGTGGACAACCCCCCAGAATCCAGACTACACATAACAAACCAAAGTACTTCCCATCTCATGAGGACTATTTCTTGGGTTTTCACCGTCTGATTGTTTCTTCATCAATAGCCTTGTAGCCATATTTCCCAGTACCTCATTGATAAATTTATGGACCAGGATTCTAAATTTTTAGATAATTGAGGTAATTAAGGGGTAGCAAAATTTATGCTTCAGCCAAGCTAGGCTTGTATGCCACCAATTATTTGATACACATAACCATTTAATGAGGAGGGACTTTGAAAAAGAACTAGACATTCGTAGAGGCTGTCCCTAATTTGGTGTCCTAATTCAAGCTATTCATATCAGGAAGTCACAGGAAGTGTGCATGCTATATTTATGACATAGGTGGTATGCAGGCAATGACCATGCCTTTTGGCTTGTTCTTTGCTGTCACACATGACCACATGTGTTGGAGTTTTGCAGTAATGGGTGCATAGAGAGAATGGTAGTATCACCTTCATTGGAAACTTGCCTCTTCAGCAAGGGAGTTCAGAATCTCATACGAGACCTGAATAAGGGTGAGCAGCAGGTTGTTTAAATGGCTAAAAAGCCTGTTACAATCTACACTGAAATCTGTTAAAATGGGAGTAATATGTGATGCTCCCTCCTTGAATGAAGTCAAGTAGGGTTTAGCCACAACAGGAAAGGAAAGACTCCCAAAATCAATTCCCTTAAAAACACAAACCCTCAAGGACTGCACCTAATGCAGTGTTGGTTGTTGACTGATGTCTTAGCAGCATATGAATGGAAGATGTTCTGCTTTCATGTGCCATTATGGAAGGCTTTTTTTTTACTTCTGATGCCTACCCAGACTCTGTCCCTTATATAGGGGTGTACCTCTGAAGTGATGAATAACGGAGTGATATTTTAGGGAGGTATATGGGTCAGTCTTTTGACAAAACCTACTTGGGCATATGGTTTAAAAATTATACATAGCATTAAGATTCTATAACTTTTTAATCTGAGTGAGAAATTCAAGCTTCTAGAGTTGTTGTGGAATGTAAACTATATAACTCTGAGTTTGTGTTTTGCTTTATAGAAGGCATTCAGCATGTTGCATGGAATATTTATAACTGTAATAGAGTGAAAATCAGAAGCATCTGTTCCTGATATGTAGTGTCACACAGACTGCATGCACGGCATGTGTCTGCAGGTCTTGGTTCCCTGTTTAGCACTGCTGAGTAATCTGTTATACTGTGAAACATCTGTGCATGAATGGCACATGACTGCACCATCCAAGGAGCTGTAGTGATGCAGATGAGCAGGATGTGAAGAAACTAATAAATGAAAAACAGTAAAAGGGCTCTGGTGAGGAGAACTCAGGCTGTGCACATGACAGGCTTTATCATCCCATGTTGCACACTGGTAAGAGTGATCCAGATAACTTTGGTGCCATTTATATTCTAGCCTTGCAGGACAAACTTTTTCCAAGAGCAGAGTGTGACTGATACTGTGGAATGTCACGTTTGTATCTAAATAATGTTCACATCATTTTTTTTTTATTCTTGCATTTTTTTTACTTTTAGTTAGTCTTCTAAGGATTATATATTTTTGTAAGGTATCTGGAGGCACTAAACATTACAGCATCTGGTGTTTTGTTTTACAGAAAGGATGGCTTACTATACATCCAGGATGCAACAACCTGTAGAGACGGTTTCAGGCAGGCCTGGTCCACCTGGAAAAGATGGCCATCCAGGGCCAGCTGGAATGCCAGGAGCTCCTGGAATGCCAGGACAGATTGGACGAGAAGGAAGGCAAGGACCCCCAGGAATTCCAGGTACATGAAAAAATAGCTTCAGGTCTCAAATAATGATGTCAGTGTCCCCCCGGAAATTCTGGGAGGACTAAACAAGTCTGAAAATATGGTGTACTTAAAATATTAACAATATTATGTGGGATGAGGCTACACGCAGCAGGATTATAGCCAATATTTTTGTGTATGTAGTTGAAATAAGTAGGAAAAGAATTATATACTAAGTTTAAGTTTGACTATTTTACTTATGTTTCTATGTTTTGTGTTTCAGAGTTGGTAAATCCATGCTGCTCTCTGTCAGCTTAGCTCAGAGAGTGAAACTGTATGCTTTTAATGAGCTTCATTGTAAAGTTCTAGATTTGATTTTCTTACTTTGCAGTTGCTAATAGGATAATTAAGAACAAATCACTTAACAAGAGAGTGCTGCTGGGTCTCTCTCTGAAAACGAGCACTTGAGTCCACAGAGCATTAGAGCACTAAAACATTTATTTTATTTTATTTTACTTTACTTATTTATTGACTTTTTGCATGGAAAGATCCATCAAAGTACTTTTCTGGT
>NC_056726.1:1524559060-1524646560 GCF_019279795.1 Protopterus annectens
GCAGGTAAGATTCTGTGTCCCCACTCAGGCGATATGACCCATACACTATTCTTAGGTAATCAGAGGAAAAACTGACATGGCAACATTACCGACCGTTTTATTCTTCTTTTGCATTTGACGTACATAAATGTGTTAGCACTGCACATGCAATTCTGAACTGTTCCTTATTTCTTCAACTATTAAATTGTAATTTATATTATATTCATGAATATTTCATTCATTTTTTTTTTCATCCAGGCCAACCTGGAACTAGAGGAGAGAAAGGAGAGAAAGGAGTTGGTATCAAAGGAGAATGTGGAGCACCTGGCTCTCCAGGTAAGTAATAAGTCTAAATCCTGGAAATGCTTTCATTAACCCTGTAATGCAAAGCTGTATGCATGAAGCAACAGGCAGTGTGTGCACATGGATGGGAAATGAGTAAGAAAGTGCTGATACTGCTTGAGCCTATTGTCACCTTCAGCCTGGTTTACATCTTAACATGCAAAGTGCATTCCAACCAAATGCAACAGAACACTTCAAAAGCAGCATGTGTTTCTGCATTATAATACAAATAATTAATAACTGGGTGTGTGTTATGCTGTATTACTCATCATCATCCTCACCAAACTCTTTTTTGCGTTTTCTGCATGAAATCGGGGTATCTTGTCCACTGTTGCCATCCCACTCTCCTGCCTTCCTTGATGCTCATGCCTGACTGTCACAGGTCTACTCCCACACAATCCATCCATCTCTGTGCTGGATGCCCTTGTTTCCTCTTGCCTTCTTCCTCTCTGTCTCAAATCCTCTTCACCAGATTGCCTTCTGCTTTTCTTTGCATGTGTTAGAACCATAATCTGTTCTCTTTGACCTTGTCTGCAATTGGAGCTACTTTGGCTTCTGCTCTTAAGTCCTCATTTCTTCGTCTGTCCCACAGTGTGCATCCTACCACCCTTCTCAGGCACTTCATTTCCATCACCTCTAGCCTCCTCAACTGCTGTGCCTTTACTGCCCAGGTTTCTGTACCGTACAGTAGTACTGGTCGCACCACTGTTTTGTACACCTTACATTTCAGCTTCTTTTACATTCTCCTATCATATACTATGCCTGACAGTCTTAGCCAGTTGGCTGTATCCCCTTTGATTCTAGCTTTGACCTCCTCATTCAGACTTCTCTTCTGCTCAACCACCCCTTCCAGATGCTTGGAGCTGTTAACCTGTTTCACTATTTTCTCTTCTATGTCAATTGTCAGTTTTGTCTGATTCCCCCCATTTAATGCTAAAGAGTAATCATGAAATATGCTCAAATTTTATTTCATTTTTTATTTTATTAATTTAACATTTGTTGACTGGGAATTCCAGCTAGGACAGAGCCTATTTTCAGAGGAGGCCTGGGGAGAAATGCTCCAGACACATGTCTTTGGATTGTGGGAGGAAACCAGAGTACCAAGAGAAACCCACACGAACGCAGGGAGGACATGCAGACTCCGCACAGAATGCACCCCAGCTGAGAATCAAACCAGAGAACCTCTTGCTGTGAGGTGAGAATGTTAATCACTGCACCACTGCGCCACACTGTGAACAATGTTCTGCTTCCGTGGTAAAAGTTGAGTTTATAACACACACCATTACCGTTCTGAAGAAAAGTTGTAGAGTTATAAAAGTTGTAGAGTTAGGCTTTTAGGCTTAGTGTTAGGGAAATAGTTTTACTGTTAGGATTAGCGATAGAGTTTTAAGGATGTGGTAGAATTTTAGAATTATGATTAGAAATGAAGTTTTAGTTATATGGTTATATGTGCAATTCTAGTGAAAGGGTCAAAACTCTAGGGTTACAATACAAGGTTTAGAGCTAGGATTAGAGTTTTACAGTTAGGATTAGGGATAGAATTTTAGGGTTAATGAAGATATAGGGTAAAAGGGACAGAATTTTAGGGTTAGCGATAGAGTTTTAGGTTTAGGGTTAGACTTACTAGATTTAAATGTCACTGTTAACTCATAGTATTTGAGTGTAACCATGCAATCACATTATTTCCATATTATATTCAGACTCTTACAGAACTTTTTTTTTGTATTAGTGCAACGTCAAGTACTTTTCCATAGTCTTCCAGCACTCAATATTAACTATATATATATATATATAAAATGGCCAGCTGTATGGCTAACGTACTTATAGTGCTCTGCTCTTGCACTTCCCAATTTATTTTTATTTCTTTTCTATTTCTTGATTTCACTACACTGGTTGATGACTTGGACTATATGCAACACTCATGTTTTACGATGCTCAGCTAGTAACGTCTTCCTGTAGTGCGTTGGATTTCCTGTAGTGCATTGGATTTTGCGGATAATGTTCTTTATTTTGTGTATATTACATATTCCATACCTCTGTGTTGTGTAGTTGAATTTTTAGAAGATTGTCTGACAGCGTTTTCATACTTTGTTGAATTAGTGAAATGTTAGCTATTACTGAGGCATAGGTAAAAGACAAGCACTGCTGTTCGACAAGCCTAAACAATTATGCAGAATTTGTACGTAACAGAGCAACACAATTTGTGGTTCGATGAATAAGAATTAAAAGTAAGAAAAGACATACATCTTTAAGCAACAATAATTACCAAAAGCAATCAAGCTACAGACATAGAACTATAGTGGGTATACATCCAACTGTAACTCAGACATCCCCCAAAACTCTTTTCATATGTAATATATGATGGTCTTCATGTTTCACTGTTGTAGTCATCACACTTGGGTTTATCTGCCTGCAGCTAGCCCTCAGCCGGCCCAAATACCAGAGACCTAGTATTTCTGTGTCGGTTGCTGTCACTCCAGGTCTGATGTCAGGTTGTCAGGGGTATAAAAACAGGCAGCCGACACCATTACATCAGTCTTTCTTGCCAAGGAGCCCGAAGCAGAAGCAGTTTGCACGAGTGCCAGTCGGCCGCTACCTGAGTTTTTGTTTCTTCTAAAGCTAAGTAGCCCGTTTGGGATCCTTTTTTCTTGTTCTAACCAATATCAGAAAAAGTTAATTGTCTTGCCTGTGGAAAGCAAATACCACACCAAGATTTCCATTCTTACTGCATCAGCTGTTTAGGCCCTGACCACGACGTACCTCGCTGTCAGTTTTGTGCCTGGTTCAACGCCCAAACTCTTCATCGTCGGGCCCTTATTGTTGATAAATACTTTCGTTCTCGATCTCCGTATTCCAAAATGGCTTTGGTAAGCCATCCGACTACAGATCATCTGAAAAAACATAAGAATAAAGGCAGAGAGAGAGACCGCACAGGTCCAAAGCTGCCGACACTTCCGTTAAGCTAGTTGCCAGTTCGCCGGTATTCAGTGAGGCACTTTCGCAGCCCCTGATGCCCGCTTCAGTGGATTCGCAGGCCTCTAACGAGACCCGTTTAGAGTCCGGTATGCTGCGAGACGCTTCTTTGACTACTGAACCTGTGGACATCTCTACCTTGGATGTGTCTGGAGCTGCTGAGCAGGCACTGGCTTCTGAGGAAGTTCTTCGCACTACTGATACTCGACACAAACCGACGACTTCTTTTGCGTCTTCAGGTCTGTCTAACTCTACTGAGTTTCTAAGGCCAAGAGTACACGCTACGCCTAAAAAACGATGACCAAAGCTCATGCACCTGCTCCCTTGGCACAACATCAAATGCTTAAAATGGCAGAAGACCTTATATTGATTAGGGGAAGTCAGCCTTCCCCTGCTAAGAGAAAAAGAGACCTGTCCCTAGCAGCTTCAACAGACCAAGAGTCCAGTGACTCTGAGGTATCTGATTATGAAGACATGCCCTTATCTGCTTATGAGGATTCAGATGCAGAGGAATCCATTCCCTCTGCGTCTCCTCCAGATGATTGTTCCTTTGGGGAAACCTTACATACTTTAAGAGAGCATTTCCTGTGGGAATGCCAAGACTATCCTCAGTCCAAAAAGAGACTCAGAGAATTTCTAGATTTGCCACAACATAGGCCTTTAGCAATACCCCCAGTCCTGGATGTTGTGGGTGATGTCTTCATGGAATCAAGTTTAACTCCTGATACTTTACCCCCTGCTCCTAGGAAACCAGACAGGTACTACAGAGTACCTGACTCTCACAAATTCCTTTTCAAAAATCCTACTGCTGACCCAGAGGTCATCTCCCAGGGGTCTAAAGGTATCAAAGCAACTACAGCTAAGAATCACATCCCTTCGGACAGGGATTCCAGAGCTTTAGACAGATGGGGTAAGAAAGTATATACCTCTGTAACTCTTGCCATCGGGGCTTTGAATTGCCAGTTTCACATGCTGAAGGGAACTTATTAAGCAAAAAATAGCTACCTTTACAGACTGTGCAGAAAATAAAGAATTGCAAGAGCTTATGCATTCTGCAGGCCAAGTCAGCAAACATACATTGCAGTGTGGCTTTGGCACCCTAGAAGTATCTTGCAGGGCAGCAGTCAATGGTTCTGTACTGAGAAAACATGCTTGGCTTAAGGAGCAGACCTTGCCAGACCATGTCAAATCAAAATTATTAGACGCTCCTTTGAACAAGGACAACTGTTTGGCACCAAAGCAGAAAAGGTTCTTAAAAAGATGGAAGAAAAAGCTAAATCTATGCAGACAGTCAAAGAATTCTTGCAACTACAGCCTCCTAGATTCAGTAGGCATTGCCCCTCGAAACATTGGTCCTTTCCAGCCCCCTCAAGGCCATCTCAAACTAGACCCAGGGGAAAAAGACCCCCCAGACTACAGTCTCAGGGTATACAGCAGGGGTACAAAATGTACTTCTACTCGCTGCCAACCCCAAAAGGGTTCCCAGACCTTCCGCCAAATCAGTGGGCAGAGGCACAAAACCAAGTTCAATCCCTGCTTTCTATAAGGGCAATTCAAACTGTTCCTGCAGAACAGATAGGTCAAGGATTCTATTCCAGACTTTTCCTGGTACCCAGAAAAGAGGGCACCTGGTGCCACATCCTAGATCTTTCAATCCTAAACACCTTTCTGGTGGTACAAAAATTAAAAATGCTCACCCTGCAGCAGCTTCTACATGTTCTAGCCAAAGATAACTGGTTAGTCACCCTAGACTTAAAAGAAGCCTATCTGCACATCCCTTTAAGGGACTCATGCAGGAAATATCTATGCACTTCCCTTTGGCTTATCCACTGCTCCCAGAGTATTCACAAAATGCCTGGCTCCAGCCATTGCTTACTGCAGACAAAGAAATATTCAAATTTACCTGTACTTGGACAACTGCCTGATTCAGGTAGACAGTCAGGAAATGCTGTTGCAGCATCTGACATTTGTAAAAAACCTTCTAACCTCCCTGGGGTACACCATCAATGAAAATAAATCAAAACTAGTCCCCAGTAAAAAGATTGTATTCCTGGGAGCAAGCTTGGACACAGCATCCCAGATGGCATTCCTCACTCCAGAAAAACAAGCCTATCTGACAGACTACTTTTCTCAAATGACCACCAGAACTCCGCTCTCTGCAAGGAAAATCCTTCAGACCGTAGGGTTCATGGCCTCATGCATCCTACTAATTCCATATGCCAGACTACATATGAGTAAACTTCAGTGGTACTTAAAAATTCTTTGGTGCCAACATTCTCAGGACCTGGAAACCATCATTCCTATCATACCCTGTCTAAGGACAGAGTTTCTTTGGTGGGCAGAAGCATATAACTGCAACAAGAGACTGCCCTTTACTCAACCCCATGCTGCCCAGACCCTAGCCAACGATGCATCAGACTATGCCTGGGGGGCACACATGGACGGCAAGTGCATTCAGGGCCACTGGAGCCCAAGTCAAATTCATCTGCACATCAACCAAAAAGAGATGCTAGCTGTGCAGCATGCTCTAAGCTTTCAGATCCCTACTCTCACCGGGACACCTGCTAATAAAAACAGACAGCACCAAAGTTATGTGGTACATCAGCAACCAGGGGGGAACCCACTCTTACCCACTTTGCAGGCTAGCCATGACCTGTGAAACATGGCCTTGGACATGCAGGTCCATCTGAAGCTCAATTCCTGCCAGGCAAACAAAGTCACTGAGAGATGACTTAAGCAGAAATCTCCTAGACCCACACGAGTGGCAATTAGAGCCCATCACTTTCAGCCTTCTGATTCAGAAATGGGGGACCCAAGAGGTGGATATCTTTGCCTCCCCCTGCAATCACCAGCTCAGCAAATTCTGCATCAGGACACCTCACAGCAGGGCCTGGAATGTGGATGCCCTATCCTTCCAGTGGGTAAATCTCTCAATCTATGCCTTCCCCCTCTGCCTCTTCTCTCAAGAGTATTGCTCAGTATAAGACAGGACAGACCAAGGACAATTCTGATTGCCATGGACTGGCCACACCAGCACTGGTACCCACTCCTGTGCAGCCTGTCACCAAGGCCACCCTGGCACCTACCACAGAACCCCACCCTGCTCTCTCAGTGGGGGGGGGCATATCTTGCATCCACAACTGCAAATCCTAAATCTTGCAGCCTGGCTTATTCCTTGAATCCTCCCCCAGTAACCAGCCTAAGCAAGCAGGTGCTGGACGTCATTCATGAAGCCAGAAGACCCAGTACAAGGAAATCCTATCCTGATAAGTGGAAAAGTTACTGCTCCAGAGTCTGTCTAAAGGAGAAGACACAACTCTGCCCTCCCTACCTCTAATCCTGGATTACTTATCAAATCTACTCCACAGAGGCCTGTCCTTTTCCTCCATTAAGATCCATGCCTCTGCCATCACGGCTCATTACAACTCTGAGCCACCCCTATTCTCTCACCGTCTCATCAAGCAGTTCCTGAAGGGGGCAAATAACTTAAGGTCACCAAGGAGAGCACCCACCCTTGCTTGAGACCTTAACTTTGTGCTGGAACAGCTCACAATACCCCCTTTTGAGCCTGCAATGTCAGCAGACTTAAAATTCCTCTCTTGGAAAACAGCATTGCTCCAGGCCATCACTTCAGTGAGAAGAGTGTCTGAGCAGCAAGAACTTATGGCAGTGGAACCCTTCATTATTTTTCATGCTAACAGGGTTTCCCTCAGGACTAATCCTTTCTTTATGCCCAAAGTTGTGTCCAGCATGGCTATAAACCAATCTATCCATTTGCCAACCTTCTTTCCTAATCCTTAGAATAAAGGGGAAAGGATCCTGCATTCCTTGGATGTGCACAGACAGCTCAGATTCTACCTAGATAGGACTAAGCCCTTCAGGAAATCTGAACAGTTATTACTCAGTTTTGCACCAGGGGCAGAGGGCAAGGCCATTTCAAAACAGACAATTTCCAAATGGATAGCACACTGCATCCATTTCTGCTACAAACACCATGGGAAACCAACCCCACAGGGGGTCGGAACACATTCCACTAGGGCAACTTCGACCTCTACAGTATTCCTCAGAGGAGTCCCTACCAGGGACATTCTGGAGACTGCTACCTCGAGTTCTATACACACATTCACCAAGCATTACCACCTGCCTATATTTTCCAAATCCAGGGCGGGTTTTGCAACTGCAGTCCTGCAGGGCATTCTAGCCAGCCCAAACACTTATTGACTGCCTCCACCTTTTCTACAACTTTGGGAATTAACCCAAGTGTGATGACTGCAACAGTGAAACACAAAGAACATAGTACAGTTGTGTACACTTACCATAAATGCAGATGTTTGAGTGTATTCACTGTTGCAGTCCTGGTTTCCCGCCCTCCAGCCTCCTGCTCTCTCTCTCTCTCTCTCTCTCTCTCTCCTTTCTGTGTATACTACTCACCCCTTGCAGGGGTTTTGGTATTGGTATTTACTTTTTACTGGTGGTGATTTTTCCACCATAGCTTAGCTCCCTATTGGGGGGCTCCTGACATTTGGAGCAAGAAAAACTGATGCAATGGCATTGGCTGCCTGTTTTTATACCCCTGACGACCTGACGTCAGACCTGGAGTGACAGCAGCCGATGCAGGAATACTACGTCTCTGGTATTTGGCCGACTGAGGGCTACCTGCAGGCGGATAACCCAAGTGTGATGACTGCAACAGTGAATACACTCGAACATCTTCATTTATGGTAAGTGTACACAACTGTACTTTCCTCCTCTTCCTCGGTGTAGCTTGAAAAGTAAACACAGAAATCCAAAAATGTATTTATTTTATTTATTTATTTGCAGTTTGTTTCCCAGGATAGTCCATTGGGCCACGAGGAGCCCATTTTCAATGGAGTCCTGGGGAGAAAAGCTCCAGAAAAATACAATGCAGGCGAATGCATACAAAAAGGATCAAAGTACCTAAAACATACAAGATGTATGTATAGATATATATATATATATATATATATATATATATATATATATATATATATATATATATATATGTGTGTGTGTATATATATATATATATATATATATATATATATATATATATATATATATATATATATATATATACATACAGAATATATGCGTACAGAAATACAAAGTATACAAATAAAGCAAAAATGATCATTAATAGGAGCAAACTGGTGCAATACAAAGAAGAAATTTCTTCAAAACAATCAAGTTCATAAGAGTTGTCTTAGTTACACAAATTATATCTTTATTGATAATTTCTACATTATCCAAAAGTTAAGCAAATTCCTACAATTTAATGAAGGCATAAAACTGTAGGAGGCTGCTTTACAGATGCTTTGGTTTCTAGAGGGTTACTAGAGTATAAGAAGATTATCTAGGATGAGTGCAAGAGCGTATCCATTGTGAGGTTCGGTGGGAGTGAAGTAAGGTTTTGAAAGAAGAGAGGCTGCTCGTGGTACGGATGAGGGGCAGAAGTGAATTCCAATGGCGTGCAAAAGAGAAAGACATTAAATGTTTGCCTGCTGGGTGTGCAGGTTTATGTAGTTCAACTAGATTTTGGGAATTAGATCTGAGAAGTCTATCAGGTAGATGCATTTTAAAGGTAGAGAGGCAAGGGAGGGATAGAGAGAGGGGCTAAAAATAAGTTTGTGTACTTGGACAAGTTGAGTATAGACGAGGGGATTGGGCAGCTCAAGCCAATTAAGTTGATGTAGGGCAGTACAATGCTGGGATGTGGATATGTGGCCAGTTGCAAATTTTGACATTTTATTGTAGCAAGAAGAGAGTTTTGTTTTGAGGGAAGATTGTAGGTTGGTGAGGATAGAGGCACCATATAGGAGGGATGGGATAAGATATGTGTTAGCTATATATATATATATATATATATATATATATATATATATATATATATATATATATATATATATACAGAATATATGCATACAGAAATACAAAGTATACAAATAAAGCAAAAATGATCATTAATAGGAGCAAACTGGTGCAATACAAAGAAGAAATTTCTTCAAAACAATCAAGTTCATAAGAGTTGTCTTAGTTACACAAATTATATCTTTATTGATAATTTCTACATTATCCAAAAGTTAAGCAAATTCCTACAATTTAATGAAGGTATAAAACTGTAGGAGGCTGATTTATAGATGCTTTGGTTTCTAGAGGGTTACTAGAGTATAAGAAGATTATCTAGGACGAGTGCAAGAGCGTATCCATTGTGAGGTTCGGTGGGAGTGAAGTAAGGTTTTGAAAGAAGAGAGGCTGCTCGTGGTACGGATGAGGGGCAGAAGTGAATTCCAATGGCGTGCAAAAGAGAAAGACATTAAATGTTTGCCTGCTGGGTGTGCAGGTTTATATAGTTCGACTAGATTTTGGGAATTAGATCTGAGAAGTCTATCAGGTAGATGCATTTTAAAGGTAGAGGCAAGGGAGGGATAGAGAGAGGGGCTAAAAATAAGTTTGTGTACTTGGAGAAGTTGAGTATAGACGAGGGGATTGGGCAGCTCAAGCCAATTAAGTTGATGTAGGGCAGTACAATGCTGGGATGTGGATCTGTGGCCAGTTGCAAATTTTGACATTTTATTGTAGCAAGAAGAGAGTTTTGTTTTGAGGGAAGATTGTAGGTTGGTGAGGATAGAGGCACCATATAGGAGGGATGGGATAAGATATGTGTTAGCTAGGGTGAATCTGGTGGAGGGAGAGATATAACAATTGTGGCGGTAGAGCGATATAACAATCGTGGCGGTAGAGAGATATAACAATCGTGGTGGTAGAGAGATATAACAATTGTGGCAGTAGAGAGATATAACAATCGTGGCGGTAGAGAGATATAACAATCGTGGCAGTAGAGAGATATAACAATTGTGGCGGTAGAGAGATATAACAATCGTGGCGGTAGAGAGATATAACAATCGTGGCGGTAGAGAGATATAACAATCGTGGCGGTAGAGAGATATAACAATCGTGGCGGTAGAGCATGCAAATTTTCTCATGTGTTTTTCTGATGTTTACTTATAAATGGTTATCCAGCTTTAGCTGATTGTCAATGAGGACTCCTAGTAGTTTAGAACTGGGAACTATTTCGAGAGGAGTGTTGTTTTGACTGGTGATTAAGTATGAGTTTTTATCTAGGGTAGTGGTTTTGGAAGTGGTAAATATCATGAGTTTAGTTTTGGTTGCATTGAGTGCTAGATGATTGTCTAGCATCCAGTGTTCAGTGGAAGAGAAGGCATCTTGGGTTAGTTTAGTTAAAGAGCAGATAGAGGAGGTGGAGGAGATTATAGTGGAGTCATTGGCGTATTGAATGAGGCTGGCATTAGGTATGGCTGGTAGAAGTAATTTATGAATATACTGAATAGAAGGGGGCCTAGAATTGAACCTTGGGGGTGTTTAGGAAAAAGGAGGTGACTCTTTTTCCATCTGACTGCTTGTTGCCTATTTGAAAGGTAACTGGTAAACCAGTTGATAGTGAAATGGGACGGGTTAAGTTTGGAGAGTTTAGTGAGAAGAAGATTATGAGAGATGGTGTTGAATGCCATAGAAAGGTCAAGGAGGAGGGTGGACATGATATGACCAGAGTCATGGGCTTTATTAACAGTTTCTAGGAAGGAGAGAATAGCTGTGGTGGTGCTATGGCCAGGTTTGAATCCATGCTCTGTGGGAGTAAGAAGATGGTTGTTTGTAAGATAGGGAAATAGTTGCAGATGGATGCATTTTTTGAGTAGTTTTGAAATGGGGGATAAGATGGCAAATCATCTAAAGTTAGAGATATTATTGTTGCCACCTTTGCAAAGTGGAATAATAGAGGCCTTTTTCCAGAGCTGGGGAACATGGCATTCTGAAATAGAATGATTTATTAGAATGCAGATAGGGAGGGCAGTGACTGCTGCAGATGCTTTTAAGAAGTAGGAGGGTATATCATCAGGGGCATCAGAACCAGGCTTCAATGTTAGAAGTTTTTTATTGTAGATATAGGGATGGGGTTTGTGGAGAAGGGGGAGGTTGGGGATGGGAGATACTAGGGGAGGAAGGGATAGGTGGGGGTGAGGGTAGGGAAGCTGAATTTATGGGAAAGGATGTTGTTAATTTAGCTATGGAATCGATAAAGAAAGAGTTAAATTGGCTTGGCTAAGTCTAAGTCAGAGGAGTTTGAGTTAGGGGAAGGTTCATAGGAAGGTACTAGGCTATTGGGCCTAGGGCCTATATAAGCCTAGCCAAAAAGGTACCCTGGCTTTCATCACCCAAGAAAATAATTTTCCAGAGCCCCTGTCGAGCAGAGCCACAGAAGTGATCCCCGGGGTGAATTTCCTATTTCCCATCCAATCATCAAGATGTTTCTTGAAGAGTGCTAATGAGGAGCTTTGTTTGATATAGATAGGTAGTTTGTTCCAGAGTATGGGAAGTCTCTGGGACAGGAATCTATCCCTCCAGCATGTTCTGTTTATTGTGGTGACAAGGTTTAGGTCCCTAGAGCATGTAGCATGGAGGGATTGGGATTTCTTTAAGTGGAGCATGTTCAACAGCTCTGGGTTTGACATAGCTTTGTATGTCGGGCAGAGATCACCTCTGAGTAGGCGATATGCAATGGAGTAAAGCTAGAGTTTTTTGAGACGGTCTGTGTAGGGCATCTGTTTGAGGCCGGTAATCCTCTTTGTGAGGTATTTATGCGGCCTTTCCAGTTGTTGTAGATGTGTTGTGAGGTACATAACAAAAGGGGCATTATACTCTATAATGGGTCTAATGAGTGATGAGTAGAGGGGAACAATTACCTCTTTTTTCCTGGATGATAAACCTTTTGTGATGAGGTGTGCCACATAGAAGGATTTCCTGACTACTGTGGTGATGTGATTATCAAAGGAGAGACTACTGTCCATCTATGTCCCAAGGTCTCTTATCGCACGTTCAGTGTTAAGTAGACTACCACCTATGTGGTAGTTCATTGGGTACAGAGATTTTACCAAAAGGGATGACAATGCATGTTTTGGCATTAAGCTTGAGGCCATGGCTTTGACACCAAGCATCTGTCTCAGTGAGGCCCTTTTGTAGGATGTCCACATTGTTAGGAGTTTTGATTATGGCTCCTAGTTTGCAGTCATCTGCAAACTTCATTAGCCAAGGACCTTCTGTGTTAGCCTGTACTTCAGAGAAGTAGATACCAAACAGGAGAGGTCCAAGGAATGAACCCTGTGGTACTCCACTTGTCACTGGTCTGAAGTCGGATATGGGGTCTGCTACTTTCACAGTGTGGGTTCTGTCAGTGAGCCAGTTGGCAAGCCATCTTGTGACATAGGCAGTTATACCTAGTTTAGTGAGTTTATCTATAATTCCAGAGTGGGGGATGGTGTTGAAAGCCCTGGCGAGATCTGGATAGGCTGTGTAAACCACCTTACCCTCATCTACGGCTTTGGTGACTGCTTCAAAGAAGTGTATCAGGTTTAGGAGACATGAACTGCCTTTTACAAACCCAAACTGGGTGGTGTCCAGAGTTTGGAGATTACCAATGTCTTCGTTTATAAGTTCTATGATGATACATTCCATGGCCCTGCAGACCAGGCTTGTCAGGCTAATGGGGTGGTTGTTCCCAAGGTCCATGGTGGATTCCCCTTTGTGGAGTGGGATAACCATCACTGTGCGTGATTCAATGGCACAAAGCCTGAGGTGACACTATGATTGAACATGGTACTTAGGTGGGGTGCCAGTTCATTCTGTAGTTCGAGTAGAATGCAGCCTGGGATGTTGTCAGGTCCCATGGATGCTGTTTTCTTGGCTTTGGAGAGAGTGGTTTTTACCTGTGCAGCTATGATTACAGGAACTTTGCATTCTTCTGGTATAGAGATGGGCCCTTTAGGGGCTGAGAGGGGGGTAAAGTTAGCACTGAACCTATCTGTCAGGATGTTGGCAATATCAGTTGGTTCTGTATATTTAGTGCCATTGTGCTGTAACTCAGAGCAGATCTGAGTGTTGCCACTAAGATTCTTGACATAGCTATAGAATGCTTTGTGGTTGTCTTTAGAAACAGTGTCAGTTTTGTTTTTGTAACTAGCTTTGAAGGATTTTATGAGGGATCTCAGCTTCTTACCGAGGCTGACCAGGGAGTTCCTCCAATCATGGGATTTTACTCTTTTTTGCAGCAGTTTCTTTCTTCTGTTGTAGAGTTTGTTTATGGCAGGGGACCACCAGGTTGGCTTTGTTTATTTGGAGGATAGCATCTTGGTTCTGCCAGAGATCCATGCAGTAGTGAAGTGCTTATAAAGTGCATTTGTGTAGGATTCAGCAGTCATACCTCTAATGTCCATCAGGTTGGGTGTCATGAAGTTTGCCACTTCTGTCTTAAGAAGAGTGAAGTTAGCTTTGGAGAATTTTTTTACGGTGGTTTCCCTAATGGGGGATGGGGGCGGGATGTGGATGTCTAGGGAGATTAGCCTGTGGTTGGATATGACTAACAAGGAACTGACCTCTGGTGTGGAACACTGGTTGCTCATGTTGGTAATGACCAGGTCTAGGATATTGCTGTCCCTGGTGGGGGTGTGGATAAGTTGATCCAAGGCAGTGGAATTTATGAATTCCAGAAAACGTTGAGCAAAAGAGTTGGTACATGAGTAGTTTTCCCAGTTAATGGTGGGGTAGTTGAAATCGCCCATTATTAGGGTGTTTGGTTGAACCCTAATATTTTCCAGTATATCAAGAAAAGAGGAGTGGGAATCCTGGGGCATGGTGGGGAATCTGTATAAGCTACAATTTGGATTGCAGTCTTGCCCAGAGTTAGTTGCACTTGGATAACCTCGGATGCATTATGCTGAGCAACTAGTCTGGAGGTATGGATATCCTTAGTGAATATGGACACACCTCCACCTTTGGTGTTCTGGTCCAGGTTACATGGCCAAAAAGTGTGGTATGAGTTATAGCCTGGTAGTGCAGGGGTGCTCTCTGGAGCCTTGAACCAGGTCTCTGCCACTGCACAGATGTCAATGCTCTCCATTTTAAGGAGTGGCTCGAGTGAGTGCATTTTGAGGTTTAGACTTCTAGCATTGAGTAGCATTACCCTCAGATTTTGCTTGCTTTTACCTGTTACGATGGTGAATTTGTCATTTGAACCTTGCCTAAAACTATAGGGGTGGCAAGAGCCTTAGCCAGTATCCGGAATCCGAAGGGCAACAGGTGCAGGCCATCTCTGGCAAAGCATCGTGGTCTGTTGATCATGTCATCCCAGGCAGACAGATACTGGATCCCATTAGAATGAAAGTTTTCTTTTTTACCAGTGTTCAAGAGAGAAGAGATTCCTTATCAGAATTTATTAGGGTTGCTATTATGGTTGGTTTGAAGTGTAGAGAAATATGCTTTACCGTATGAGATGATAAGTTTGTTTACTTCATTTCAAAGTGTTTTGTAGTCATTTAGGGAGATGTTAGATTTATTTTTGAGGTAGTGTTTCCAAGCCTTATCTCAGAGTCTCATAGTAGCGAAGGTATTTTTTGGTTAGTCGTGGGACAGGATTGCTTTTTATGCATTTTGTTTTCAGGGGGGCAAAGGAGTCTAGAAGGGTTAAGAAGTTTGAGTTAAAGTACGCAACAACATTTTCAAAGAGAAGGGTCTTAAGTAGGCTTAAGGTAATTCTTTTGAGTCCATCCGAGAATATGCTGGAGTTAAAAGTTTTTTAGGCAGCAAATGGAGGCATATGTATGATTTAGTTTTAAGGAGGAGGGAAGACGGTGGGCAAAAGTGGGGAATTGGTCGCCTAAAGGGTCAGAAAGATTGCCACTATTGGAGATAAAATGAGGATGGGATACTAGAATACAGTTTAGTATGCTTCCGGTTTGGAAGTCCTTGGAGGGCCTAGTTGTTGAACTGATAAATATTGAAAAATATACTCAAAAAGGTCATACGTCAATGATATAATGTAGATGACTGTAAACTGGGCACAATCATAGTCCCCCTGTGGTGTTAACATAGTATAGAAAGGGCTGACACAGACAAATGATTGGTGCCAAACTCACAGACTAAAACTTAATACAAAAAATGCCTCGTTATCCCCTTTGCCGAGGAAGCAGCCCCTGCTAACTATGATTTAGGTAGCACCCCTCTAACCTCAAACTCAGAGGTGCGAGACTTGGGAACACAGGTTGATAGTAATCTAAAGTTTGATCACTATGTGCCTGTAGTGGTAAGAAAAGCTTTCTACATTGTACATCTCATAAATTAGGACATTGCATCCAATACCAGGGAGATTATATGTCTGCTGTACTCGACCCTTATCCGACTGCTAATTGAGTACAATGCTCCCTTCTCTATGTACCTCACCAGACACCTGCAGCAACTGGAGAGACCACAGAGGTTTTTTGCCAAGAGAATTCAAAACCTCCAAAACATGACATACCTGGAAACACTGAAAGCCCTGTCACTGTACTCTTTATAATACAGGCTTTTGAGAGATGACCTGTGCCTGGCCTAAAGAGCAATCTTGGACCCTGCCCTAATGGAAATGCTGCACATCCAAAAATCAAATGGGACAAGAATAACTCACTCCAGGGATCTCAACCTAGCCTGTGACATCAACAAAACATGCTGGAGAGACAGATATAATCTCCAAGTGATCACCAGAATATGCTGAACAGACAGATATATGTCCCAGCGAGTAACAGAACATGTTGGAGAAACAGATATATCTCCCAGTGATCACCCGAACATGCTGGAGAGACAGATATATCTCCCAGCAATCAACAGAACATGCTGGAGAGACAGATATATCTCGCAGCGATCACCAGAACATGCTGGAGAGACAGATACATCTCCCAGCAATTACCAGAACATGCTGGAGAGACAGATACATCTCCCAGCAATTACCAGAACATGCTGGAGAGACAGGTATATCTCCCAGCAATCACCACTCCTCTAAAATAAGCTCCCACTCCACATTATCCAGGGCTGCTCAATTACCCTATTTAAGCACAACCATGACAACTGGATAGGTGACTGTAAATTCACCCAGAGGGGTGGCAACCATGTCCCTCATGGACAGGAGCAGTCAGTGCTGATCACAGAATTGCTTTGGTAATGATGACCATCTAACTGTGGTCAAAAAGGGTACTCAGGGTGTTACACAGCTAGGCTTTTAAAGGCCATAGGGCCATTAGCCTAGTCATCTGCTATGAACCTATAGACTTGCAGGGATGCAAACATCCATGCTAAAATGAGACTTCAGCTTCTCAAATCTCAGTATTTGTTATCTCGTAACCTTCTACTCACATGAAATCAACCGTTATATTCCATCTTACTTCGTGTCTTCTTGGTGGCTTTTGATATCATGGGTGATGGTATCTGATTATGCACATTACATCACATGATGACCTTTCTGGTAGTTTCCCCACTATCATTCGGGCTGCAAACAGTGGGTAATGTGAGGGCGCAGATTCCTCTACAACTCATCCATTGGGGTATAGGGCATGTAGGGTGCTGCAGGCTTCAGTGTTGGCAGCATTGTTTTTCAGAGTGTCCATATAGCCAATGAGGGAGACCCCACAAGTCACAGGTATGTATTTTCAGCCATATCCTAATGAAATTCAGCTTTACCTCTCCTATACTCTGGAGTCAGAGTACGAGATCTTACTGTTCTTAAGGAATAATGAGTTTATCCTTCAATGGATGTCAGAAAGCTTATCAAAGTGCTTTGTGACAAAGGCTGGGCAACGTTGGTTTACACGACTGTACTGGCCATTTCTACTTCAGTGGATGTCAGAAAGCTTATCGAAGCTCCTTGTGACAAAGGCTGAGGCAATTTTGGTTTAAACAACTGTACTGGCCATTTCACTTCAGTGGATGTCAGAAAGCTTATTGAAGCTCCCTGTGACAAAGGCTGGGGCAACGTTGGTTTATATGACTGTACTGGCCATTTCCCCTTCAGTGGTTGTCAGAAACCTTATCAAAGCTCCTTGTGACAAAGGCTGGGGCAACATTGGTTTATATGACTGTACTGGCCTTTTCCCCTTCAGTGGATGTCAGAAAGCTTACCAAAGCTCCTTGTGACAAAGGCTGGGGCAATGGTGGTTTACACGACTGTACTGGCCTTTTCCCCTTCAGTGGATGTCAGAAAGCTTATCAAAGCTCCTTGTGACAAAGGCTGGGGCAACGTTGGTTTATACGACTGTACTGGCCATTTCCCCTTCAGTGGATGTCAGAAAGCTTATCGATGCTCCTTGTGACAAAGGCTGGGGCAACATTGGTTTATACGACTGTACTGGCCTTTTCCCCTTCAGTGGATGTCAGAAAGCTTATTGAAGCTCCTTGTGTCAAAGGCTGGGGCAATGTTGGTTTATACAACTGTACTGGCCTTTTCCCCTTCAGTGGATGTCAGAAAGCTTCCTGTGACAAAGTCTGGGGAAATGTTGACTGTACTGGCCTTTTCCCCTTCAGTGGATGTCAGAAAGCTTCTTGTGACAAAGTCTGGGGCAATGTTGACTGTACTGGCCTTTTCCCCTTCAGTGGATGTCAGAAAGCTTACCCAAGCTCCTTGTGACAAAGGCTGGGGCAACAGTGGTTTACACGACTGTACTGGCTTTTTCCCCTTCAGTGGATGTCAGAAAGCTTATCGAAGCTCCTTGTGACAAAGGCTGGGGCAACGTTGGTTTATAAGACTGTACTGGCCATTTCCCCTTCAGTGGATGTCAGAAAGCTTATCGAAGCCCCTTGTGACAAAGGCTGGGACAATGTTGGTTTATACAACTGTACTGGTCTTTCCCCTTCAGTGGATGTCAGAAAGCTTATCGAAGCTCCTTGTGACAAAGGCTGGGGCAACGTTGGTTTATACGACTGTACTGGCCATTTCCTCTTCAGTGGATGTCAGAAAGCTTATCGAAGCTCCTTGTGACAAAGGCTGGGGCAATGTTGATTTATACGACTGTACTGGCCTTTTCCCCTTCAGTGGATGTCAGAAAGCTTATCGAAGCTCCTTGTGACAAAGGTTGGGGCAACATTGGTTTATACGACATACTGGCCTTTTCCTTCCCCTTTGTCATACTTAAACAGATGGTATTGCATGTTGTATCATGTTCCTTCCCCCGTGTCATACTTAAACAGATGGTATTACATGTTGTATCATGTTTATTTGACCTGGCATTGATACTTGATGACCAGATCACCTGAAAGGACCAGATGTCTTCTATTCTCAAGACATTGTATTTCAGTCTTAAGAACACTGATTGGATCCACAACTTTATTGCATCAACAGACCTTGTGATCCATGTGCTGATTTTGTGATTTTGTGATTACTGCAGTGCCCTCTACTTTGGAATTTTGGATAAAGCTCTGACTTGATTGCAGAGGGTGCAAAATTCCATGGCAAGTCAACTAGCTAGGTTCTCCAGTTTTGCCATATTATGTCATTTGCATTTCTCTGCTAGGCATATTTTCAAAATTATCATCCATATATATTAGAACCTACATGGTCTAGGTCATACTTATTTAAATGCATGCTGATCCTCATTGCATGGTTAAGGACCCGAGTTATCCAGGGAGGGGCTGCTTGCTGGTCCAGTGATCTGTCTTGAAACAGCTGGTCAGTTATCTTTTGCTTATAATGCCACAGTCAAATGAGCTGCCATTCCTGATGTGGCATTTGACTGAGGACCTTTGTGTGTGAAACCCCTAATTTACCATCCCTTTTGAAAGTGTCTTTTTTCACCCACAGTGGGGTTTCTTTCTGTTGTTTAAGTTTGTTAATCTGTGACACACAGGAGGTTTAATATTAATGTAAAGACTCAGTGCATGTGCTCTGTATACCACATTATATACTAATCATTGTAGTACAGTCATGATTAATGGTATACACCCATATACAATATACCTGTTTTCTAAAAGTTAAAAATTACATATATGCTACATATATATTTGGTAGCATGCATTATGTGACACTGATTATATCAAATCAACCTTACCACCATACTAAGCATGCCCTAGGATGTTGCGTTACCTTCCATACAATTTTCCCACTTTTCCACAAACTCCACATGATCTTGTTTTTGTTTTAACAAGCCCTCCAGCTTCAAGTTGCTGCCTTCTGTGTGACTTTTAGATTCTTACTTTACCTCCAGATTGTACGTTTGTTAGTCTTCTACAGTTTCTGTTGCAGTAGTTTTTTTGTCTTGGCTGATGTCTTCCCAGTGTTTCCTTTACCTTATGTTAATTTTTCTGGTACCTGTAATGTAGATGAATCTACTTTTTAGCTTCCAGCCATCAACAGTGTTGCTGGTAAAATACTAAGCCTTTGCAAGTCAGTATGCCCAAACTCCAAAACTGTGAAATCACAATCAAGACTTTTGCTCCTGCTTTTTCTCATAAAATTCATTGCTGTTGTATAATTCTTGTAGGTTCTAGGGTTTGCCCATTGCTTTCTGGATAGTGTGTACTTGAGAAATGATTGAACTCCCACTGATGCAGACATCTTCTGAATTCATGACTTTTTTCTGTGTTTCACTGGCAGATATGACAATATCAGATATGTTTTGACTAAAACATATAGGTGCAGATTCAATACAGCCTACATGGTCCGTTGAAACCATGTGTGAGTTGTAGCCCAACATACACAAGATGCTGCATTGGTTTCTATTCAGTAAGCAGCACTACATGCCATGTAGGGCCACATAATCACAGTAAACATCATGGCATGCTAATTACAGCATAAGCAGCTGAACTGTTTGCTAATCAACCAATTCAAGATGGAGGAGCTATTCAACAAGCTATAAAGCAATTGTGTAGACTCAGTGCTGATTTTCCCTGCAAATTCCAAAACCTATTACAGTACAATCACAGAAACTAGTCTATACTGAAAGAATGTTCGGGGCTGCCCAAGTCTCTGCCGCTGCTGCTAAAAGACTGAAGCCAAGAAAGAGAAGGGTGTGTAGGCCCTGTTTAATATTTCACAATCTGCATGAGGTGGAAATTGTAGAGCACTACAGGGTGGATAGAGACACACTACAGGAACTCTGCAACCTCTGTCATCCTGAAATGAGAACAAGGGCAAACTGAGGGGAACCAATACCAGTGGAGACTGCCGTTATGTGTAGCACCTAGAATTTTAACTACAGGAACCTTACAGAGACTAACAAGAGACATGCTGGGGGTGTCACAGGCATCAGTATCCGGGATCCCACATCAGTTCCTGAATGCTACGCTACAACATGCCAGTGGCTACATATATTTTCCCCATACAGCCGAGGACAGAGACAGAACTATGCAGGAGTTCTACCCTGTAGCCATAGACTGTACACATGTGGAAATGAAAGCACTACCTGGGGAACATGGAAGGGTCTACATAAATAGAAAGGGCTACCACTCCATTAATTGCTAGGTTGTGTATAACGCTAAGGGAATCATTCTGAATGTGTGTGCTGGTAACCCAGGTAGTTACCACAACTCACATGTCTGCCACAACTGTCAACTGTATGAGCTGTTTACTAGGGAGGATATATCATAGGGTCAATTACACGGGGATGCAGGTTATGTACTGGAACTGTGGCTAATGACAACCATCAGAAATGCACACACACCAACTGTAGAATGCTGTAATGAGGCACATTCTCAAACAGGAAATATCATAGACCATGTGTTTGGGCTGCTAAAGTCACAGTTCTGGTGCTTAGATACATCTGGGGGAGCGCTGCAGTATAGTTCCCATACAAGTGCTGAAATATTCACCATCTGTGCCAAGCTACAAAACATTATCCTCAAAAAAAACACTTCAGTAGGAAAAGCAAGGGAAAGGGCCATGCATCCCACCACCACTGGCAAGATCACCACAGGCACACACAGGTGAGAAGTCACAGGGAAAACCAGCAGCCACTACAGGCGTAGGCAGATGTAGGTGTGCACAATATGCCCTCACACTGGCCTAGAGACAATGGATAGCACACATGCTCACCAGCTAAGGGGCTAAAACCTTCCTCTTATGCACATACATACAGTAACATTGATGCCAGGCAATGCTTACAACCTTTACTTATCCACGGTGGCTGTGTATTGCTAGAATCAGGCAGAGTAAGCCCTGAACTAAAACTTTTGCAACTGCTGGATTTTCAACGTAAATGTTGAATGTGTAATAGAAAGAAATGTGTAAGAATTCAAAGGTATGGCATATCCTTGCATGCTGTTTCTTGCTAATGTAAGTAAGAATAAGGTAGGTGATTTTTACAGCAGTTTCATCAAATGTGACAGGACTGACTTATGTTCTCTATCAAATAATAGGCCTCATGTATGAAAGATTCACACATTCATATGTCTAACACTTACAGATTTTTCACAGAGTGTCCACAGTTTCACCTCATACTTTTGTCCTGGCAAATTATTAAAGAGTGAAGTTAGAAAACAATGAGACACATTTCAGTTTCAGACTTCGTACTCCTCAGAAAAACATAAAACTAGTAATTAATGAGACACATTTCAGTTTCAGACTTCGTACTCCTCAGAAAAACATAAAACTAGTAATTAATGAGACACATTTCAGTTTCAGACTTCGTACTCCTCAGAAAAACATAAAACTAGTAATTAATGAGACACATTTCAGTTTCAGACTTCGTACTCCTCAGAAAAACATAAAACTAGTAATTATTGAGACACATTTCAGTTTCAGACTTCGTACTCCTCAGAAAAACATAAAACTAGTAATGCAAAACCTGTTATTCTATCAACTGTCTAAGTTTGTAAGACCCACAATATTTAAAAACTCTCCCCATTGTTGTGCCTTTGTCACACTTTTATTTATGGCTTGGTCCAACTATGTTGGTATAACAGGTTGGGAGGGATGTACACATATCAAAAACCTGTAAGAAAGCAGTACAATTTGCAAATCAGTATCGCAAACACATATATACTAAGTACTAAGTCAGCTATGCACCCTGATCATCAGACAAATGACTTGTATATCCCTGAATCCAAAATATAGAATGCAAGAATATGGCACAGTTATGATTTGCACAGGGTGTTGTGAGGTGGGGTGGGTAGGACATCTAGGCTGACACAAAAGGTAAGTGAGTGCATGTGAGTAAGAAATAGAAACAGGCAGACATTTGGATAACGTATCAAATGGCCACAGAGACAGAATGAGCTGTAATCCTCACGACTGACCCATGTAACTGTTATATGTGTGTGTGTGTCTGTATGGGCACTTAAGGTGAAATTGGTGTGTGAGCATCAGCCAAGTTTTGTGCTAGCTCTACATTCTGGTAGGTCAAACAAGTGTGAGCCATGCATGGCAGAGGTGACAGTTCATCGTCGTCACCCCTGACCCTGAGAACTGGCTCTGCCAGGAGTTGCACTGACATGTCCATGCCCAGAGTCACATGACATTCCCATGCCCATAGTCACATAACATATCCATGCCCACAGTCACATGACATGTCCATGCCCACAGTCACATGCACTCCTGCTACCTGAGCATGATTAATGTCTGTGGGACAAGATCTCCTCGTGAGTACACCCAGGACCATGTTCCCATGGCCTTCTATGTCTGGGTGTGGACACCTCAACCACTGATGGAACAGTGGAAGTACTGCCACTATGGGACCATGATTGGGCATGGCCATGTTGGCTATCTTTATATGATGTGGCTGACCTATGTCCACGTGGATGCTGTCCCTCTCCCAGCAGATGTTCCATCACAGACACCACCCGTTTAAACATGTCATTCATCTGATCCATTGAATCAGCAACATGGTGGAGGCAGTCACACATGTCAGCCTGTGCAACATATACAACCCTAAGGATTTCCTCAGAGGCCCTATTAGAATGTGCCATGCCTCCATGATGGCCCTAAACATACTTCAAGTGGCAAGGAAAGACACCCTAGGATCAGGTGGAGGATGGACAGCAGGCCTCCTCCGAGCACCCCAACAACCCTCCTGTGTGGCACCTCCCCAACACTTTGGCTATGGCCAGAGTCAACAGCCACTGAACCCACAGTAACCATACTACCCGGATCAAGTGTCTCACCAGCCACCTTACAATGTCAGAGAGCTCACTGGAATGGGTTTGCATAGGCCTACTGGTTGTGTCTGATGGAGTTACAGGGGATGGCTAAATGTCAACCTAAGTGTCAAATTCAACCTTGCACCACCCCGATTGTGCCTGTGTTGGCCCACCATCATTATCATAAGACTCTGCCAATACTTTGACATGAAATGGGAAGAGTCCTACACTTCCACTATCAGGATCACCTGTGATAATAAGCCACAAACAAAGGAAAGAAATTAATAGCTACACTACTATGGTTTAATATATGTTAAATAAACTGGCAGTGATGCCACTATCTCAGATGGTACAACAATACACACAGTTCTGACACCCACCTCTCACATACGGATAAATGCATATTTCAGTCAAATGCTTATCAGTACCGAAATAAAAATGTTTCGTTTACCATGTACAGATGACTCCACACTTGCTAGGGAGGATGGTCCTGAAGTTAAGCACAATGTAAGGACAGCAACTTCAACGTCCCAGCCAAGAGAAAGAGTGTTCCTGCTAAAAATAAATGGATAAATAAATCTTAGCAAGAGCGCAGGAGCACAATGGCTTGACACATCCAAGTATGCTCGTGGTAAAAATAAATCAATCTGCTCATCCAATAAGAACAATAGCTCCACAAGATGTAATAAAAGGAATGTAATAAAAGTAAATCAATCTGCTCGTCCAGTAAGAACAATAGCTCCACAAGATGTAATAAAAGGAACGTTCTTTATTTAGGACCAGTAAGCGCTTTCACCCATGCAGGGCTTCATCAGACTGTACAAAATAGTTAATAGGCACAGCCCTTATATGATCAAATCAATTAAAACCTTAATTGCAATATTGGAGTTCTTAAAGTGTAATACAACATTTCGCTGAGATGATAGTAAAACTCAATATACCTAGGACTACATCAATGCATCCAATAATTCTATATGATTTTTAAAAATATACTTATAAACTAATACTCGTCTAAAATAACATAGCATACTTCTATGTTTCTAAACTATTTTAAAAACTGATTTAAAGAATTTTTTGTCCAACAATTGCAATGCTTTCTACGAACCACCAGATGGTACTAGAGCTTAGTATATGCAATACATTTCTCTAGCAGAAGTCATTGCAAGAACATTTTCCACAAATACATACTGTGGAATATGAGTCATCTTAAAGTTTGAAAAACTCAGAACTATTAAAGATGTTAAAAACTATATTATGTTCATAGAAAAATACATTATATAAGAACATAAATATATACATCATTATGGGCTACAATTCTAAGCCATATTACATTACTATTGTAATTAAAAATAAAAGATTACACGATAATGCCAATATTTACATTAAGGATGATAGGTAATTAAACTAACGAACAAAGGATGTGTATAGACAACTTTAATGCTTAAAAACTCTTCCCAATCTCCTTTTCTTGAGAAAGGGGTAAATGCTGATCTTATCGTTCAAACCTGGAGGGTGATCAGACTTACATCGAATGATCCATCTGGTTTCATGTTCAAGTGTAAGTGTTTCTACATCCCCTCCTCTTAAACTATGGGTGATACATTGGATAACAAAGAATGTGAAGGTATGCTTACTCCCTTTCTTTTTAACATGTTTAGCTAGGGCATTCCGTTCATCTCCTATTCTAATACTATAATTATGTTCCCTTATTCTCTCTCTTAGCTGTCTGTTCGTTTTTCCTATATAAAATGCTGTACAAGAGCAGCACTGAGCTAAATAGACCACATTGTCTGTTCTACAAGTGGTACCAGTTAGGAAGGTAAAAGTATGTCCCGTAGCTGGTGACTTAAACTGTACATTAGTATTAATAAAAGTACATTGATTACAGCTATTGCAGGGAATAGTATTAGTATGAAAAGTTGAATGTTCACTTGTTAACTTATGACATAATGTTCGCTTCAGATTGGGTTTATTCTTATAGCTGAATCTTGGTTGTTCACCAATCAGACTGCAAATATCATCATCTAGTCTCAACAAGTGCCAGTGTTTAGCAAGCATTAATACTAATGTACAGTTTAAGTCACCAGTTACAGGACATATTTTTACCTTCCTAACTGGTACCACTTGTAGAACAGACAATGTGGTCTATTTAGCTCAGTGCTGCTCTTGTACAGCATTCTATATAGGTAAAACGAACAGACAGCTAAGAGAGAGAATAAGGGAGCATAATTATAGTATTAGAATAGGAGATGAACGGAATGCCCTAGCTAAACATTACAAAAGAAAGGGAGTAAGCATACCTTTACATTCTTTGTTATCCAATGTATCACTCATACTTTAAGAGGAGGGGATGTAGAAACACTTACACTTGAACATGAAACTAGATGGATCATCCGATGTAAATCTGACCACCCCCCAGGTTTGAACGACAAGATTAGCATTTACCCCTTTCTCAAGAAAAGGAGATTGGGAAGAGTATTTAAGCATTAAAGTTGTCTATACACATCCTTTGTTCGTTAGTTTAATTACCTATCATCCTTAAAGCAAATATTGGCATTATCGTGTAATCTTTTATTTTTAATTATAATAGTGATGTAATATGGCTTAGAATTGTAGCCCATATGGATGTATATATTTTGTATTTTTATGTTCTCACATAATGTATTTTTCTATGGACATAACATAGTTTTTAACACTTATAATAGTTCTGAATTTTTTATACATAAAGATGACCTATATTCCATAGTATGTATTTTTGGGGAAAATGTTTTTTGCAATGACTTCTGCCTTAGAAATGTATTGTATATACTAAGACCTAACACCATCTGGTGGTCTGTAGAATACATTGCAATTGTTGGACAAAAAATTTTTTAAAATAGTTTTTAAAATAGTTTAGAAACATAGAAGTATGCTATGTTATTTTAGACGAGTATTAGTTTATAAGTATATTTTTAAAAATCATATAGAATTATTGGATGCATTGATGTAGTCCTAGGTATATTGGAGTTTTACTATCATCTCAGCGAAATGTTGTATTACACTTTAAGAACTCCAATATTGCAATTAAGGTTTTAATTGATTTGATCATATAAGGGCTGTGCCTATTAACTATTTTGTACAGTCTGATGAAGCCCTGCATGGGTGAAAGCGCTTACTGGTCCTAAATAAAGAACGTTCCTTTTATTACATCTTGTGGAGCTATTGTTCTTACTGGACGAGCAGATTGATTTACTTTTATTACATTCCTTTTATTACATCTTGTGGAGCTATTGTTCTTATTGGATGAGCAGATTGATTTATTTTTACCACGAACATACAATGTAAGGACACCATCAACACAGTAACACAGGGGGAAAAATGTTTAGCCTTTATATGTCAGTTAACAATGCATTTAACTGAAACTTGGATGGCACGTCCACCCCAAGCCCTGTATAATGAATCAGAATGTATTGTTAACTGTAGCAACCTACCCCCCCCCTCCACTAATTATGTATTACAACAATTTAACTATTGCTTTCAGTACTTCACTATTCAAAACAAATCTTTAAATATGTAAGCCTACCTGAATGCTTCTCCTGGGACATACTTGTCCTCCCTGAAACAGCAGCACCAACATCAATCACATGCTGTTGTGTACTTTCCACTGACCTCTCTGGTTCCCTGACAGTGGACAGGAACTCTTCATTTGGTGTTAGTGGTGGCTCTGTAGCAGCCCCCCAGTAGCCAGCTGTCCACAGGCCTCTACAGCTCCTCTCATCCAGGCCAATGAAATCATGTCAGTGGCCCTAAGATGCACCTATGTCCTGCTGTATATTCCAATAGCATTCATATTGTTCACTATCTGGTTTCAGATGTGCATTCTTCCAGACATATCCCCACATCCTGTCTCAAGCAGAAAAGCACCATGTTGCCAAAAGGCTTGTATGGTCACTTCATTCTCTGAGTTACTGAGAGGGGGTTGAAGGGATTGGGATGCTTGGGTGCCATAGTCCTAGGTGACATAAACCACAAAAGAAGGATACTACACATAAATATTATATAAATAAAAGCCCTGCTTACACATAGCACATATTATTAGTTTTTTTTTTTAATATTACCTATTGGATAAACAAAAAACTTTCTCAGTTATTCAAATAATAAAAAGGTTTATGTGGTTGTAATATATCACAGTCACACACAAACCAATGTTTGATCCAAAACAAAGACTAACAATAGCAAAACAAACCTCTGTAAAAACATTTTGGTTGTGCCATCACAGAAATGGAACTTGGCTTCCCCACCCCCAAAACAACAGGCAAATTAAATGTTATTACCAAAGGAATAAAACATCACTGAATTGAGTTCACTGACTATAATGCTCCATTTGGTATATACCTCTCCAAACATCTGCACCAACTGGAAAGGCCACAGAAATATCTCACAAAGAGAATCCATAGCCTCCAAAACCTGTCCTGTATGGACAAGCTCAAATCACTATCACTGTACTTGGTATCGTACAGATTGCTCACAGGTGATCTGTGTCTCGCCTACAAGGTAATCTCGGACCCTGCCCTACTAGAGATGCTCCATATCCATAAGTCTAATTCCTCATGCATTAACCACACAAAAGGCCTGAATCTAATATGCGACATCAACAAAACCTGCTGGAGATACAAGTTTGTCTCCCAGAGGTTTCCCCATCTCTGTAATAGACTTCCCATACACATCAAACAGAATACCTCGCTGACGCTCTTCAAGTGCAACCTTGATGAGTGGATGGGAAAACACAAATTTGTCCCAGGGGTTCCACCTGTGTTGCTCATTGACAGGGGCAACATGTACTGACTGAGGTTTCTTTTTGGGGATAAACTCTTGGCTAGGCTTATAAGGGCCCCAAGGCCATTAGTGTAGTAACCTCATATAATTCTATGATCCTATGAATTGTTTTAACTGCTTTCAAACTGTCCCAGAAACATGTATACATTTACCACAAAACAGTCAATTTTATGCAATTGCCAGTCACCTCTACCTGTGCCCAGCACTCTGTAGAGGTGACTAAAGGTAATCTAAGTCTAATACCCATGAGTCATTGATTTGACATTTACATTTCACTGAAATAATAAAAGAAGAGTGGACAGAGAAACAGTTGTAACAGTAACACTTCTGATCAAAGTTAATAAGGCTGTGCATCTGAGAAAGTAAAATGCCCTTACAAAAGTGCTTTTGCTATCAGTAAACTTCTAAGAAGTGCATACAGATGAAAGTAACATTTGCTAATGCACACACACACACACACACACACACACATATATATATATATATATATATATATATATATATATATATATATATATATATATATATATATATATATATAGAGAGAGAGAGAGAGAGTTTTTTCCTAGTGATGTGAGTAAATTTAGTAAATAACTGAAAAATGCAATAATATCTTACCAACATCAGTAGTCTTTTGTGCAGAAGAATCCAAAGTAATAACAGTTTTCTTCTGTGATATCCACATAAACAACTATCCTCACCTTCAGGTTCCCTAGTTACATGGTTTTATTTTTATAATGTAGACTCAGGCCTGTGAGCACTGTGATGATGCAAATGAGGTGGGAACTCATTAGAATTGGTGAATCTCAAATTGGCTCCATGTAGCAAATGTAAACATAGTGCAGGCACTCCCTCAGTGTTTATTGCAAATATATTCTAATAGGTTCATAGGTTTATACTAGGCTATCTGCCCTAGGGCATTTATAAGCCTAGCCAGAGTGTGTTTGGCTTTCGCCACCCATTTTAAATTAATTTTGCTATGCCCTTTTTCGAGGTTAGTATACTGTGCCTCTGTCTAACAGTGACACAGAAGTGATACCCGGGGTAAACCTACGATCTCCCATCCACTCATCAAGATTCCTCTTGAAGAGAGTCAATGAGGGACTCTGCCTAACCTGGACTGGGATTTTATTCCAGAGTGAAGGGAGCCTCCGGATTATGAATCTGTCCCTTCCATTAATTCCGGGATGGACATGGCTTTATACGTCAGGCACAGATCGCCTCCGAGCAGGCGGTATGCCACTGAGTAGAGCTGGAGTTTCTTTAACTGGGCTGCATATGGCATCTGTTTGAGCCCTTTGATCCTCTTGGTGAGGTACTTTCGGGGTCTTTCCAGTTGCTGCAGGTGTCTGGTAAGGTACATCCCAAAAGGGGCATTGTACTCAATTATGGGCCTGATGAGGGATGAGGGATGAGTAAAGAGGCACAATGACCTCCCCTGATCTAGATGTGAATCCCTTCATGATTAGGTGGGCTATATAAAATGTTTTTCTAACCACTTTGGCCACGTGGCTGTCAAATGAGAGATTGCTATCAACTTGGGTCCCCAGGTCCCTAATTATTTCTTCTGTACTTAATGGATTACCACCTATGTGGTAATTTGTGGGCACTTTGTTTTTACCAAAGGGGATGACTATACACTTTTTGGCGTTTAGCTTGAGACCATGGCTCTGGCACCAGTTGTCTGTTTCTATGAGGCCCTTTTGGAGGATGCTTGTGTTGGCTGGAGTGTCGATTATGGCGCCCAGTTTGCAGTCATATGCAAACTTGGTCAGCCACAGTCCTTCCATGTTGGCCTGTACCTCTGAGAAATATATACCGAACAAGAGAGGTCCCAGGACTGAGTCTTGTGGGACACCACTTGTAACTGGTTTGGAGTCTGACATGGCTCCAGCAATTCAAACCATGTGGGTTCTGTCCTTGAGCCAGTTTGCAACCCATCTAGTGACATAGGCGTTTATATTTAAGCTGGTGAGCTTATCTATAATGCCCAAGTGGGGTATTGTATCGAAGGCTTTTGCGAGGTCCAGGTAGGCTGTGTGGACCACCTTCCCCTCGTCAATGGCCTTAGTGACTGTTTCAAGGAAATCAACCAGGTTTAAGAGGCAGGATCTGCACTTAACAAAGCCAAACTGGGTAGGATCCAGTGTCTGTAGGTCCCCAATATCTTTATTTATGAGGTCCATGATGATCCTTTCCATAGCTTTGCAGACCAAGCTAGTCAGGCTTATGGGGCAATAGTTTCCAGGATCCATTGAGGCACCACATTTGTGGAGAGGGACCACTGTTGCTGTACGCCACTCTTTGGGTACATATCCTGTAGTAAGGCTGAGATTCAACAGTAGTTTTATGTTTGAGTTTAGCTCTTCTTGGAGTTCATGTAGGACGCAGCCCAGGACACCATCTGGTCCCATTGATGCTGTGTTTTTTGCTTTGGAGAGGGCAGCTCTTACCTGAGCATCTGAGATGTCAGGTTGGCAGCACTCTGCTGGGATAGATATTTGCCCTTTTGGTGGGGGGGGGGAGTTTGCACAGCTAGGATGTTGGCAATGTCTGTGGGTTTGGTGTATTTTTTGTCATTTTGGACTAATTCTGAGCATACCTCGGAATTCCCACCTAGGTTCCTAACATAACTAAAGAAAGCCTTGTAATTATCCTTAGTGTCCTGTGCAATTTTTCTCTCAAAGCTGGCCTTAGACGATTTTATGAGTGCCCATAGTTTTTTGCTAATACTGATCAGAGATGCCTTCCCTTTTTGGGATTTTGCTCTATCATGTAGTAGCTTCCTCCTTCTATTGTATAACTTGTTTATGGCTGGGGTCCACCAGACAGGACGTCTGCCTTTGGAGGACTGGTACTTGGTTTTATTTGGGATTGCATGATCCATGCATTCCTGAAGGTGTTCATAGAATGCGTTTATAAAGGATTCTGCAGTCTGGGCCATATTTTCCACAGGCCCGGGGGCTTTGAAGGATTCCACCTTGGTTTTGAGGAGTGTGAAATTTGCATTAGAGAAGTTTTTCACTGTGGTTTTCAGGGCATGGGGTGGAGTCGGGATGTGAATATCCAGTGAGATTAGTTTATGGTCTGATCTTAACAACAAGGGATACACTTCTGGCCTGGAGCATAGAGTCCCCATGTTGGTGATGATCAGGTCCAGTATGTTTTCCCCTCTTGTGGGAGTGGCAACAAGTTGTTACATAGCATTTGAGTTTATAAATTTTAGGAACCTTTGGGCTAGGGTGTTGGAGCTAGAGTAATGCTCCCAGTCTATGTTTGGGTAGTTGAAGTCACCCAAAATAATGGTGTTTGGAGAGACCTTCATATTTTCCAGTGTTCTCAAGAAGGCCGAGTGGGGTTCCTGGGTTTGGGAGGGGGGTCTGTAGCAGGCTATAAACTGGAAGGCAGTTTTACCCACTGTTAGTTGCACATAGATAGTCTCTGATGCTTCGTGCTGTGCCACCAACCTGGAGATGTGGGTATCTTTGAAGAATATTAATACTCCCCCTCCTTTTGTGGTTCCGTCCAAGTTTTGGGGCCAAAAAGCATGGTATGAGGTATAACCTGGTAGTGCTGGGGTGCTCTCGGGAGCCTTGAACCAGGTTTCTGTTACTGCACAGATATCGATATTCTCCATGCTAAGGAGAGTTTCGAGTGCATGCATCTTGAGGTTTAGACTTCTGGCGTTGAGTAGCATTACTCTTAGTTTCTTATCCCTTGTGATACCTATGGAGGTGGGTTTGTCTTTTGAGCCTTGCCTAAAAAAGGCACTATGGGGGTAGCAAGAGCCTTTGCCAATATCCGAAAGCCCAGGGGAGACAGGTGCAAGCCATCCCTAGTGAAGCATTGTGGCTTGTCAAGCATGTCATCCCAGGCTGACAGGCATTGGATCCCTTTTGAATGACACCAATAATTAAGCCAATTGTTGAAATTGATCATCTTGTCTTCATATTGTGGCATCATTCTTGGTGAGGGTAAGATGCTACATAAGGTCAGGGTCATTCCCTGCCTGGGCTACATGCTCAGAGAGCTCCTCTATGTCTCTTTTCATGTAGTCCAGGGAGGTACTTCTCAGGTCATTCACACCAGCATGGACAATGACTGAGTCATATTTGTACTTGCCTTGGAGTGACCTGAGTGCTTGTGTTATGTGGCGGATTCTAGCGCCCAACAGGCAGCTCACCATGACCTTCTCCTTGTTCGGCCTGGTGAGCGGTACGTCAGTGTGCCTGATGATAGAGTCACCTATTACAAGTGTATCAGGTGTGTTGTTTAGCCTTAAGGGCTGTGACTGTTCGGCACACTGGCTTTGTGAGCTATGTGTTGTACGTGTTTTGTTTTGGGGTAGCGGTTGCTTGGGTGTCTGCTTTGGAGGTCTCTGCTGCTTAGGCAGATTTTTATTTAGAGCCTCCGAGTATGTTTTTGTGTGTTTATGTGTTTGGTTTGCTGTCGTGATAGGTCTATGTGAGACTGGAATTGTAGTGAGTGTGGTTTCCTTCTCCTCCTGACTGGTTATGCCAGTACTGAGTTGAGAGAGCTTAGCCTCCAGTATGGCTATATGGTTGCATCTCTCACATGTGTTGGAATTTGTTGGGAGGAGGAGAGGGTTGTCTGTGTACATGAGGCAGCTGTAACCTTGCCTCAAGATTCCCAGATTCACCAGCTGGACCTGAGAGGAGATTGACAACTGGCCTTTGGACATGCTAGAATAGTATTGGGAATTCCTTTATAATTGGAAAAAAAAGGGCTAATGGGGAACAAGGTACTCAAGGGGAGTTTGTGAGGGTGTAATGCTTTTAATTTTTTAGTGCTGACATATATAATTGCTTTAGTGGGCAAGTGCCAGGTAACTTAAATGCAATGTGTTACAGGTAACTTAAATGCAAAAATGACAAACAGTAACTTTCTTTCAAGTGAAACAAGGAAATAAGTACAGTAAGCAATGCAGATATCACTAGGGATCCACAGAAGCGCTGAAAAGCCGCATTTTAGGTGGAATTAGTGTTTCAGGGAAATAACAAGCAAACAAACAACAAGCATACAAACAAAGCTAGATTCAGCAGGCCTGGATCTAGTCTATGCTACAGCAAACAAGGTGTACCAATTTCAGTAAGAAACAGTTCAAATATGCAGGCACTATAAGCCTTTAACCAGAAATTCCCAGCTCAGAAGGGCAGAGTCCAGCCTCTCCTACCACAAGAGTGCAGACCATGAACCTTCTTAATGTAAAATAACTGGCCTGAAGCCCAAGTGCTTAAACCAGAACTAATATACTTTTAGAATAACAGACACTGAGCCCTCAATCAGCAGTTCCCAACTTAGAAGGATGTAAGCTACCTGTCCTGCCACCACAGTGCAGGCCACAAACCTTCTTAATGTAAAACAACTGGTCTGAAGCCCAAGTGCTTAAACTAAAAGGCTTAGAATGAGATGCACCAAGCAGTAATAAATACAATTGAGTACTTTTAAGATGACGCAAAAGCAAAATAAAGTAGGAAGAAACACAAATACAGTAAAAGCAGATATTTTTTTTTTCAGAAAAGTAGTAAAAACAGTAGTAAAAACAATTCACATGCAGTGTAAGCTGGCACACTTGAGTATGTAGCAATATTAGTCCACACACAGTTTGAAAAAATGTAATTAAATTAAAAAGGACTAAAAGCAAGTGCAGAAAGGGTTTATTAGGTAGAATGCTGTAAAGAGATGGGACTGGGGGAGTGTCAATGATTACTAGTAGGGAGAAGGAAAACATAATAGTAATTCAGACTCCCCTACCTCCAGTGGGTATGTTAGCCAGGTTAGACTTACAAAGTGTAGAAGTAATTGTATCAAGGTTGTACATGGAAGTAAGCAGCACACATTTCTCAGTTTCTGTTCAGTAATATCCAAACTCCATTGCATTTGTTGAAAACTGTGTATTATCGCCATTTAATGGTGTCATACATTTTAAGGACAACAAAACAGAATGCCTTACAGACTGCATGCCCCAGATTACTGCTCAGGTAAGAGAAGAACGAACACCATGCAAAGAAAAGACAGAGTGGAATTTCTGCCAACAATAGTCATAAATGGTTGTGTGATCACATATTGCACTACATCTGAAATTAACATATGTACAAACAACTCAGAAGTGTACAAGTGCCATATGTTTTATTAATACTATGGATGATCCTGGACTTATCTGTATGCACAATGATATTCATTCCTGCTGCTAAGCTGTTTCTGTGGCAAAGAGGGATGAGGCACCTTTACTGTGGTTTTTAGGTTCATTGGTGTGAGAGATAAAATCCAGACTTGTGTAGAATTATTTAATGTGTAGTAACATTTATTATATAATGTTGCTTATTTCATATATATATTTTAAATACCAGTATTTGCAAGGCGCGTGGTTTAGCACAAACAGGAGAAATGGATAAATTCAATAAATATCATGTAATGCATTTCTTTGATAACCAATACATAAACTACACCTGTGAATCACCTGTGTGTGTGTGTGTGGCACATCTGTTAAACACATTGATCCCCACAGTATATACTATCTGTAGATTAGAGTTCAAGTCCCATTTTTGTCTTTTAAGGATGAAACCTAATAAACACTGCTCACAAGGCTTTGCTTGTCTCATTTGTTCATCATTTACCATCACACAAACCTGGAGTAATAACCCACATATGAAGAGTACAGAACACCTGCAGACAGGATGCAAACATTCTCAATTTCAAAAAGGATACATTGTAGTATCTTTTGCTTTTTATTGCACAATGCCACTAAGCGGCATTGTGCAGCAGTTTGCAACCTTCCCCAACACCTGCAGATCTAGAACACCTGCAGAGAGGAAACATACAGTAGACAATTTCAAAACAGGTACAATGCATCAAATATGTTGTGCACTGCGGACACAATAAGTGGAGTTTTGCAGCGATTAACACACAGAAGTCAATAATGAATAGTAAAATATGCAACAGTTATTTAACTATCCTAGTTGCAGCAGGTGTAAGTGTAGGCTTGTAATACAGGATAGCATATGTATAGGCTTGTAATACAATGATCCTGGTTTCGAATACAGCAAATTCCAAATATTTTTACTGTTGTTCCATTTCATTTTATATTAAAATTCACATGAAAAAATTATTACACACACCCAATTTTATTAAGGGTTGTTCATTCAGTTTTAATAAACACCTTAGAAATGTAAACATATTTATAAATAACAGTAAGTATATATAGCAGTAAGTCCATATGAATTATTTGTGCAGCTGAGAGTATACTGACTACTATGTTTCTGTAATTATAATAGTGCTGTCTGGCCTTGGATGGCCTTCAGGCTTCAATAAGACTCATATGTGAATGTGGAAACCAGGACTGTGTCAGGTCACACACATACACAGTTAACCCCTCAGTCTGTCATGTGTATTTATATACAATTCATGAGTATGTCTGAGAAGCACTTCTGTGGCAAAGATGCAAAATCATTGCTGTGGAAGAAATTGTTTTGTCTCTTATGCATAGGTTTGAATCACACATTGTAAAAATGTATTTTATCAATATGTAAAGTCACACCAAATATGTGTCAGGTCATAAAATGTATCCCAGTACATGTCTGCAAAGTTAAATCACCTAGCAGTTACAGCAGCAAACAACCCTCAAACTAATGTCAAGAGTCAGATTAATCTTTGAATTTCACAAACTGCTGTCTTTCTGTTTGGCACTTTTCCTGTCTTCTTAACATCCTGCAACTTTGGTTGACATCATTGTTCTGGTTTGAATACTACCAGTAAACATGATAACATGCATTGGTGGGAAATCATTCTTAACTATTGTTGTTTCCTTGGTCGGACATATCTGGTGATAGAAGAGAAGCTGCCCAATTTAGGGCACAGAGGTGAGATGTTCAGGAGTCCAGAATCTTCAGTGAACACCTTGAAAAGTGTCACAGTTGAAGGCTTTTGCAGACGAACTATACTGATTCCCAGTACAGGGCTGAGGCTTGGAATAGTCTTGCCAAGATTTAGGATTTTTGCTTGAAAATGTTTACATAGATATTTTTTATATCCCAAGTAGACTCCAGAGAATTTTCCCTCAGGCAGACAGCAAATGTTGGAGGTGTGGCAGGGAAGAAAGAGGTAATTGTGAACATATTTTCTGGGACTGCAGTGAGTTAGCAGACTTTAAAGATGCACTGTGGGATGTACTGTTGGACAAGCAGAGCGGGCAGATTGGTGTGATGAGGAAGATGATTTTTCTGAGCTATGATACATAATTGGAATAGCCTAGACATGATAAGGCCTTGCTGTGTTTAATTATGTTCGCTGCCAAAAAAGCAATTACTAGAAAATGGAAATCAAAATCTAAACCAACTAAACTAGAAATAGTAACTATAGTGACAGATATAAAACAACTGAAACTGAGATATTTAGCAAAGGGTAGGAGCAAACTACATAAGAAAAAATGGGAATTGTGAGAACAATACATACAAGGCAGGAATCAGGTTTAATCGAAGGCAGGACTTAAATGAACTATCTAATGTTTGACTGAAAATGATTGAGGAGATTATAAATGATGTATAATATCTGCCGCTGCAAAGAATATTGTCCCATACATAGCTCTCCACTTGGTCCAATTGCCTGATTGTGTTGTTGTCACCCCTCTTTGTTGAGTTGACAGCCCACATTCAGCTAATATTCCGTACACATTTCATGTTACACTGTTGAAGAAGTGGATAGCTATGATTCTTTCATACCTCCCTCCTGTACATTCCTATATTGTCATCCCTTTGTTCTTCCCAATGCTTGTCCCCTATTTTACCACTATCTTATCTATCCCATTTTAACACCTTTAATCTGGTCAATAATTAAAATCACACCCAACAAACATAAGTATAAAAATGCAATGGAGCCCTTCACTTTTTGTTTGCGTGGAGTTTGGCACCCCACACTAATCTCAAGCATTGGTGAATGGCTCTTCAGTTATGTGGTTACCTCCCAGCAATCTTACTTAGACACTCTGCACTAGTGTAACACACAGTGAATGTAGAATAAAGAATTATTTCATTGCATTATAAATACATATTTAAAACTATTAGATACACCTGGACTCAAACCCTGTATCATCTGAGTTCCAAAATAAGTCTGTCAATGCATTTACACCTGCTGCCACAGAGTCAGCTAAACAGCAGGTGTGTTTCATACACTCAGTACTCAGAGCTCTAATAAATTTATCAATAAGGCAGAGGCTTGTGTTTGCTCATCTCTTAACTAAACAGAGAAAGCAGTAGAAATGTACATTTCGCATGGGCAAACACTTTGCCATCAATTGTGCAAGTGATAAAAGTACATTTAAAAATGCAAATAAAGGGAAGGCACTTTTTAAGGAAAAACACATACTTACACTGCAGCCATCTGTTATCTCCACCTATGCACTTCAAACTTGGTCTCTCAGTACTTTTTCACAAATATATCAACTACAACACAGAAATAAATAACAAATGCTTTCTTATATATCGTGTACATCTTTATAATGACAATACACATTCAGATTTTCCAGTACTTTTAGTAATGTGGACAGCTGTTTGCAAACAGTTTGCAAAGCTGTATTTTTAAAGTATACTCTCACATTGGAAACACAACAGCTATTGCCACACTTTGCACACTCATCAATGTGGTAACACAGATCTTTAATATCTTGGCAGTTTTACATGGCTAGATAACAATTTCAGACAGGCCTCCCAACGTTTTCTCTCAAAAATTCAGTGCTGATGTCATCCACAATAAACTGTCCTGCAGCTTTGTAAAAGTCAGACTTATGCCATGACACTTGCGTTAATTACTAAGTTCTCTAGTCTGTGTACTTAGGTGGTGGTTCTAATCTCACTGTAGCCAACTGGTGTGTGTGTGTGTGTGTGTGTGTGTGTGTGTGTGTGTGTGTGTGTGTGTGTGTGTGTGTGTGTGTGTGTGTGTGTGTGCATGCACGCATGTGTGTGTTTGTCTCGTCAGAAGAGCATATATGTGTATCTTGCAGTCATCACTACAATCCCATGGAGTACCAATATGTTGACAGTTGTACATGCCTACACATCCATTTCATTCAGGCCTACCAAAATCTTCTCTCAAACATCCAATGATGATATCATCTACTATAAATTGTCCTGCAGCCTAGTCAGACTTGTGCTGCACTTGCATTAAGTACTAGGTTCTCTAGTCTGTGTACTTAGGGGTTCTAATCTCACAGCAGTCAGTGTGTGTGTGTGTGTGTGTGTGTGTGTGTGTGTGTGTGTGTGTGTGTGTGTGTGTGTGTGTGTGTGTGTGTGTGTGCGTGTGTTTCTGTCTGTCTAGTCAGAAGAGCATAATTGGGTATCCTGCAGTCATCAATACAATCCCATGGAGTACCAATATTTTTGACAGTTGTACATGCCTACACATCCAATTCATCCAGGCCTGTCAACATCTTCTCTCAAACATCCACTATAAATTGTCTTGCAGCATTATAAAAATCAGACTTGTAACATGCTACTTGTGTTAGGTACTGAGTTCTGTAGTACTGTGTACTTAGTCAGGTAGGGGTTCTTGTGTGTGTGTGTGTGTGTGTGTGTGTGTGTGTGTGTGTGTGTGTGTGTGTGTGTGTGTGTGTGTGTGTGTGTGTGTGTGTGTGTGTGTGTGTATTCACTTGGTTGACATTAGAGAAAGCATTTTACACTAACATGTGAGACACTGCTCTTACCATCTTCTCCTCACCAGATACTGTTGATGTCTTCACTTATAAAGTGTTGTCTGACACTGTCCAAGCCAGACTTGTGCTGTGGAAGTTGCATTAAATATGGAGGTTTCTAGTCAGTGTACTTAGGTAGGGGTTATGTTCTCACTGCAGTCAACTGGTGTGTGAGTGTGTGTGAGTGTGAGTGTGAGTGTGAGTGTGTGTGTGTGTGTGTGTGTGTGTGTGTGTGTGTGTGTGTGTGTGTGTGTGTGTGTGTGTGTGTGTGTGTGTGCATGTGTGTGTGTGTGTGCATGCGTGTGTGTGTGTGTGTGTGTGTGTGTGTGTGTGTGTGTGTGTGTGTGTGTGTGTGTGTGTGTGTTTTCACTTGGTTAACATTACAGAGAGCATTTTATTTTACACTAGCATGTTTGATACCACTGTTACCATATTCCTCTCAACACACTGATCAGCTGTAGCTATCTCTCAGGCAGTCTCAGTCCCTCACCTTAGGCTTCATGCCCACTGAGGGGTGCACAGCTACAGTTATCCCACTCCACAAGGGGGGATCCACCTTGGATCCCGGGAACTACCACCCCATCAGTCTGACGAGCCTGATCTGCAAGGCCATGGAACGTATTATTATGGAACTTATAAACAAAGATATTGGCAACCTTCAAACACTGGACCCCACCCAGTTTGGGTTCGTGAAGGGCCAATCTTGTCTCCTGAACCTGCTTGACTTATTTGAATCAGTCTCCAGAGCTGTGGATGAGGGTAAGGCAGTCCACACAGCTTATCTGGACCTTGTCAAGGCCTTTGACACCATCCCCCACTCTGGAATCATAGATTAACTTACTAAGCTGGGCATTAATCCCTACATCACATGATGGGTTGCCAACTGGCTTACTGACAGAACCCACACTGTAAAAATAGCTGACTCCAAATCCAGCTCCAGACAAATGACAAGTGGAGTACCTCAGGGTTCAGTCCTGGGACTGCTCTTGTTTGGCATCTACTTCTCTGAGGTACAGGCCAACACTAAGGGACTCTGGCTAACAAAGTTTGCAGATGACTGCAAACTGGGAGCCATTACTGAATCCCCAAATGATGTGGATACTCTACAACATGGCCTTACAGAAACAGATGCTTGGTGCCAGAGCCATGGGCTCAAGCTCAATGCCAAGAAATGTATAGTTATCCCCTTTGGGAAAAAACATGTACCCATGAATTACCACATAGGTGACAGTACACTAGACAACGAAAGTGTGATAAGAGACTTAGGGACACAGGCGGACAGTGGTCTCACCTTCAATAACCACATCGCCACAACAGTCAGGAAATCCTTCTATGTGACACACCTCATCACTAAGGGCTTTTCATCCAGAAAAAGGAGGTCATTGTCCCACTGTACTCATCCCTCATTAGACCCATTGTAGAATACAACTCCCCATTTGGTATGTACCTCTCAAGACATCTGCAACAACTGGAAAGGCTGCAGAAATACATCACTAAAAGAATTGCAGGCCTAAAGCAGATGCTGTATGCTGACCACCTTAAAAACCTCCAGCTATACTCTGTCGCATATCATCTACTCAGAGGCGATATCTGCTTAACATTCAAGGCCATGTCAAACCCAGAGCTGTTGTACATGCTACACTTAAAGAAATCCCAGTCCCTCAGAGACACGCTCCAGGATCTAAACCTTGTCATCACAATAAACAAAACATCTTGGAGGGATAGGTTCCTGACCCAGAGACTCCCCAGACTCTGGAATAGACTGCCCATATATGTCAAGCAGAGCGCCTCCTTGGCCGTCTTCAAAAGGAACCTTGATGATTGGATGGAAGAAAGGAAATTCACCCCGGGGATCACGTCAGTCGCCCTGCTAGACAGGGGACCAGGGAAGTAAATAGGGTGGGAAGAAATAGCCAGGGAATTGTTATGGCTAGGCTTGTATAGGCCCTAGGGCCGATAGCCTAGTACCAGCCTGTCAACCTATGTTCTGTTAATGTCACGGGCTAGGTTACAAGCATGTTCTGTTAATGTCACAGGCTAGGTTACAAGCATGTTTTGCTAATGTCACAGGCTAGGTTACAAGCATGCTCTGTTAATGTCACAAGCTAGGTTAAGATCCTACAGTAAGTGACTTTTGTGCCATTACATTTGCAACTGTGCAGTATTTCCATCAGGGTGGGTCAGAGACTGGCCTGTAGACCAGACACAAGTCACTTCAAAGTAGCTTATACAATACAGAGAAAGTACAGTGACAGGGCTTTCAATCTACCCATGCACATCATGACATGGTTTGTAGACCCTGTATTTTCTTGTTGAAAACCCCTGTGGTCTCTCAAGCTGTTGCAGGTGTCAGGAGGTACATGCAAAAGGGAGTATTGTACTCTATTAGTGGTCTGATGACGGTTGAGTACAGTGGTGCTATAACATCCTCTGACCTGGATGCAATGCCGTGACTTATGAGGTGCACAACGTAAAAAGCTTTCCTTAGCAATGTGGAAACTTGGTGATCGAAACTCAGATTGCTATCTACCTGTGCTCCCAGGTCTAATACCACTGAGTTTGAGCTTGCGGGTGGAGGGGGGGGTGTTTTCAGTACTGTAATTAGCAGGAAATTCCACTTTGCAATAGGCAATAATAATGCCACTTTTTTGCATTTAGTTTTAGACTGCGTGGCTTTGGCACCAATCATTAGTCTGTATTAGCCCCTCCTGTAATATGTTAACATCATTGGGGGACTCAATGATTGCACTCAGTTTGCAATCATCAGCAAACCTAGTACACCAAAGGCCTTCTATTTAGCCTGGATGTTTGAGAAATAGATTCTAAGCAGTAAAAGGCCCAGCACAGATCCTTGTAATATGCCACTGATGATGGCTTTACTGGAAGAGATTGAGTCACAAAATTTGACAGTATGTGTTCTGTCAGTGAGCCTATTGGCTATCCATCTGTTGAAATAAGGATTAATCTCCAGCTGAGAGAGTTCCACAATGATACCTGAGTGAGGGATTGTGTCAAAACCCTTAGCCAGATCAAGATAGGTAGTATGCACTGTCTTACTTTCATCCAGGGCTTTGGTGACTTTCTCGAAAAAGTCTACTAGGTTTAATAAGGATGCTCTACCCTCATCTGTGTCCTTGTTGATAAGGTCCATGATGATTCTTTCCATGACCTTGCAGATGAGCCTGGTTATACTTATAGGTCTATAGTTCCCAGGGTTGGTTGATAGACCCCCTTTGTGCAAGGGAAATACTGCTGCGGTTTTCGCTTCACTAGAACAAACTCAGTTCTTGATCTATAGTTAAAGAGGACACTAATTAGGCCCACTAAGTCCTGTTTTATTTATTTTTTATTTATTTTATTTTACATTTGTTAACCGGGGGTGTATGACTGAGCTGAAAAGGCCCTTTTTCAGCAGAGGCCCGGGGAGAAATGCTCCACATAGAAAAATTACAGATACATTTAGTTATTTAGACATGATCAGTATACACACAAATTACAAAAGACATGTTTTTATAGGTTCATAGGTTCATACTAGACTATCTGCCCTAGGGCATTTATAAGCCTAGCCAGAGTGTGTTTGGCTTTCACCACCCATTTTAAATTCATAGATTAGTACTGGGCTAACTGCCCTTGTGGGCAATTTTCAGCATAGCCAATTACCCCATGTGAGAATCAAACCCTGCACCTTATGTTTGTAAGGTAACCTTAACCATTATGCCAACCTCCCACCCTTAATTTTGCTATGCCCTTTTTTGAGGTTAGTATACTGTGCCTGTGTCTAACAGTGACACAGAAGTGATACCTGGGGTAAACCTACAATCTCCCATCCACTCATCAAAATTCCTCTTGAAGAGAGTCAATGAGGGACTCTGCCTAACCTGGACTAGGATTTTATTCCAGAGTGAAGGGAGCCTCTGAGTTATGAATCTGTCCCTCCAGCATGTCCTATTTATTTCTGGGTTGAGGTTCTTTCAAGTCTCAGAGCTCGGATGGGGATTTGGATTTTCTGAGGTGCAGCATGTCTATTAATTCCGGGTTGGACATGGCTTTATACATCAGGCACAGATCGCCTCTGAGCAGGCAGTATGCCACTGAGTAGAGCTGGAGTTTCTTTAACCTGGCAGCATATGGCATCTGTTTGAGCCCTTTGATCTTCTTGGTGAGGTACTTTTGGGGTCTTTCCAGTTGCTGCAGGTGTCTAGTAAGGTACATCCCAAAAGGGGCATTGTACTTAATTATGGGCCTGATGAGGGATGAGTAAAGAGGCACGATGACCTCCTGATCTAGATGTGAATCTCTTCATGATTAGGTGGGCTATATAAAATGTTTTTCTAACCACTTTGGCCACGTGGTTGTCAAATGAGAGATTGCTATCAACTTGGGTCCCCAGGTCCCTAATTACTTCTTCTGTACTTAATGGATTACCACCTATGTGGTAATTTGTGGACACTTTGTTTTGCCAAAGGGGATGACTATACACTTTTTGGCTTAGCTTGAGGCCATGGGCTCTGGCACCAGTTGTCCCGTTCTGTGAGTGAGGCCCTTTGAGGATGCTGTGTGCTGGAGAGAGTCATTATGGCACCCAGTTTGCAGTCATCTGTGAACTTGGTCAGCCACAGTCCTTCCATGTTGGCCTGTACCTCCGAGAAATATATACCGAACAAGAGAGGTCCCAGGACTGAGCCTTGTGGGACGCCACTTGTAACTGTTTTGGAGACTGAGACTGACATGGCTCCAGCAATTCTAACCATGTGGGTTCTGTCCTTGAGCCAGTTTGCAACCCATCTAGTGATATAGGGGTTTATATTTAAGCTGGTGAGCTTATCTATAATGCCAGGGGTATTGTATCGGCTGGCTTTTTAATGAGGTTCAGGTAGGCTGTGTGGACCACCTTCCCCTCGTCAATGGCCTTGGTGACTGTTTCAAAGAAATCAACCAGGTTTAAGAGGCAGGATCTGCCCTTAACAAAGCCGGACTGGGTAGGATCCAGTGTCTGTAGGTCCCCAGTATATTTATTTATGAGGTCCATGATGATCCTTTCCACAGCTTTGCAGACCAAGCTAGTCAGGCTTATGGGGCTATAGTTTCCAGGATCCGTTGGGACACCACCTTTGTGGAGAGGGACCACTGTTGCTGTACGCCACTCTTTGGGTACATATCCTGTAGTAAGGCTGAGATTGAACAGTAGTTTTATGTTTATCTCTTCTTGGAGTTCATTACAGTGGTATGCAGCACATCAACAGTTACAGTGGAGAGAACAAACAAAAAAAAATATTAATTTAAAAATAAAAGTAGTTAGTAGATTTGTGGAGTACACCTGAAATTTGGAACATAGGTAGAATACATACATAGTACACAGGTACAGTACATGCATTGTAGATTAGCCAGTGTTTGTGAGTAAGATTGAAAACTATTATCAAGTGCTCTAGGTTTAGTATGTGTACCTTATCCGCTTTCACTAGCTTGGGAAGCAATCATGGCACTGCCAACTTTGCTTGAGATGTTGCCTGATGAGGTCTTTAAAGGAGGCTTTGGATGATGTGTTTTGAATGCTAGTGGGGACAGAGTTCCATTTTTTAGCCACTGAACTACTATATAGTGTATCTCCAAAGCTATTGTAGCTGTTGGTGACTTCTAGTAGTAGTTTGCTTGATGATCTAAGAGGCCTTTTGGCTGAGTGATGTTGTACTAGGTTTTTGAGGGCAGGGCACTTATTGGGGAGGTAATAGATAGAATGACAGAGGCAGAGCTGATTGTAGGTTAGGAGGTTGGGCAGTTCAAGCCAGTGGAGCTGTCTCAAAGCAGTACAGTGATGAATTCTATATGAGCAATTTGCAGCAAAGCGGGCAATTTTGCTTAGTTCAGTTTTGTTGAGATTAGTCAGAATGGGAGATGCATAGAGTAGGGTGGATATAAGTTGGGAGCGAGCAATGGCTGATCTTCTGTTGTTGGTAAGAAATGGTTTGATACGGTAGAGTGATCCCAGTTTGGCATGTACTTTTTTAATAGTTAAGTTGAGATGACTATCAAATTTTAGGGTCTATATTAGAACACCGAACATTTAAAATGTCGATTGTTCTAATATCGACCCGTTTTCAGTGAACGCTAAAAATATCGAAAAAGCAGAAAACCAAATTTTCCTAGGAAAAGAATTTGGTTGTCCGTTTCTGTTGCTTCAGTATTTTCAGCGCTCTGGTGGAAAGTTACGGGTCGGGTTCAGGTAAGTGTGCGATTCAGTGCGGGTTAGGTATATGTGCGATTGTGTGGACATGAAGGTTAGGGCGGGTTAGGTGAGTTAGGGTGTGGGTTAGGTATGTGTGCAATTGTGTGGACGTGAGGGTTAGAGCGGGTTAGGTGAGTTAGGGTTAGGGCATGAGTGAGTGTGCGAAAGTGACTGACCTTAGGGTTAGGGTTTGGGTTAAAGTAAGTGGATAGTTAGTGGTGTTTGTATAGTTTAGTGTAGGGTTAGGTGTAAGAGTTTAGGTGTATGTGTGTGGATTGCTGTTTGTTTGGTGTGTATGTGGTTTGGAACAGCAAATTTTTTCCCTAGGAAAAAAATGTGTTGTTCTGAATGTTCAATGTTTAGTATTTTTGATTGGCAGGATTCGATATTAGAACACTCGACATTTTGAATGTTCGGTGTTCTAATATAGACCCAAATTTTAGGTGGGAGTCTATGGCTATTCCCAATTGCTTAGCCTGTGCCACTGGAGAGATTGGAGTAGTATTTGTGGAGTAGATAGTGAATTGACCGTTATCAGTGTTTTTGTTCATAGGTTCATAGGTTTATAGGTTCATAGGTAGGTACTAGGCTATCTACCCAAGGGCATTTACAAGCCTAGCCAGAGTGTGTCGGCTTTCGCCATCCCATTGATTAATTAACTGATCCTCTGTCAAGCAGAGCCAATGAAATGATCCCAGGGGTGTATTTTATGTTACCCATCCACTCGTCAATAGTGTTTGTGAGGGGCTCTGCCTGATGTAATTTGGAATTTTGTTCCAAAGTATGGGGAGTCTCTGTGACAGGAATCTATCCCTCCAGCATGTTCTATTTATTGTTGTGACAAGGTTTAGCTCACTAGAGTGCATGGGTTGTAGTTACTTGGATTTCTTTAGGTGGAGCACGTCCATCAATTCTGAGTTGGACATGGCTTTGTAAGTCAGGCAGAGATCACCTCTAAGTAAGCGATATGCCACTGAGTACAGCCGGAGTTTTTTCAGTCAGGCTGCATAGAACATATGTTTGAGGCCAGTAATCCTCTTGGTGAGGTATTTTTGTGGTCTTTCCAGCTGTTGGAAGTGTCTTGTGAGGTACATCCCAAATGGGGCATTGTACTCTATGATGGGTCTAATGAGTGACGAGTAGAGGGGCACTATAACCTCTTTATTTCTAGATGCGAACCCTTTAGTAATTAGATGAGCCACATAGAATATGATAGTCAAAGGAGAGATTACTATCCACCTGGGTCCTCAGATCTCTTATTATCTCTTCTGTATTAAGGAGGCTGCCACCTATGTGGTAATTTGTGGGTGTTTTGTTTTTCTCAAATGGGATGACTATGCATTTTTTGGCATATAGCTTGAGGCCATGACTTTGACACCAGGCGTCCATCTCAGTAAGGCCCTTTTGGAGGATGTCCATGTCAGCCAGAGAGTCAATTATGGCTCCCAGTGTGCAGTCATCAGCAAACTTGGTTAGCCATAGTCCTCCTGTGTTTGCCTGTACTTCTCAGAAGTATATGCCAAACAGTAGGGGTCCCAGGGCCGAGCCTTGCGGGACACCACTTGTGACTTTTTTAGAGCCAGACCTGGGGCCCACTTTTCTTACCATATGAGTTCTGTTTGTAAGCCAGTTGGCAACCCATCTCGTAAAGTAGGAGTTTATGTTCAGGCTGGTGAGTTTTTCTGTAATACCCGAGTGGGGAATGGTGTTGAAAGCCTTGGCGAGGTCAAGGTAGGCTGTGGGAACCACCTTTCCCTCATCTATGGCCTTGGTGACTGTCTCGAAGAAGTCAACCAGGTTTAGTAGGCATGATCTGCCCTTAACAAAGCCGAACTGGGTCGGGTCAAGTGTTTGGAGGTTCCCAATGTCTTTGTTAATAAGTTCTATGATGATGCGCTCCATAGCCTTGCAGACCAGGCTAGTCAGGCTTATGGGGCAATAGTTACCAGGGTCAGTTGTGGCCCCTCCTTTGTGGAGAGGAATAACCATTGCTGTGCACCATTCTATGGGCACATAGCCTGTGGAGAGGCTGAGGTTGAACAGCGTGTTTAGGTGGGGGGTTAGTTTGTTCTGTAGTTCGTGCAAGACGCAGCCTGGGACACCATCTGGTCCCATTAATGCTGTGTTTTTGGCTTTTGAAAGGGCTGTTTTCACCTGTGCATCTGTGATTTGTGGGACACTGCACTTTTCCGGTGTTGTTGTGGGCGTTTTTGGAGGTGACAGGGGGGTGAAGTTTGCACTGAATCTACCAGGATGTTGGCAATATCATTCAGTTCAGTATATTTTGTGCTATTTTTGCACTATTTCAGTGCATATCTGTTAGTTCCCACTTAGATTCTTAACATAGCTAAAGAAGGCTTTGTGGTTATTTTTTTGAATCCTTTGTTATTTTTCTTTCGAAGTTAGCCTTGGGGGATTTCATGAGGGACCTTAGTTTCTTACTGATACTGATCAGGGATGTCTTTCCTTCATGGAATTTGCTTTTTTTTTTAACTAGTTTCCTCCTTCTATTGTCTAGCCTGTTTATTGCAGGGGTCCACCAAACTGGTTTTCTTCTCTTAGAGGAGTGAGTCTTGGTTTTGCTAGGGATGGCACGATCCATGCATCCTTGTAGGTGCTCATAGAGTGCATTTGTAAAGGTTTCTGCATCTTGGGCAACTTTATCCTTTAGCGTGGGGGCTGTGAAACTTACCACCTCTGTCTTAAGTAAGGTGAAGTTTGCTTTAGAAGTTTTTTACTGTGGTTGCCTTAGTTGGGGTGGTGGTGAGGTGTGGACATCCAGAGTGATTAGTTTATGTTCTGATCTAACCAGTGATGGGTTGACTTCCGTTGTGGAACACCTGTCGCCAATGTTGGTGATGACCAGGTCCAATATGTTTTCACCTCTGTTAGGGGAGTTTACCAGCTGATCCAGGGTGTTTGAGTTGATGAATTCCAGGAAGCGCTGGTCCTGGGAATTTGTACTCGATTAGTTTTCCCAGTGAATGGTAGGGTAATTTAAATCGCCCAATATCAGGGTGTTCGGTAGTACCTTCATGTTTTCCGGTATCTCCAAAAAGGTGGAGTTGTGGTCCTGGGTCATGGAGGGTGATCTGTAGCAGGCCACAATTTGCATTGCAGTTTTGCCCGATGTTAGTTGCACATGGATGATCTCAGAGGTAGCATGCTACGCCACTAAACTGGAGGTGTAGGTATCCTTGATGAATATGGATACACCCCCTACTTTTGTGTTTCGTTCCGTGTTCTGTGGCTGAAACATGTGGTATGAGTTGTAGTCCAGTAGTGCTGGAGTGCACTCTGGAGCCTTGAACCAGGTTTCATTTACTGCACAGATGTCAACATTCTCCGTACTGAGGAGTGCTTCGAGCTCGTGCATTGTGAGATTTAAATTCCTGGCGTTAAGTAGCATGACATTCAGTTTTTTGTTAATTGTGCTGTTTACGGATGTGGGTTTGACATTTGAGCCTTGCCTAAAAAAGGCACTATGGGGGCAGCAAGAGCCTTGGCCAGTATTCGAAAGACTAGGGGTGACAGGTGCAAGCCATCTCTTGCAAAGCAATGCAGTTTGTCGAGCATGTCATCCCAGGCTGACAGACACTGGATCCCCTTTGAATGACACCAGAAGCTTAGCCAGTTGTTGAAATTGATCATTTTTTCTTTATACTGCAGCATCATTCTTGGTGAGGGCAGGATGCTACTCAGGGTCAGGGTCATACTAGCCTGGGCTACATGATCAGAGAGCTCTTCCATGTCTCTTTTCATGTAGTCCAGGGAGGTACGTCTCAGGTCATTCAAACCAACATGAACAATGACAGAGTCATATTTGTACTTGTTCTGGAGTGACCTGAGTGCTTGTGTTATGTGGCGGGTTCTGGCTCCCGACAGGCAGCTAATAGTAACCTTCTGCCTGTCCAGCCTAGTGAGTGGGACGTCAGTGTGCCTGACTATAGAGTCACCTATTACTAGTGTGTTAGGTATGTTATTTCGCCTTATGGGCTGAGATTGTGCGGCACACTGATTTTGTGTTTTATGTGTTGTCTGGTTTGTGACGGGAAGTGCAGGTTGTTTGGGTGTCTGCTTTGGAGGTCTCTGATGCTTTTGCATGTTTTTATTTAGAGCCTTCGAATATGATTTTGTGTATTTATGTGTATTTTTTGCCAGTGCTGTTTTAGTAGGTCTGTGTGTTGCTGGAGTTGTGGTGCAAGTGTTAACCTTCTCCTCTTGACTGTCTATTCCAGTCTTGGGTGGAGACAGCTTAGCTTTCAGTTTGGCTGTATAACTGCATCTTTCACATATGTTAGTGTTTTGTGGAAGGAGGAGAGGGTTGTCTGTGTACATAAGGCAGTTGAAACATTGCCTCAGGATACCCAGATTCAACAGCTGGACTGGAGAGTGCACCTGAAGTTGCCCTTTGGTCATGCCTGAATAGTAGGGTGAGCTGCTTAGTCGCTTAGTTGGTGAGGGGTGAATAAAGAGCCTTGCCCTGCTGGGCAATCAGTGTCAGGGTATATTAGTGCTTGCTATTAGGTCTGAGCAAGTGTTGGGCTGCAAGATGCTTTTTGAGTGCTTAGGTTGAGAGTTAGACTAGTTTCAAGGAAAAACTGAAGAGGAGACTTAGTGGAGACAGGAATAATTTATCCGTAGCTAACCAGCACTGCCCGGTGCGCAAAACTGTGCAAACACATTTTGTATAATAGGGAAATGAAAGAGATAGAAATTACCCAAAATGGCCAATAAACTACTAACTTCTGGGCTGGAACCACTCCTCCAGGGACAGATAGGTTGCTCAAAGCTCCCCTCTCTCACAGGTGAACAGAGAAACTTCCTTCTATCCAAGTAAGGTATGGGCAACTCAGAAACTAGTATCACAGCCCTGAATTCAGCACTAGCCTGAAAACTGGACTATACTAGCTTAGAAAGGTGGGAAACAAGGAATTTTTTTGTTTTTGTTTTTTGAAAAGATAAGGCAAAAACAGTAAAAAATACACTTAAAACAGCTTTAAACAACTACAAACGATCAGAAAAGGCTATCACACTTTAGTGTGTAGCCTACAACAGTTAAATTATTTAAACAAAAGCAACTTTTAAAAAGTGCAGGCAGTCAAATAAGTACAATATGTGAAAAAAACAAGCTTTTAAATCACAATAAATGCTGGAAAATCTGCGTTTAGGCAGAAAACAGTTAAGTACAGCAAAAAAGTACAGAAAACTGATATTTAATTTTATTTATTTTTATTTTACATTTGTTTACCGGGCTAGTCCAACTGGATATATGTCCATTTTCAGTGGAGGCCCGGGGAGAAAAGCTCCGCTATAAACTACTAAAACAAGTTAAGCTTATACAAAAAAAATTAAAATAATGCAAAATTGAAAGAATATAAAAACAGTATTTATGAAACGTAACATATCCAACTGCAAGTTGTAAAAGCATCAGAGTACACAATGCTTGGCGTAGAGCAGAATAAAGAGTATTAACTAGAAAACTGTATTTCAGAAATAAAATAGAAATAAAAAATTGAGATATGTATTTATTTGAAAAGGAATTTCAAGAGGGTAGAAATTGAGAACTAGAAATAAGGGGATAAAGGAATCAGAGGGCAAGTAAGACAAAAGTTCAACTAGGGTTGGTACAAGAGCAGAGCCAGTGGTTGGAAAGGAAGAGTTTTAGTTTAGCTTTAGAAATTGGGAGTGAAGATATTGTAGTGAGGTATTGAGGTAGTTGGTTCCATATTTTGCCAACTGAGTTGGAGAATATGGAGTCACCTGCTAAGTTATTTGATTGGGAAATTTGGATCAGTATTTTGTAAGAAGAGCGTAGGTTCCTCTGATTATTGTAGGGTTGTATGAGAGAGGAGAGTGTTGGAGTGTTGTTAGGGTGATAAAGGGCTTTATGGGCAATAGTAAGTTGGTAGAATTGTATTAGGTTAGGTAATTCAAGCCAGCCTAGTTTTTTAAGATTTAGACAATGGTGAGTCCTATAAGGAGAAGCTATAGCGAATCTGGCTATGTTGTTGTAGGAAGAAGCTAGTTTATTGAGACAGTTTGTCTCTCTTCTAAGAAGAAGTCTCTCTTCTAAGCTAGAAGGCTTGTATCAGTTTAAGGCTTTCTAGTGCTACCCAGTAGGTTAGTTACAGGAAAGATGGGAAACAAGCGCAAATGTGGTCTTTTAAACCAGAAAGTTGAAAGAGACAGACAAACTGTCCACATGGTCAATAAACTACAATTTCTAGGCCAAGAACCTCTCCTCTCATGGTAGACAGGCTACCTAGTGCTTACCACTCCCACTGATAAGCTAGAAGGCTTTCCTCCAACACAGAAAGGCTTGTGAGGTTCAGAAGCTTACATACAGTCCTGGATACAGCAACTCTGTATCTGGACCAGGCTAGTTACAGGAAAGGTGGGAAACAAGCGCAAGTGCAGCTTTTAAACCAGAACGTTGAAAGAGATGGAAAAAAACTGCCCAAACGGCCAGTAGCTACAATTTCTGGGCCAGGAACCACTCCTCTTGTGGTGGATAGGCTACCTAATGCTTACCACTCCCACTGATAAGCTAGAAGGCTTCCCTCCAACACAAATAGGCTTGGGGGGCTCAGAAGCTTACAAAGAGTCCTGGATACAACAAACCTGTACCTGGACTAGACTAGTTACAGGAAAGGTGGGGAACAAGTACAAACATAGGCTTTTAAGCCAGCAAGTTGAAAGAGATGGAAAACTGTCCAAACAGCCAAATAAACTACAATTTCTCAGCCAAAACTAACTCTTCCCGCCGAGGATAGGCTATCTAGTGCTTACCATTCTCACTAATAAGCTAGAAGGCTTCCCTCCAACAGAGAAAGGCTTGGGGGGCTCAGAAGCTTACTAACAATCCTGGATACAACAACTCTGTAAACGGACTAGGCTAGTAATAGGAAAGGTGGGAAACAGGCACAAGTGCAGCTTTCAAACCAGAAAGTTGAAAGATATGGAAAAAATCTACTCAAACAGCCAATAGCTACAATTTCTGGGCCAGGAACCACTCCTCTTGTGGTAGTTCGGCTACCTGATGCTTACCACTCCCACTGATAAGCTAGAAGGCTTCCCTTCAACACGGAAAGGCTTGGGGGGCTCAGAAGTTTACAAAGAGTCCTGGATACAGCAAATCTGTACCTTGACTAGACTAGTTACAGAAAAGGTGGGGAACAAGTACAAACATAGGCTTTTAAGCCAGCAAGTTGAAAGAAATGGAAAACTGCCCAAACGGCCAAATAAACTACAATTTCTTAGCCAAAACTAACTCTTCCCGCCGAGGATAGGCTATCTAGTGCTTACCATTCTCACTAATAAGCTAGAAGGCTTCCCTCCAACACAGAAAGGCTTGGGGGGCTCAGAAGCTTACCAACAGTCCTGGATACAGCAAGTCTGTATCTGGACTTGACTAGTTACAGGAAAGGCAGGAAAAAAGCTTAGAATTTATTTATTTATTTATTTTTTGTTACAGAAAAGCAGCTAAAACAGCAGTAAATACAATTCAAATTGTAGTGCAGGCCAGCACACCCAAGTGTGTAGCAACACTACGGCAAATACAGTTTAAATAAATGCAATTAACTTAACAAATTACTAAAAAACAAGTGCAGAAGACAGTAAATTAGAAGGCTACTAACAAGCAGTAATAAGTGCAGAGTAAGAGCGACTGAACAGATAACAGCACGCAGAACAGCAACTAAGACAGTTACAGTAAGAGCAGATGAATAAGATATATACATATATATAGGGAGGGAACAGAGCAGGATTAAGAGGCTACAGGGGTAGAACAGGGAGGGTAGGTGGGGAACTAACTGTAGAGAGACAGAAACAACTTCAGTTGAGTTAGTATTCAGTGAAAAACACAAATAAATAAATTAAATACAGTACTATATGCAAAAGAGCAGATAAAAGTGCACTTAAATTCACTTATACGTCCAGCTGATTTCAGGTAGATGTTAGCCGGCCAAAGCTCTGATATTAAGCAGAGATAACTCAAAATCTACCACTTATATAAGGCAAGACAGAATGTTAGTGATGAGGTGAAACTCATTAGAAATGGTTATAATCATAAGCTGAGTTTTTTTTGGATTGAGGATAAGTTGGGCTTTGGTAAGGTAGTTTTCAACGTCAGAGAATGCTAGCTGAGTTGTTTGCAGGAGGGTGGGAATGTTTTGTGCAGCACAGATTAAGTTAGTGTCATCTGCATACTGAATGATAGATGCATGCTGTGTGGAGGTATGGAGGTAATTTGTGAAGATTGTGAATAGTAGTGGTCCTAAGATAGAACCCTGTGGGACTCCTATAGTTATGGGTAGCTGAGGAGAGAGAGAGAATTTTCCCATTTCACAGCTTGGTACCTGTCAGTTAAGTAGCTTTGGAACCAGATGTAAGAGTGGAATTTGATAGATGATATTGGTTTAGTTTGTTTAGCAAGATTTGGTGCAAAACTGTGTCAAAGGCATTGGACATATCCAAAAAAAGAGTTGACACCTGCAGGCCTTCATTTTTGAGATGGTTTAATGTGTTTGTGAAGCAGAGGAGGGCTGTAGTGGTAGTATGGGCAGGTCTGAAACCATGCTGAGTAGATGACAGGATGTTGCTGTCTAGGAGATATTTTAACATCTGGGTATAGATGCATTTTTCTAGGATTTTGGCCAGGGGAAAGAGTAAAGCAATGGGTCTATAGTTATTAAGGTCAGTGGAGGTCCCGCCTTTATGTATGGGTGTAACAGGATATTTTCCAGAGTTTGGGCACCTAGTTTTCAACAATTGATCTGTTTACGAGAGTGGTGCTTGGGATAGCAATAGCATCTGCTGTGAGTTTCAAGAAATAGCTGGGGAGTAGGTCAGGTTCATAGGTTCATAGGTAGGTACTAGGCTATCGGCCCAAGGGCCTACGTAAGCCTAGCCAACAAGGTTCCCTGGCTTACGCCACCCAAGAAAGTTATTTTCCTGTGCCACTGTCGAGCAGAGACACAGAAGTGATCCCCAGGGTGTATTTCCTATTTCCATACAGCTCCACAACTGGTTAACTGCAGTTAAGGTTTACATGGTAAGCATACATTAATAGTTTAAAGCAAATATACATTACTAATGTTTATGTGGCCAGATGTTTACAGTTAATACATGCTCAGGAATTGCATATCCAAAGCCTTAGCACCTATAATTTATATGTGTGCAGGAAGTTTATGTCCCAAAATGCACTAGCTATATTTATATGTGTCCAGGGCATTAAGGTCCAGATCATTATTCCCTGTGGCTTACATGTGCAGAAGATATATATATCCAAGCCCTACTAGCTATAGTTAAGGCATACTCAAGGGTTATGCTCCAAGTCTTACTATCACTGGTTAATGCAAGCTCAGAATATGTGCATCCAAGCCGTACCACTGCAATTAGTATAAGCTCAGGTCAAGTCAGCTGCTGTTGATGAGGTTTTTAGTTTGGAGAGCATGCTTTTGATTGAAGTGGTGGAAACTGTTTTGAGGGTAAAGCTTGTATTAGTGTTATTTGAGTTGGGGGGGGGGGGATAGTGAGGAAGGAACTGTCCTGTGATACTAAGGATAGAACTGAGTTCACAAAGTGGGAGTTGAATTGTGTTTCGATGGGAACTTTAGTGTCAGGGGTGGTTGGTTTGGGGTAGCCTTTTGGGTGGGTTTTAGTTGCTGGTTTACATTTTTCCAAAATTTGGGGGGTTTGTGTTGGTATTTAGTTTGTAATGTTGTGTAGTAGGATTTTTTTTGTCCAGCCTAATGCATTTTTTTGCATGGTTGTGCAGTTCTTGGTACTTAGTTAGGCTTTGTGTTTCTTTGTTTTCTTGATAGTAACGCCAGGCAATGTCTCTGGACTTGAGGATTTGTTTGGTTTCTTTACTGAGTCAGGGGTTTGTAGAGGTTCTAACCTTGATTTTGGGCAATGAAGCGACAGTGTCTAGGTGTTGTAGAAATGTTTTGTTGAAATATGCTACAGCATGGTCAAGTGGGAGGGGTTTTAGGGGGGGGTCTAGTCACAGTTACAGAGTAAAGTATTGAGGACCTCAGGAGAGATTTTTTTTGTGTTTCTAGTGGATATGTAGTTAGTGGTTTTGCATATGCTTGTTCTACTACATATAAAGTATATTATGTTGTGGTCACTTAAGGTGTCTGGGAGACTGCCTGTGTGAGGGTACAATGTGGGTTGTTAGTTAGGACCCAGTCAAGGATGGATTCCCTTTTAGATTTTTTATCACATATAGTTGGAATTTGGACTAGCTGCTGGTAGCCATGGAGATTTATTAGATTACTTGGTGGTTCTGATATGCAGGTGAACCAATCTAGGTTGAAATCCCCCAGAATAAGGGTTTCTTGTGAGTATGTGGAAGAACACCAGGATAAGAAGTCTTCAAGGCTAGCAGGTGTATTACCCGGTGGCATATAGATCACAGTTGTGGTGATGACCTTTTTAGGGTGAAGTTGAAGTTGTGAGATAAGTATGTCCCAATTACTGGGGTTGGGGTAGGAGTTTGGTAATTGACGTACAGTTAAGTTGGACTTGTACAGTAAGGCAGTTCCACCCCCTTTACAAAGTGGTCTGTCTTGTCTAATGATATTGTAGCCGGTAGAGAGAACTTCTGAGTTAGCTATGTTTTTATTTACCCAGGTTTCTGTTAAAGCAACTATGTCTGGAGAGTAGTGTGCTATTGTGGCCTGGAGTTCAGGAATTTTATTTTTGATACTTGTAATATTAATATTTAGCATTAAAAGATGGTTGGTTTTGCTGCTGTTGTTGATTTGCCCAGGGATGAAGAAAGTGAGTTGTAGCAGTTTGTGTTGGACAGGATGGATTTGGGCCTGGGTTGGGGTGGATATCCCCACTTATGGTGAGCCTGGAGTTAAAATGGTGATACAGATGTTGGAGTTTAGTGAGAAGTGTAAAAAAGTATTGTGTTTTTTGGAGTAGGAATGAGAGCATATGTGTTTAGTTCTAAATTGGTCCGTTATGTAGTTCTTGAACAATTGTGGGCAGATATTATTATAATGTGTGGTGTCTGTGTATGAGAATGTATAATGTAGTGTTGTGCTACTAAGTTTAGGGATATTGCTAGAGTGATAACTTGTGGTGTTGTAAAGAATTATGAGAAGACAGACTAGACTTAGTTGTGTGATAGTCACGGTTATCATGTTTAAGTTGGTTGTAGGTGGAGGGTCTGAATAGGAATTATAGGATTGCACTATATGTGGATGGGTAAGTATTGTGGCTGATGTAAAAAATGCCTAGTGGGAATGAGAGTGATTGGGAGTATTTTATGTGGAGCAAGTTGGTGTGGTATAATGTGATATGACTTGAGGAGCTGTAATTGGTGGAGGTGAGCTGTGGGTGTGGCTATGATTACTATAAATGTAGAGGTAGCAGGGGCGGGAGGGAATAGGGGGCAGAGCAGGGGAGCGGAGAGAGCCCAAGTGTTAGCGAGGGTGAACAGAGCGGGGCAGAGCCCACCAAGACAAGAGTAAAAAAGTAAGTATTACTTTACAAATCTGAACACTTAAACAAATTCCTGAGGTCTAATGGCTTACCAGCAAGCTGAATGCAATTGCTGAAGAGCACTTGTGTGCTGGTGGGAGACTAGAAATTTAAAGATGGCTCCATGCACAGCAGATTTCTAATATAGACTTAGTATTGGGGGAGGGAGATAGCACAAGGGGTGTAAACCAGGTGGAATGCAAAGAAACCAGAGAGGCAATCAGTGGAAACTATCAGTGAAGGCCTCAGAGGGGGTAAGTAATAATTCAAACTGCCTGTAATGTGAAGAAGAGAAGAGACAGCAAACTTTATTAAGGTTGGGAGTGTGTCTTCACATTGACTTGCTGATTATTAACCAGTTTGTGCACAGATTAGAGTAGGGAGACACATTAGCAATGAAGGGAAATGTATAGAGATGATAATACACAGTTGGGCCTCCAAGTGATACAGACTAAGGCAGAAAGCACTGAGAGGGCTGCTTGATGGTTAATTTAGTCACAGGGATCTGAATTAAATGTATACTGTCTATTGGACAGTTAGGATTACTTTACTAGCTGAGGGGGGGGGGGCACAAGGCTACAACAGTCAGTTTTATTAGCAAGCTGAGAACTACTAAGAAATACTGCTAATGTAATAGCTTCACTCTCGTAAAAATACAAGTAGAATGTCTGGTTGGACTGACCCTGCTGTTAAGGGTCAAAATGTATATCCTTGTTTAGATTTAGATTGCTTAGTAAGCAACCTGGGATGTTATCTGGTACTACTGAGGCCTTGTGTTTAGCCTTGGACAGTGCAGATATGACCTGATGTCTAGAGATACTAAATAAAAACAAAAAGTTGATACAATGGTAGCTGGAAGTTAGGAATATAGCAGCAAAGACAACAAATCCAATGCCAGAAACAAAATCTATTGCAGCAAGCAAAGTTTTCGGGCAAAATACCCTTCCTCACTGCTAATACTTTACAATATAATTACTCACTTTATATAAGGAACAAATAAAATCATATGATCATAGTCAGCCAATTGCAAAAACATTTCTTAAAAACACATAATCAAATAAAATACATTCATATTTATAAAATACATACATATTTAAAGGACATATACATAATCATATTCCTTGCTTATAGAAATTTTAGTAATTAAAAAAGAAGCTTATCTTATGATTTTAGATCTATTGATAAAGATTATGTTGTAAATAAATTTGGCGCACTTCCATGTTTGAACTGTAGCTGCTATAGTGACATCCTTTCAGACAATAATGTATTTGTCCATCTAGTAACAAATAAAGATTATATCTTTTGTTGTATGGCCACCTGCAATACTACATGTGTGGTATATTTAGCTACATGTGTCAAATGCCCCTCCTTCTATGTAGACAAAAGCACTAGAAAGTTAAAAGAGCGAATAATTGAGCATAAGTCAGACATACGCAGAAAGACTCAACTGAACGCATTGAGTAAATATGTTATGGACGCTGGCCCTGAACATCCGTTTAAGTTTAGGGTGACAGAGCTAGTGCTAAAACAGGTTAGAGGTGGTGATATCAGTAATGTACAGGAGGCAAAGGAATATGATTGGATAGTTAGGTTACAGGCAGACTCAAAACCTGGGTTGAATAACCCATGCCCATAATACTCCCCAGTTTAATTCCTGCCCCCAATCTGGCACAATAATTTCAATTAGGTTCCATAGCTTAATTTTTTTGCCCAGAAAAAATTATATCCCAACATAATTACACTACAAAATATATAACTCTTACTATCACCTTAGGCAAACTTCACTGTTCCCTCAAAAAAAAATTCTATATACAGCTATGATATGCTGACTAATTCATGCACATTGTTCATTATTTATTGTTACTTGATATCTATAACTATGTATTTTGTACATTACTGTATGATTATGAGATGATTATAGCTGCTGTTATTCAGATATTGAATATTTCTTGAATGCAAGTTTTTGGGAGCTTTTGATCATTCTGTATGATTATGACATGATTATAACCATTTAGGTATAGAATATTTCCTGAATGTAAGGATTTTTTTGGAGCTTTTCTCCCCAGGCCTCCACTGAAAATGGATCTGTGTCCAGTCGGACTTTCCCGGTCAACAAATGTAAAATAAAATAAATAAAATTAAAATACGCTGTTAGCATAAAGCCAGTGCTAATAAGGAGACAACAACAAATGCATTAGAATGCATATATATATATATATATATATATATATATATATATATATATATATATATATATATATATATATATATATATATATACATATATGGGTTCCCTATATAATTTTGAAATACCGAAATCACAAATTTCAGTATTTCAAAATTATCATAGCGAAGCCTTTAAATACTGAAACACTACAAACACGAAATTCAAAATCCGAAAGAACAGAGATTTTGAATTAATGCTTCTGGTGTTGCTGTGTGTGAATGGTTAGGTGTTAGTTTGGGTATGTATGTGTGTTGGTTAGGAGCTTTAGTGTATGTTAGTGTGTGTTGTGACTGTGATGTGTGTGTGCGAGGGAGTGTAAAATGTGTGGGTGTGAGTTACCTTTGTGTGTCTGATTATACGATCTCGGAGTTAGTATATATAAGTAGAGGGGGTGGGGGAAGCAGCCCCCCCACATGGGGATTGCACGAGGGTTTGCCCCCCAGCTTATCTGTAGTGTAGGTTTTATATTTGAGTTGGGGTGAAGTTGTGTGTGTGTGTTTGTGTGTGGTGTGTCTGTAGTATACTGTGTCGGGATTTTGAATTTCACGGTTTTAGGGTTTCAGTATTTGGAGTGTTCAGCTATGTAATTTTGAAATATTGAAAATCAGGATTTCAGTATTTCAGGATTACATAGTGAATCTATATATATATATATATATATATATATATATATATATATATATATATATATATATATATATATATATATATTTGTTTTTTTTTTGTTTGTTTGTTTTAGCAAATGTGGATTATGTATATGTCCTTTAAATATATATATCTGTTTATAAATATGGGTGTATTTTACTTGATTATGTGTTTTTAAGCAATGTTTTTGTGATTGGCTGACTGTAATTTTATGATTTTATTTGTTCCTTATATAAAGTGACTAATTATATTGTAAAGTATTAGCAGTGAGGAAGGATATTGCCTGCTGCAGTAAATTTTGTTTCTGGCATTGGATTTGTTGTCTAGAGATACTAAACAGAGGACTCTTGTCAGGTATGCTTTGGGGGTATGTCCGGTGGGGCAAGGGGGTTGGCCAAATCTGTCAGCTACCAAGTTGACAATTACCTCCAGTGCAGCTTCATGTTTAGACTCCTAGAATTAAGCATCAAAAATTTGAGTTTGCCTCCATTGGATGCTGGTACGTTGGAACTTTTGTTGCTTTGACATTTCCTAAAAAAGGCACGCCAGGGGGAGGCAAGCACCTTTGCCAGTATCCAAAAGCCTAGAGGACACAGCCACAGACCATCTCTGGCAAAGCAGTGTGGCTTGTCAACCATATCATACCAGGCTAAGAGATACTGGATTCCACTGGATTTACACCAGAAGCTAAGCTAATTGTTGAAGTCCATCAACTGTTGTTTGTATTGTGGCATCATCCATGGTGAAGTTAGAGTGCTGCTTATGGCTAGGGACATACCTGCCTGGGACACACAATCTGAGGGCTCAGTCATGTGTCTGTTCATATAGTGCAGAGAGGTATGTATCAATTAACTCCCCAACATGAACTATGACAGAGTCATAATGGTACTTGTTGAGTGACCTGAGTGACATGGTATGATACACTCGCGTGTATATTGTTGGCTTATTAGGACATGTGTTGTCAAAGTGGAGCAGATAACTGTTGACATAGTTCACATTCTACCATCACAGTGACAATTGCAGTATGGCACAGGTGTGCAAGTGTCCACATACCATCGTTAAATGCTCTGTGACACATATCAATATAAATTCATATTGATTACATGGTTACACAAGTCTTGTCTCATACACATTCTTAATCCGTGAAATATACAATAATGTATCGGATGTGTTGATACAATTGCAACCTTGTGGATTTCATTGTATATGCAGCTGTGATGCTATAACCAAGGATTATTGAGGAGGTCAGCCGTACCATTGTGTGACTATTAGCATTTGTGTCAGTCAATGTTCTGCATGAGCCACAAACAACTGATCTGTAATCTGTCCTGATAAGGCATCATGCTGCTCAAGCATAGTTTGCCCACAAAACACATATAGGCATATGCTGTGCAACAGATATAAGTATATGACATTGGTACAGTTGTACGACTGTGTGTATAGTACTAGTGTGTGGCATGTGATGAATGACCACAGTTGTATGTGTAGGTCTTTTCACAAATCACGTACTCCAGTACAATTGAAATGGTAAGTGGAATACACAACTAAGCACAGATGTACATGTGGATGCCACCAGACATACCCAACCGGAGTGAATAGACAATCCTCTAGCTGACTGTTTGTCTCACATGTCACCCCCTGTCACCACTGTCCATCAGCCAAAGTATGCATGCAAATCTTACTCATTTTCTGTGCTAAGGAGGGCAGCACATCTGTGCACTCTGTATGGCTAATAACACAGAATCAATTTGACTCAGAGCATTGACCTACCAGACATGGTTGGATCCAGACTTCAACACAGCTTGCAGATGGAATATGTTCCTGTAGAAGGGCGTGCATCAACATGCATCCATCTGAGTCTGAGGGAGGGGACAGCAGCTGATGGCTGCATGTAGAGACACACCCTGACTGTCCTCATTTGTGAGGTAGACCAACATGTCATCATGGACCTTTTCTAACTGGACACTGCTAATATCCCAGCTGTGTCCCTACTAGACAAAGGCACAGTAAACTAACCTTAAAATGGCTATCTTCTGTGACCTACTATACAAAGGCACAGACAACTAATCTAAAAGGGTGACAAAAGCCAAAGACACTCTGGCTAGGCTTATAAATGCCCTAGGGCAGATAGCCTAGTATCAACCTATGAACGTATATATGACTTGTTCATGCTACATCCATGGCTGTTACATCTGTTAGATGTCCTCAAGAAGGCAATCAAGGGCCTACATGACGACAACACTATCATCCTGTGGAACATGACCAGGCCAAGGCATTTGACAGAAAGCCACACTGCGGTATTCACTCAACACTGTCAGATGTGGCCATAAACACCTATATCACCAAGTGGGTAGACCACTGGATCACATATGTGACATATAATTTTGCTGAAGTGTGTGAAGTGACCTACTTGTAGAGTACAGTGATCAGTCCTTACGTCAGGACTGTGTGCTAGGCCCTTTCCCGTCCATTATTTAAGTCACAGACATCAGGAATGACATACAAATCCTATGTCCAAACAGCTGTCTGGAGGACTCCAGATTGTGGACAATCATTGAATCCATCTGTGATATTAGTATAATGCAAACAATATCAACACACAGAAAAGATTGCTTCCACAGCTGTGAAGACACATGTGATGAAACAAAATCATGGGGGGATTTGTTACATTATAAAAGCAAATGCATAACCTAATGATAATGTAGACACCACACCCCTATGAGCAGACCAAGTAGTATGTGACCTGTGTACTGAGGTAGATAGTATGTGGAACATCTACCTGCATGTGCCCACAGTGCTGACTGCTCCCTTGCATGTGACACAACTACTGAGTATGTAAAGGGCATCCACATCAGAGGCCATAACACCTCCACAGTTCCCAGCCTTCTTCACACCAATAACTCAGTACAATGCACCTTTCTTCACACCAATAACTCAGTACAATGCACCTTTCATCACACCAATAACTCAGTACAATGCACCTTTCATCACACCAATAACTCAGTACAGTGCACCTTTCATCACACCAATAACTCAGCACAGTGCACTTTTCATCACACCAGTAACTCAGTACAGTGCACCTTTCATCACATCAATAACTCAGTACAGTGCACCTTTCTTCACACCAGTAACTCAGTACAATGCACCTTTCGTCACAACAATAACTCAGTACAGTGCACCTTTCTTCACACCAATAACTCAGTACAGTGCACCTTTCTTCACACCAATAACTCAGTACAGTGCACCTTTCATCACACCAATAGGTTCATAGGTTCATACTAGGCTATCTGCCCTAGGGCATTTAGAAGCCTAGCCAGAATGTATTTGGCTTTCGCCACCCATTTTAAATAAATTTTGCTATGCCCTTTTTTGAGGTTAGTATACTCTGCCTCCGTCTAACAGTGACACAGAAGTGATACCCGAGGTAAACCTACAATCTCCCATCCACTCATCAAGATTCCTCTTGAAGAGAGTCAATGAGGCACTCTGCCTAACCTGGACCGGGATTTTATTCCAGAGTGAAGGGAGCCTCTGGGTTATGAATCTGTCCCTCCAGCATGTCCTATTTATTTCAGTGCTGAGGTTCAAGTCTCTCGAGCAAGTAGCTTGATGGGATTTGGATTTTCTGAGGTGCAGCATGTCCATTAATTCCGGGTTGGACATGGCTTTATATGTCAGGCACAGATCGCCTCTGAGCAGGCGGTATGCCACTGAGTAGAGCTGGAGTTTCTTTAACCGGGCAGCATATGGCATCTGTTTGAGCCCTTTGATCCTCTCGGTGAGGTACTTTTGGGGTCTTTCCAATTGCTGCAGGTGTCTGGTAAGGTACAGCCCAGAAGGGGCATTGTACTCAATTATGGGCCTGATGAGGGATGAGTAAAGAGGCACGATGACCTCCCCTGATCTAGATGTGAATCCCTTCATGATTAGGTGGGCTATATAAAATGTTTTTCTAACCACTTTGGCCACGTGGCTGTCAAATGAGAGATTGCTATCAACTTGGGTACCCAGGTCCCTAATTACTTCTTCCATACTTAATGGATTACCACCTATGTGGTAATTTGTGGGCAATTTGTTTTTGCCAAAGGGGATGACTATACACTTTTTGGCGTTTAGCTTGAGGCCATGGCTCTGGCACCAGTTGTCTGTTTCTATGTGGCCCTTTTGGAGGATGCTTGTGGCAGCTGGAGAGTCGATTATGGTGCCCAGTTTGCAGTCATCTGCGAACTTGGTCAGCCACAGTCCTTCCGTGTTAGCCTGTACCTCTGAGAAATATATACCGAACAAGAGAGGTCCCAGGACTGAGCCTTGTGGGACGCCACTTGTAACTGGTTTGGAGTCTGACATGGCTCCAGCAATTCTAACCATGTGGGTTCTGTCCTTGAGCCAGTTTGCAACCCATCTAGTGATATAGGGGTTTATATTTAAGCTGGTGAGCTTATCTATAATGCCTGAGTGGGGTATTGTATCAAAGGCTTTTGCGAGGTCCAGGTAGGCTGTGTGGACCACCTTCCCTCACAATGGCCTTGGTGACTGTTTCAAAGAAATCAACCAGGTTTAAGAGGCAGGATCTGCCCTTAACAAAGCCGAACTGGGTAGGATCCAGTGTCTGTAGGTCCCCAATATCTTTATTTATGAGGTCCATGATGATCCTTTCCATAGCTTTGCAAACCAAGCTAGTCAGGCTTATGGGGCGATAGTTTCCAGGATCCGTTGAGGCACCACCTTTGTGGAGAGGGACCACTGTTGCTGTACACCACTCTTTGGGTACATATCCTGTAGTAAGGCTGAGATTGAACAGTAGTTTTATGTTTGGGTTTAGTTCTTCTTGGAGTTCATGTAGGACACTGCCCGGGACACCGTCTGGTCCCATTGATGCTGTGTTTTTTGATTTGGAGTGGACGGCTCTTACCTGAGCATCTGAGATGTCAAGGGGGCAGCACTCTGCTGGGATAGATATTTGCCCTTTTGGTGGGGAAGGGGGGGAGAAGTTTGCGCTGAACCTGTCAGCTAGGATGTTGGTAATGTCTGTGGGTTCGGTGTATTTTTGTCATTTTGGACTAATTCTGAGCATATCTGGGAATTCCCACTCAGGTTCCTAACATAACTAAAGAAAGCCTTGTGATTATCCTTAGTGTCCTGTGCAATTTTTCTCTCGAAGCTGGCCTTAGACGATTTTATGAGTGCCCGTAGTTTTTTTGCTAATACTGATCAGAGATGCCTTCCATTTTTGGGATTTTGCTTTATCACATAGTAGCTTCCTCCTTCTATTGTATAGTTTGTTTATGGCTGGGGTCCACCAGACAGGATGCCTAACCTTGGAGGATTGGGTCTTGGCTTTATTTGGGATTGCATGATCCATGCATTCCTGAAGGTGTTCATAGAATGTGTTTATAAAGGATTCTGCGGTCTGGGCCGTATTTTCCACAGGCCCAGGGGCTTTGAAGGATTTCACCTCGGTTTTGAGGAGTGTGAAATTTGCTTTAGAGAAGTTTCTCACTGTGGCTTTCTGGGCAGGGGCTGGGGTCAGGATGTGAATATCTAGTGAGATTAGTTTATGGTCTGATCTTACCAGTGAGGGATACACTTCTGGTCTGGAGCATAGAGTCCCCATGTTGGTGATGATCAGGTCCAGTATGTTTTCCCTTCTTGTGGGAGTGGCAACAAGTTGTTCCATAGCATTTGAGTTTATAAATTCTAGGAACCTTTGGGCTAGGGTGTTGGAGCTAGAGTAATGCTCCCAGACTATGTTAGGGTAGTTGAAGTCGCCCAATATAATGGTGTTTGGAGAGACCTTCATATTTTCCAGTGTTTTCAGGAAGGCCGAGTAGGGTTTCTGGGTTTGGGAGCGTGGTCTGTAGCAGGCTATAAACTGGAAGGCAGTTTTACCCACTGTTAGTTGCACATGGATAGTCTCTGATGCTTCGTGCTGTGCCACCAACCTGGAGGTGTGGGTATCTTTGACGAATATTGATACTCCCCATCCTTTTGTTGTTCGGTCCAAATTTTGGGGCTGAAACACATGGTATGAGGTATAACCTGGTAGTGCTGGGGTGCTCTCGGGAGCCTTGAACCAGGTTTCTGTTACTGCACAGATATCGATGTTCTCCATGTTAAGGAGAGTTTCGAGTGTGTGCATCTTGAGGTTTAGACTTCTGGCATTGAGTAGCATTACTCTTAGTTTCTTATCCCTTGTGATACCTATGGAGGTGGATTTGTCTTTTGAGCCTTGCCTAAAAAAGGCACTATGGGGGTGGCAAGAGCCTTTGCCAATATCCGAAAGCCCACGGGTGACAGGTGCAAGCCGTCCCTAGTGAAGCATCGTGGCTTGTCGAGCATGTCATCCCAGGCAGACAGGCATTGGATCCACTTTGAATGACACCAATACTTAAGCCAATTGTTGAAATTGATCATCTTGTCTTCATATTGTGGCATCATTCTTGGTGTGGGTAAGATGCTACTCAAGGTCAGGGTCATACCGGCCTGGGCTACATGCTGAGAGAGCTCCTCTATGTCTCTTTTCATGTAGTCCAGGGAGGTACATCTCAGGTCATTCACACCAGCGTGGACGATGACTGAGTCATATTTGTACTTACCTTGGAGTGACCTGAGTGCTTGTGTTATGTGGCGGATCCTAGCATCCGACAGGCAGCTCACCCTGACCTTCTCCTTGTTCAGCCTGGTGAGCGGGACGTCAGTGTGCCTGACAATAGAGTCACCTATTACAAGTGTATCAGGTGTGTTGTTTAGCCTTAAGGGCTGTGACTGTTCGGCACACTGGCTTTGTGAGCTATGTGTTGCACGTGTTTTGTTTTGGGGTAGCGGTTGCTTGGGTGTCTGCTTTGGAGGTCTCTGCTGCTTAGGCAGATTTTTATTTAGAGCCTCCGAGTATGTTTTTGTGTGTTTATGTGTTTGGTTTGCTGTCGTGGTAGGTCTTTGTGAGACTGGAATTGTAGTGAGTGTGGTTTCCTTCTCCTCCTGACTGGTTACGCCAGTACCGAGTTGAGAGAGCTTATCTTCCAGTTTGGCTATATGGTTGCATCTCTCACATGTGTTGGAATTTGTTGGGAGGAGGAGAGGGTTGTCTGTGTACATGAGGCAGTTATAACATTGCCTCAAGATTCCCAGATTCACCAGCTGGACCGGAGAGGAGATTGACAACTGACCTTTGGACATGCTAGAATAGTACTGGGAATTCCTTTATAATTGAAAAAAAGGGCCAATGGGGAACAAAGTACTTAAGGGGAGTTTGTGAGGGTGTAGTGCTTTTAATTTTTTAGTGCTGACTTATATAATTGCTTTAGTGAGCAAGTGCCAGGCTTTAGAGTGGGAATAGGGTGTTTATTATGAGAACTAGATCAGTTGTAAGGGAAAAAGTGAAGCGCAGACTTTGTGGAGCTGAGAATGGTTTAAACCCAATGATGCTGCACTATGCGCAAAATCGCGCAAAACCGCACTAAAACAGGTTTTATACAGGGGGACTTGAAAGAGCTAGAAAGTGGCCCAAAACAGCCAATAGACTACCAGATTCTTGTGCTGGGAACACTCCTCCAGGGATAGATAGGCTGCTCAGTACAGTGCACCTTTCATCACACCAATAACTCAGTACAATGCACCTTTCATCACACCAATAACTCAGTACAATGCACCTTTCATCACACCAATAACTCAGTACAATGCACCTTTCATCACACCAATAACTCAGTACAATGCACCTTTCATCACACCAATAACTCAGTACAATGCACCTTTCTTCATGTACCTTCCCACACATCTTCCGGGGATGCATAACTCAAGTGCAGCACAATTGCCACAGTGATCGATAACACATCTTAATGGCCATATCTAAATATTCTTTTTGTTGCATAAATATTACTGTCTGATGGAGCAGAACCTCCATCAAGGTATTATACCAGATACATGTGTGACACCTTTTGCAGTGAAGCACACAGTACATAGCTGATTGACAACATTGATGGCATGGGTTACATTTGTGACAGTGTGGATTGTGCTATGTATATGCCATGCACACCCATCAACTAGCCTGCATTGATCATAATCTCACATACAGGTATAGCAGCGCTCCTCTTAATACCTCCAGTAGATGTTACAATGTCAGGACGGTGTGCTTGATTACCGTCATAAATTGCTGACATGTCATAATAGTTGTACAAGTGTGTTCATGCAGAACCATCTATGATCACTCACCATCACATATTTTACATCAGAGAGAAGAGATTACTGTTAGTATTATTTTGATCTTGTCTATGATTGTGCGTTCGTCTGTTTACTATTGTCCATAAGCCTGCAACTATGTGCTGCACTTGGATGACACCATTTCTGACATTACAGTCATATTCAGGCAACTCATTTTGCACAGCTTCAGAATATTCACCTAAGCCCTATTGTACATTACATTCTTGATATATGTCATCTCCATTGTTCATGTCAGGATGCTTACATCACAAAGAATCTCCATTGTTATATCACCTTGTGTGACAGTTACGTAATATACCTTCACTATGCAGTCCATAATGTATCATGTCGATATGTGATTAGGGTTCCTACTATAACTGTCTTCATTAGCATGCCCTCATCTGCTGTAGATTGACATGTTTAACCTGCCCTCTTTCCCTGTGTTCATTTCTACAGTTCATCTGTGTGCCCCTATTCAATGCACACACTTCCCCTGTTTATTTTTAATGGCAGTCTATGTACTGTTACAGATAATTTACACAACTTTTGTTCAGTATGCTTGACAGGGGTTTCCACAATAGTCTGCCCTCTATACACTTTCATATAATGTGTTGGAACTATATACATTGCTTTATTCATGACACTGGTAATCTTTTTGACATACCATGCAAACACGCTGACCTAGTTTGCTAGTAGGTAAGCACCTTCTGTCCGTGTTGCTTTACACTGGCTGGCAACACTGTTGTTGGCCATGAAACTGTGCTTGTGTGCCTTTAAACATGGTGCATAGCATGAGTATATAATTAGCACTGCTGCTCACTGCACAAACACGTAAACTCCATGTAGGGTTCATGCTAAGCCTACACGGAGTTAGTTATGGAGTTAGTTGAATCCCCAAGACAGACTTTAACACAAAAATCAGGCTTGATTTGCATTCCTTAGTTTGATGTAATAATTCATACACATTATAAACATAGCTTGTATGAAGTGGAACAAATCATTGCCTGTGCATTAACATGAGTCATCTGATACTGGGTGTACTAGCATCTCTTTTTAAGGATTGTTATTCTGGTAACCAGTGGAGATGACACAGCTCTGTAATACTTGTTCTAAGGCAACAGCCCTAGAAAAAAATTGGAAAGAACTCATATACATTAAACTTTCTATTCATTTTGCAGAGAGATGCACTTCTTGGCAAAATGGTATTTGGAGACATGCCACATGACACTGAGTGCCTTAAAGTGTCCTAGCAAGAATGTCTGTGAATCGCCATCTGAAGAGTTCAAACAAATGTGGATAGGCACTCCATTCACCAAACCGTAGCTGTGCAGTGCTGAGCTGTGTGGATACATGTGTACTATACTCCATTAACAGCGTACTAACTACATTGTATACACCATGTAGGAGTCAAAAGATTTGGAGAAATTAAAAAAGAGTCAACTATGTATGTGGCTAATAGTCACATATAGAAGTTATGTTGTTCTGCTTTGAACTGTGCAATATGGACTTCTGTGAATTGCCATAATGTACAATTTCTAAAGTGACATAGTCATCCATATTGCAGAGAGAGTTATTTTACATAGACCATGTCCATAGGCTGCCATATTTCTAAGTCCCTTGGGAATAACAAAGCTACTCACTTGCATGTTACTGCACTAAAGTATTGCAAATATTTCTGACTTTGTGTAATACAAAATTGTTCATGAACTCCTGCCTATATCTTTTGCTGTTTATTTGCACATACTGTCCCCAATGCGCTTTATCTTGGCTGACTGAACATTAAGCCTTGAACAAAACTTAATTCTTCCTTGAAGGAAAAAAATAACACTGCATTTCTTTCCTTACTGATGGCTTTCTGCTGGGCCATTCTTTCACTGTCATGAGTTTTAATGGCCACATTTCTGTCAAAGTCAGTGCATCTCTGTAACTCCTTTACTTTTCTTCTGTCATTGGTAAATGCGGTATCACCCAAATAAAATGTAGATATTACTTCTGCTGTTCATTGTTACAGTCCTCAATGGGATGCCTTGTCCACAGGTAACGTGAAGCCAGCTTTAATTAACCCTGTGGACTTGTCTAGCTGTCCCATTTGGGCATCAAAATATTGGTGGTTTAATAGAGGCATTGGCCAACACCATCTTTGGAACTTTCGTGTTGCAGTGTCTGATATAGTCGCATGCAGTACAATTTTATTTTTATTTTATTTTTTTTATTTTACATTTGTTAACCGGGAAAAAAATCCGACTGGATACAATGTCCTTTTTCAGCGGAGGCCCGGGGAGAAAAGCTCCATCATTATACAAAATACAGACATTTCCAAAATTATAATATTACAGAGAGAGAAACAGTCAAAAATCAAACAAACAATCAGGTTGCAAAATTCATTTGTTAACAATGCATATAAGGAAATAAAAAAATGAAGACAATGAACAATTCAGGTAGATAATAGAGACTAGGAAATGTCAGTCAGGAGATGAGCATTGGCAAAGCCAGTGCTTCTGATAGTGGTGAAACAGTTGTTTCTTGAAATGGGGTAGAGAGGTAGAGGAAAGAATACTGGTGGGAAGAGAGTTCAGTGCATCTCCTCCAGTATTGTAAGCTTTGACCATCTTTATGAGTGGTCTGTTTGCAGAACGTAGACTGTTAAGATTAGAGTATAGAAGGACTAGGTTCTGAAGTGAAGGACAATTGTTGGGGTTTTTGAGAATTTTATATACCTCAGTAAGTTGGGTAATTCTAACAAGGTTGGGGAGTTCAATCCATGTTAGGTTTTTGAGGTTGGTGCAAGTGTCATCAGTCTAGTGGTTTGGCCTACCTCCAGAGAATGTTAGTACCCTAAGTACCTACAGAGGAATCTTTTTCTTGTTGTTTTCATAGCAATAATTGTACTGTCGGTGTCGGATACTACTCTGATAAGAAAGTATATGTAAAGAAGAACAATTGTGCAGATTGTGGGAAGAAGCTACTACATGTGGATTTCCACACTGATTGCATGTCCTGCCTAGGTCTAGAGCACATCATGGACTGTTACCCACAATGGAGAGTGAAGTATCTCTGTAAGTATGTAGCTCACAAAAGGGTACATGGCTGGCCTCCTCCTGCTATGCATCACTCACAAGTGGATGCACAGCTGGTCCCTTCCTGCTATGTCATAAGTGAAGGCCCCACAGACCTCTGCCAAAACAGAAGCACCTGGAAAAGTAACATCAGTAGTGATGGGAAAGTGATGACAATGTGACTGATGTAACGGTTTCCCTGGATCTGGACAAAGACCAGGCTTAGTTATAGCTGCTTTTGCTTTCCGGCCTCAGAGTTGAAATCAGCCTAGACTTCTACCACAGCCTCTCTGTAGGATGCCATATCTTTGTTTCCTAAAAGTCCTCCTGAATCTGAGGGTAATGCTATTCAATACTATAAGTCTAAACCTCAAAATACACTCACTCGAGGCACTCCTTAAAATGGAGAACATCGACATCTGTGCAGTGACGGAGACCTGGTTCAAGGCTCCAGAGAGCATCCCTGCATTACCAGGCTATAATTTATACCACACCTTTCGGTCACCTAACCTGGACCGAAACACTAAAGGAGGAGGTGTGTCCATATTCATTAAGGATATCCACACCTCCAGGCTAGTTGCTCAGCATAATGCATCCAAAATTATCCAAGTGCAACTAACACTGGGCAAGACCACAATCCAAATTATGACCAGATATATGCAACAAATATGAATCACGATAAAACAGGGCGGCTCCATATTTCTCAGTTGTACTTATTTTTATCTACATATGTATAGATGTACTCTGTAATTCTTTGTTATTACTTATGTCTACAGTTTCCTGTGTGCATATTAGCTAAGTCAGCATTTATTTTATTCTTGCTTTTATTCTTGATTTTATTAGTGTGATTTTGCTTTAAATTTTTAATGAAGTTTAAACTGAATTTTAATGTTTGGTCCTGGTCTGATATATTAAATTTGTCTTTACATCACTTATCAGTTTTATCGTGATTCAAATTATAACTTGTTACAGATCCCCATCATGCCCCAAGATTCCCACTCCTCATTTCTTGATACACTGGAAAATATTAGGGTACAACCCAACACCCTAATAATGGGAGATTTCAACTACCCCACCATTAACTGGGAAAACTACTCATGTACCAACTCTTTTGCTCAACGTTTTCTGGAATTCATAAATTCCAACACCTTGGATCAACTTATCTACACCTCCACCAGGGGCAGCAATATCCTAGACCTGGTCATTACCGACCAGTGTTCCACACTAGAGTTCAATTCCTCGTTGGTCAGATCCGACCACAAGCTAATCACCCTAGACATCCACATCCCGCCCCCACCCCACATTAGGGAAACCACCATAAAACATTTTTTCCAAAGCCAACTTCACTCTTCTTAAGACAAAAGTGGCAAACTTCACGACACCCATGCAGATGGACAATAGAGGTACGACTGCTGAATCCTTACATGAGTGCATGGATCGTGCTACCCCTAACAGAACCCAGATGCTATCCTCCAAAAAAAGGAAACCAATCTGGTGGTCCCCTGCCATAAACAAACTCTACAACAGAAGAAAGAAACTGTTGCAAAAAAAGAGTAAAATCCCACGATTGGAGGAACTCCCTGGTCAGCCTCAGTAAGAAGTTGAGATACCTCATAAAATCCTCCAAAGCTAGTTACGAAAACAAAATCATGACTGATTCTAAAGACAACCACAAAGCATTCTATAGCTATGTCAAGAATCTCAATGGCAACACTCAGATCTGCTCTGAGTGACAGCACAATGGCACTAAATGCACAGAACCAACTGATATTGCCAACATTCTGACAGATAGGTTCAGTGCTAACTTTACCCCCCCCCCCCCAAAGGGCCCATCTCTGTACCAGAAGAATGCAAAGTTCCTGTAATCATGGCTGCACAGGTAAAAAACACACTCTCCAAAGCCAAGAACACAGCATCCTTGGGACCTGACAACATCCCAGGCTGCATTCTACATGAACTACAGAATGAACTGGCACCCTACCTAAGCACCATGTAAAGTCATAGCCTCACCTTAGGCTTTGTGCCCACTGAATGGCGCACAGCTACGGTTATCCCACTCCACAAAGGGGGAGCCACCACGGACCCTGGGAACTACTACCCCATTAGCCTGATGAGCCTGGTCTGCAAGGCCATGGAATGTATCATCATGGAACTTATAAACAAAGACATTGGTAATCTCGAAACTCTGGACCCCACCCAGTTCGGGTTTGTAAAAGGCAGATCATGTCTCCTAAACCTGAGAGACTTCTTTGAAGCAGCCACCAAAGCCATAGACGAGGGTAAGGTGGTTCACACAGCCTATCTAAATCTCACCAAGGCTTTTGACACCATCCCCCACTCTGGAATTATAGATAAACTCACTAAACTAGGTATAAATCCCTATGTCACAAAATGGGTTGCCAACTGGCTCACTGACAGAACCCACACATTGAAAGTAGCAGACTCCAAATACGACTTCAGACCACTAACAAGTGGAGTACCACAGGGTTCAGTCCTGGGTCCTCTACTGTTTGGTATCTACTTTTCTGGAGTACAGGCTAATACAGAAGGTCTTTGGCTAATGAAGTTTGCATATGACTGCAAACTAGGGCCTCACTGAGACAGATGCCTGGTATCAAAGCCATGGCCTCAAGCTCAATGCCAAAAAGTGCATTGTCATCCCCTTTGGTAAAAACTCTATACCCATGAGCTACCACATAGGTGGTAGCCGACTTAATACCAAAAGTGCGATAAGAGACCTTGGGACACAGGTGGACAGTAGTCTCTCCTTTGATAATCACATCGCCACAGTAGTCAGGAAATCCTTCTACATGGCACACCTCATCACAAAAGTTTTCTCATCCAGGAAAAAAGAGGTCATTGTTCCCCTGTACTAGTCACTCATTAGATCCATTATAGAGTACAATGCCCCTTTTGGTACGTACCTCACAGGACATCTACAACAACTGGTAAGGCCACAGAAATACCTCACAAACAGGATTACTGGTCTCAAACAGATGCCCTATGCAGACCGTCTCAAAAAACTCCAGCTTTACTCCATAGCATATCGCCTACTCCGAAGCGATCTCTGCCTAACATACAAAGCTATGTCAAACCCAGAGTTGTTGGATATGCTCCACTTAAAGAAATCCCAATCCTTCTGAGCTACACTCTCTAGGGACCTAAACCTCGGTACCACAATAAACAGAACATGCTGGAGGGATAGATTCCTGTCCCAGAAACTTCCCATACTCTGGAACAAACTACCTATCTATATCAAACAATGCTCCTCATTAGCACTCTTCAAGAAAAATCTTGATGATTGGATGGGAAATAGAAAATTCAGCCCGCAGATCACCTCTGTGGCTCTGCTCGACAGGGGCACAGGAAAATAATTTTCTTGGGTGGTGAAAGCCAGGGTACCCTTTTGGCTAGGCTTATATAAGCCCTAGTACCTACCTATGAACCTAAGTCACTGAGATGGAAGACTGTTCTGAGGCCTGTCTGAGTTCCCTGACCGCTGGTGATGTGTAATTAGTGAGGGGGGGGACATTATACCCATCCTTGTAGTTCAGGATGAGGTCTCAGTAGACTGAGTGGAGGTCTTGGTTGCCTGACCACAAATCATGCACCCAGTATAATTTCACACAGAAAAAAACAGAGGTCTAAAGCACCAAGCACAAAAACAGATAACTTGCCTCATCTTAAGGTGAGCAGATCTTCAGCCCAATCTATGCCCTATGCTTCTTCAGTGGATTCATTCCAGCTGGCTCAGAACTTTATGAGCCACTCCAAACAGCCAGCTCTGGAAATTTCTGAGGTGTCAGGAATCTCTCCTAAGAGGAGGGTGGTATTTTCATATTGCAGATTTGGTTTACCACCATATTATCGAAACATCAGTAATCGAACGTATACTTTCCGAAAGGAGTGCAGCAGGAAGTCAATTGAGTGAAACATGCGTAGTGTTACTACTGTGAATCAGAACGTCAGTTTGTAATGCATACATTCAACATTTCAAAAGCGACAATAATGCTAGTGGCTGTATATAAACATCATTTGCTTACTGGCATGGTTAGGGACGCGCATGTTTTTTTGGATAAGATACAGAGAATTTCGGGATACAGTAAGTGTTCAGCATAATCTTGTAAATTATGAACTGGACAGCTATATATAATAGCATAATGTTTGTTATACTATATAAATATGTCAAGAGGGAAATTATGAGAAATCTTGTGTTTTCAGATAGCTAACGCAGATACTATGCAGTATTCAACAGGCACTATTGCCAATCACTGTAATACTGAGAAGAGCCAAAAAAGGAAAGGAGATATTATCTGTTGATGGATATAAATATTACTTGGAGAAATGAGTTGGTGTGAAGTTCTATTGGTGTTGCATGAAAAAACATAGGGACAAATGTAAGGGATGATGTGTGACTGAGAGCAGTTGTAATGGACATACATTACAAAGAAGTACAGGTCATTATCATGGGCCAGATCCCTTACAAACAGAGGTTTGTAAGGTGCGTGAGTGAATAAAGAAAATGCTCACCAATCCATTGAAGACCCTTGTAAAATTGTGTCAGAGGTGATGGCGACCACCTCCACATCTGTAGTGAATGAATTACCAAACAGTAAAGCTTTGCAAGCAAGTGTTAGAAGGATTGGGTACAAGAAGAAATTAGCTGTGTTTAAGGATTTGCATTCTTTATCAGATCTACATCCAGAAATGCTTCCTTTTAAAAATGGATCATTCATAGTAGAGCATGGTGTTTGTAATGCTGATGGTATTCAGATAGTAGTAGTGACTACAGAGGATAATTTGAGATTGTTATGCTCCTATGAATTTATTCTCATGGATGGTACATTTCCTATTAGTACAAGAGAGTGTTGTCAGGTTTACACAATTCACTGTCTATTAGATTTCAGTGAAACAAGGAAGATCATACCTGTAGTGTATGGTATATATTACCTAGCAAAACTGAGGAATGCTACAACCAGTTTTGGACTGTAATCCTATCTTTATGTAGTCATTACAGTTTGCATCTAATGCCCCATATAGTCATGCCTGACTTCAAAGGGGAGCTGTAAATGGTATACAGAATAACTTGCCAGGCAGTGTTTGTAAGGGATGTTGGTTTCCTTTTTGCCAAATCAAGCGACATCAAATACAAAGGCTCCATCTAGTTAATTAGTCTGGCAGCAGCATTTCCTTCTCAAGTCTTTGTAAGCGAATTCCAGCACTAGCATTTATAGCACCCTCAGAAATTTCTGCAACATTTTAGTCATTGAAAAGGACATGCCAGTATGTGCACAGGTACTGTGTACGTTTTTAAAGAAAATTATTTGATTGGCAGATCAAGGAGATATGGTATGAGAGGGGTCACATCCCCCATTGTATGAAATCTCTTTTTGGAATTAACATGACACTAGCACACTACGTTATCCCAGAACACAAAACTCAGTAGAAGGATGGCATAGGCTTCTTAGAAGTCTGATGGGCAAGCAAAGGCTATTTATGTTAGACGTGTTGCATGCAATAGAACTAGAACAAAATCACATGGAAGACCTTAAAAGTAGACACCTTTCATGTTTGCCTTCATCTCCTAACAGATGCCGGTTACATGACAAAGAGCAAGCTTTTCAGAGATTGTTAGCTAAGCGGGAGGAAATGACATTACGCGGGTTTGTTACACTAGTGGCTCAACTGTGTTGATTTTAATTTTTGATGTATGCATTCACTTTTTAAGAAAGAAACACTGGTTTAAATAAATAGCACGAAGTTTGGAATGGTGAAAGCGTGATTAAGCAGTTCTTGTAATCTTTTGGTTATGGAAATAGCATGTCACATAAGCAGACTTGAAAAATAATTATGTGGAATTGCTTAAGTACTGTAATACGTATCTTATTTACATTGTTCTAAACTTATGCATTAAGTACTATCTGAACTACTTCAATAAGAAAGCAGTCCATTGGAAATACTTATGGATTTTACAGGTATTTCAAAAACATCGAAATCGACATTCTGTATTTCAGTTTTTCGACATTCTTTTCCCCCGACATTACAAAAAAGGTCTTTTCATTCAGTTATTTAACCATTTGTTCTCCTAGGGTTCAGTTAAACGGTGGTCAACCTGCGGATTCTGACACCCAAGGTTCAGAGGTGGAGGTGCTGGCTTATATAGGGATACCCCTTCTCCTCCCTTTTACGACTTTTGCTACTGAAGACACCTTATCCTCTGCCTTGCCAACAAAGGGTCTTTCCTTTGGGTGCACCTTTCATAAGATGAAGGTGGAGTTCCAGCGAGAGTCCAAGAAATATTCTTATGCCCAGTTAGCATACATAGTCTTTGTGGGCCTGCCAGAACTAAAAGCTTTAGCTGTTCCTCCATTCAACAATGTCCTGAAGAACGCATTCTCCATTTTATCACAGCAGCTGCTTCTCATCCCCGTTTCTAGGAAATCTGACCAGTTTTATCAGATTAAGGATTCCCAAAATTGACTTTAAACAATTCTCTGGCTAATACAGTTGTGATATCCTTGGATTCTATGTGGCTCTATCCTAGTGCCCCATTCTCAGTGCCATAGAGGTTAAGATAATCATCTCCTTTAGGAATAATGCCTAGACCTCTGTTACCCCAGCCTTCACAGCCTTAAACTGTCAGACCTATATGCTTAACTGTCAGCAATCACTGCTGGACAACTGAGGGCTAAGAAAGATGGGTTGCAGATAAGGATCTATAAAATGAGATGCTGCAATTATGTGACCTATCATCCAAGGTTAGAAGGCACTCCACAAAAGTATAAATATGATGCATGGTAGCAGCAACAGAGTCACAGGATGCAGTCTATGCCATGTCATGAGAAGGTAGAGCTCTTAAATGCAACCCCTGGATAAGAAACTCCTCTTTGGACCACTGGTGGAATTGTCTTCAGAAGACTAGAGAAGAAAGGGAAGATCATGCAATCAGTCGTGTGGCTCTTTTTCACTCTCAGGCACCAGGACTTCCTGACTACTGTGGCGATGTGACCATCAAAGGACAGTAGTCTCTCCTTTAATAGTCACATCGCCACTGTAGTCAGGAAGTCCTTCTACGTGGTACACCTCACCATAAAAGGGTTCTCATCCAGGAAAAAAGAGGTCATCATTACCCTCTACTCATCACTCATTAGACCCATTATAGAGTACAACGCCCCTTTTGGAATGTACCTCACAAGACATCTGCAGCAGCTGGAAAAGCCACAGAAGTACCTCACAAAGAGGATTACTGGACTCAAACAAATGCCCTACACTGACCACCTCAAAAAACTCCAGCTTTACTCCGTAGCATATTGTCTACTCAGAGGTGATCTCTGCCTAACATATAAAGCTATGTCAAACCCAGAGCTGTCGGACATGCTACACCTAAAGAAATCCCAATCCCTCCGAGCTACACGCTCTAGGGACCTAAACCTTGTCACCACAATAAACAGGACATGCTGGAGGGATAGATTCCTATCCCAGAGACTTCCCATACTCTGGAACAGGCTAACCATCTATGTCAAGCAAAGTTCTTCATTAGCACTCTTCAAGAAAAATCTTGATGAGTGGATGAGAAATAGGAAATACACCCCGGGGATCACTTCTGTGTCTCTGCTCATCAATGGCACAGGAAAATAACTTTCTTGGGTGGCGTAAGCCAGGGAACCTTGTTGGCTAGGCTTGCGTAGGCCCTTGGGCCGATAGTCTAGTACCTACCTATGAACCTATGAACCTGTACATGTCCTGGCCTCTTTACTCTAAGCAAAGCAAAGGCAATCCCAACATGGGAAAGAAGGTCTAGTGCAGAAAAGAATAACACACAAAGTCTAAGAAAAGTTGCAGTCCTCAGGACCATGACCCCCAAATGGAGCAGCTATGAGTTTCCCAGTTACCCCTACCCCTCTCAAAAATCTCAATCCCAGCCCTTTCCAAACCTAAACCTAGAACATAAAAAATTGGTGTGAGAGAGTGGCACAAAGCACAAATAACAGAAAAAAACCACTCTGCAGCCAATATCCTACAACCACGCCAACTGAAGTGAAAAAATGTTTTAATAAAACACACAAAGCCACAAATCCACAAACAGTACTCCTAGGTCAAGCGCTTTCGTCAATAGACTTCATCAGAACCGTGTGTTTTATTAAAACATTTTTTCACTTCAGTTGGCGTGGTTGTAGGATATTGGCTGCAAACCTAAACCTAGACCATCTTCCTCCTTGACCCCCATGGAGGATAACAGAACATTTAGTACCATTTGTGAAAGAGTGGGAAAATATTACCCAGGCCCGTTACTCTTGAACATTCTGATACAAGCGTACAATATTTGATTTTAAAGTAGACCAATATTAGGAGGTGTCTCACCAATGTTAAAGGATCAGTTATCACTGGTTGTCCCATCTCCTTTAAAAGGCCTGCTGGACCAGAAGGCAATAGAGAAGGTACCAAACAGAGAAAGAAACTACTCAGCATTGTACTCAAGGCAGTGCCTGATGCCCACAAAAGAAGGTACATGGAGATCTATTTTGAATTATTCAAGGATAAACGAGTTCTTGGTTACTACCAAATTCAAAATGATGACTCTTTAGGCCTTCCTAGTTTGCCTGCACCTAAAGGATGCTTTCCATCATAGTCTCATTGCCAGGGTCCACAGCAGATTCATAGGATTCCTAGCAGTGGGAAGATCATTCCCAGTTCACCTCCTTGCCATTTGGATTGTTTATAGCACTGAGGAGATTTGTGAAGTTCCTTGCTCAAATAACAGCATATTGCAGAATATACGTCATACACATCAAGCCTGCCTGGGTGACTACTTGAATCAATCAGACTCTATCTAAATATGAATCTAAATGGCAATGCTCAGATCTGCTCAGAGCAAAAACAGAATGGCATTAAATATACTGATCCCAAGGATATTGCCAACATCCTGGCAGATAGATTCAGTGCCAACTTCACCCCCCTCTCACCCCCTAAATGGCCCATCTCAGTACAGGAAGATTGCCAAATTCCGGTAATAACGGCCACACAGGTAAAAAATGCACTCTCCAAAGCTAAGAATACAGCATCCATGGGACCAGATGACATCCAGGGCTGTGTACTACATGAACTACAATATGAACTGGCACCTCACCTAAGTATCATGTTTAATCATAGCCTCACCTCAGGTTTCATGTCCACTGAGTGGCGCACAGCTACAGTTATCCAACTCCACAAGGGGGGGGATCCACCTTGGATCCTGGAAACTACCGTCCCATCGGTTTGACGAGCCTTATCTGCAAGGCCATGGAGTGTATTATCATGGAAGTTATAAATAAAGACATTGGCAACCTTCAAACACTGGACCCCACTCAGTTTGAGTTTGTGAAGGGCCAATCTTGTCTCCTGAACCTGATTGACTTCTTCAAATCAGTCTCCAGAGCCATGGACAAGGGTAAGGTGGTTCACACAGCCTATCTAGATCTTGCCAAGGCCTTTGAAACCATCCCCCACTCTGGAATCATAGATAAACTTACTAAGCTGGGCATTAATCCCTACATCACCCAATGGGTTGCTAACTGGCTTACTGATAGAGCCCACACTGTAAAACTAGCCGACTCCAAATCCAGCTCCAGACAAGCGACAAGTGGAGCACCTCAGGGTTCAGTCCTGGGACCGCTCTTGTTTGGCATCTACTTCTCTGAAGTACAGGCTAACACTAAGGGACTCTGGCTAACAAAGTTTGCAGATGACTGTAAACTGGGAGCCATTATTGAATCCCCAAATGATGTGGATACTCTACAAAAGGGCCTTACAGAAACAGATGCTTGGTGCCAGAGCCATGGGCTCAAGCTCAATGCCAAGAAATGTATAGTTATCCCCTTTGGGAAAAAACATGTACCCATGAATTACCATGTAGGTGGCAGTACACTAAACACCGAAAGTGTGATAAGAGACTTAGGGACACAGGTGGACAGTGGTCTCACCTTCGATAACCACATCACCACAACAGTCAGGAAATCCTTCTATGTGGCACACCTCATCACTAAAGGCTTTTCATCCATAAAAGAAGAGGTCATTGTCCCACTGTACTCATCCCTCATTAGACCCATTATAGAATACAATGCCCATTTGGTATGTACCTCTCAAGACATCTGCAACAACTAGAAAGGCCGCAGAAATGCCTCACTAAAATAATCACAGGCCTAAAGCAGATGCCCTATGCTGACCACCTTAAAAAACTCCAGCTATACTCTGTCGCATATCATCTACTCAGAGACGATCTCAGCTTAACATACAAGGCCATGTCAAACCCAGAGCTGTTGGACATGCTACACTTAAAGAAATCCCAATCCCTCAGAGCCACACGCTCCAGGGATCTAAACCTTGTTATCAAAATAAACAAAATATTCTGGAGGGATAGGTTCTTGATCCAGAGACTTCCCAGACTCTGGAATAGATTGCCCATACATGTCAAACAGAGTGCCTCTTTGGCCCTCTTCAAAAGGAACCTTGATGATTGCATGGGAGAAAGGAAATTCACCCCGGGGATCACGTCAGTCACACTGCTAGACAGGGTTCCAGGGAAGTAAATAGTGTGAGAAGAAATAGCCAGGGAATTGTTATGGCTAGGCTTGTATAGGCCCTAGGGCTGATAGCCTAGTGCCAACCTATGAACGTATGACTCCATGGAGGAGATTCTGAAGGTCCTGAATTTCACTGTAGCTTGTTTTCAGAGATTGTAACTCCATCTCTCAATGTCCTCAAGTCAAGTAGTCATGGGTCATATGCACAACCAAGGAGAGGAAGATTCACTCATACAGTCTAAGCAGACTGGCAGTGTAGGTTTGGGAGATTGCCTAGGAGTTAGGCCTGATCCTTAAGGGCGCCTTTATCCCATCACAAGAGATTGTTATGACAGACAGGCTGAGCAGATCCTAAATAGACTCGGATGACTGAATGCTGAGCATGGAAGTCTTTCTGGACCTGACCAACAAGTAGGGCTTGCCAGAAGTAAACGTTTTTGCCTCCTCAGAAAACAGGAGACTGAGAATGTTCTGCTACAGGACTGAAGTTTTAGCAGCCTGGAAAACAGATGCCTCTTGAATTGAACAGAACTAGTTCTGTACACTTTCCCTCCTATTTCCTGGTACTTAGAGTATTGCAGAAGATCAAATAGGAGAGGCTAAAAGTCATTCTTATAGCCCTGTTTTGGACCAGGCAGCATTAGATATCCATCTTAAGTCAAATAAGGACAGAACCAAGAATTCTACCTCAGCATGTGGACCTTTTGTCCCAGCAAAAAGGTTTCCTAATGCATCCCAGCTTGACCACTCTAAGAGTAAGATCTTGGATTATTTAGTATTAATTCTTCTATGTTAAATATTATGAGGGAGGCTGGAAGTCCAGTAGAAGGAAATTATACCCAGCACAATAGAAACAGGAAAGGTTCTTCTTTTGGTTTCTTTCTGGAGATCAGGACAAACCTGCAGGCTAAAGTAGACTAGCCCTGAATTATCTGTCAAGCTTTTATACAACACGGATATCTTCAGCATCTTTAAAGGTCACTGTTTCTGCTATCTCAGTCTGCCAACCTGCCTGCCTTCCTTTAGGTCCTACTTTATATTCTCAGGTAGTAGCAAAACAATTTCTAAAAGGAGTCTTTCATCTTAGATCCCCCCAAGAAGAACATTGCTGTACCATGGCACCCCTTCTGTGTTTTAGAGGAACAAACACTGATCCCCACCGAATTAGATGCATTGGTTTCCCTCAGGTACATGTCTTGGAAGACATTGTTTTTAGCAGCTATGACATCTGTGAGGACAATCTCTGAATGCCAAGCACTTTAACTATTTTTAGTTTTTCACAAAGAGAGTGCCCCTTTGTACCAACCCTTCTTTCATGCCTAAACAAGTGATGAACATTTCTTGAATTAGACCATTCACCTCCCTGTGTTTTACCTGAGCTCTTAAACAATGGTGAGGACATTGCATGCTTTTGGAATGCATAGCCAACTGAGATTCTGTTTGGATAAAAATATATATCAGAAAATCAGAACAGATATTTGTGTCATTTGCAAAAGGCAGAGAAAGAAAGCCTGATAATAAATATACATTATAAGACCACTTTATCTGTCATTGCTACTTTGTGTATGGAAAGCTAGTGCCAGGTCATATGAAAGCCCAATAAACTAAAGTCATAACAGCCACCACAGCATTCTTCAGGGGGGTCAATATCCACCACAACATTCATCGGGGGGCATCAGTTCTCACCACAGCATTCATCAGGGGGAGGGGTCTGTACCCATCAAAGTATTCCTCAGGGGCGTGAGTACTCACCACAGTATTCCTCAGGGGTGTGAGTACTCACCACAGCATTCATGGGGGGTGGTCTGTACCTACCACAGCATTCCTCAGAGGCATCAATACTCAACCACAGCATTCCTCAGGGGCATCAGTACTCAACCACAGCATTCCTCAGGGGCATCAGTACTCACAACAGCATTCACTGAGGTGCCTGTTCCCACCACTATATTCCTCATGGGCATGAGTACTCACCACAGTATTCCTCTGGAGCATGAGTACTCGCCACAGTATTCACCAGGGGCATCAGTACTCACCGCAGCATTCATCAGGGGCATCAGTACTCACCACAGCATTCATCAGAGGCATCAGTACTCACCACAGCATTCATCAGGGGCATCAGTACTTGCCACAGCATTCATCAGGAACATCAGTACTTGCCACAGCATTCATCAGGGGCATCAGTACTCACTACAGCATTCATCAGGGGCATCAGTACTTGGCACAGCATTCATCAGGGCATCAGTACTCACCACAACAGTCATCAGGGGCATCAGTACTCAACCAAGAAGTCTAAACCTCAAAATGCACTCTCTCGAGGCACTCCTAAAAATGGAGAACATCGATATCTGTGCAGTAACTGAGACCTGGTTCAAGGCTCCAGAGAGCACCCCTGCAATACCAGGCTACAACTCTTACCACACTTTTCGGCCACCAAACCAGGACCGAAACACTAAAGGTGGAGGAGTGTCAATATTCACCAAGGATATTCACATCACCAGGCTAGTTGGCCAACACAATGTGTCTGAAATTCTCCAAGTGCAACTAACACTAGGTAAGACTGCAATCCAAATTGTAGCTTGCTACAGATCCCCACCATACCCAAGATTCTCACTACACCTTTTTAAACATACTGGAAAATATTAAGATAGAACCAAACACCCTAATACTGGGTGATTTTAACTACCCTGCCATTAACTGGGAAAACTACTCGTGTCCCAACACCTTTGCGCAACGGTTCTTGGAATTCATAAATTCCACCGCCCTGGATCACCTAATCCATAGTCCCACCAGGGCTCAATATCCTAGACCTGGTCATTACCAACATGGCAAATCAATGCTGCATACCTATGGTCACGCCCTCGTTAGTCAGGTCTGACCATAAGCGAATCACCCTTAACATCCACATCCCACCCCACCCCCAGTAAAAGAACCACCATAAAAAACTTCTCCAAAGCCAACTTCATGCTACTCAAGTCAGAAGTGACAAACTTCATGACACCCATGCAGATGGGAACTGAAAGTTCAACTGCTGCATCCTACACTAAGGCACTGTACGAGCACATCCACTCATGCATGAATCGTGCCATCCCAAATAGAACCAAAATGCTCTCATCCAAAAAAAGGAAGCTAATCTGGTGGTCCCCTGCCATAAACAAACTTTACAATAAAGGAAGAAACGTTTGCAGAAAAGAGGAAAATCCCAGGATGCAAAAAACCCCCTTACTAGCCTCAGTAAGAAACTGAGATGCCTCATAAAATCCTCCAAAGCTAGTTATGAAAATAAAATTGCCAAAGATTCCAAAGACAACCACAAAGCATTCTATAACTATGTCAAGAATCTAAATGGCAATTCTCAGATCTGCTCTGAGCTAAAACAGAATGGCAATAAACATACTGATCCAAAGGATATTGCCAATATCCTGGCAAATCGATTCAGTGCCAACTTCACCCCCCTCTCACCCCCTAAATGGCCCATCTCAATACCGGAAGATTGCCAAATTCCAGTAATAACGGCCACACAGGTACAAAATGCACTCTCTAAAGCCAAGAATACAGCATCCATGGGACCAGATGACATCCCGGGCTGTGTACTACATGAACTACAATATGAACTGGCACCTCACCTAAGTGTCATGTTTAATCATAGCCTCACCTCAGGTTTCATGCCCACTGAGTGGCGCAGAGCTGCAGTTATCCCAATCCACAAGGGGGGATCCACCTTGGATCCGGAAACTACCGTCCCATCAGTCTGACAAGCCTTATCTGCAAGGCCATGGAGCGTATTATCATGGAACTTATAAACAAAGACATTGGCAACCTTCAAACACTGGACCCCACCCAGTTTGGGTTTGTGGAGGGCGATCTTGTCTCCTGAACCTGATTGACTTCTTTGAATCAGTCTCGGAGCCATGGACAAGGGTAAGGTGGTCCACACAGCCTATCTAGACATTGCCAAGGCCTTTGACACCATCCCCCACTCTGGAATCATAGATAAACTTACTAAGTTTGGTATTAATCCCTATGTCACCCAATGGGTTGCTAAATGGCTTACTGATAGAACCCACACTGTAAAAGTAGCCGACTCAAGACAAGTGACAAGTGGAGTACCTCAGGGTTCAGTCCTGGGGCTGCTCTTGTTTGGCATCTACTTCTCTGAAGTACAGGTCAACACTAAGGGACTCTGGCTAACAAAGTTTGCAGATGACTGCAAACTGGGAGCCATTATTGAATCCCAAATGATGTGGATACTCTACAAAAGGGCCTTACAGAAACAGATGCTTGGTGCCAGAGCCATGGGCTCAAGCTCAATGCCAAGAAATGTATTGTTATCCCCTTTGGGAAAAAAACATGTATCCATGAATTACCATATAGGTGGCAGTACACTAAACACAGAAAGTGTGATAAGAGACTTAGGGACACAGGTGGACAGTGGTCTCACCTTCGATAACCACATTGCCACAACAGTCAGGAAATCCTTCTATGTGGCACACCTCATCACGAATGGCTTTTCATCCAGAAAAAAGGAGGTCATTGTCCCACTGTACTCATCCTTCATTAGACCCATTATAGAATACAACGCCCCATTTGGTATGTACCTCTCAAGACATCTGCAACAACTGGAAAGGCCTCAGAAATACCTCACTAAATGAATCACAGGCCTAAAGCAGATGCCCTACGCTGACCGCCTTAAAAAACTCCAGCTATACTCTGTCGCATATCGTCTACTCAGAGGCGATCTCTGCTTAACACACAAGGCCATGTCAAACCCAGAGCTGTTGGACATGCTACACTTAAAGAAATCCCAATCCCTCAGAGCTACACACTCCAGGGATCTAAACCTTGTCATCACAATAAACAAAACATGCTGGAGGGATAGGTTCCTGACCCAGAGACTCCCCAGACTCTGGAATAGATTGCCCATACCTGTCAAGCAGAGTGCCTCTTTGGACCTCTTCAAGAGGAACCTTGACGTTTGGATGGGAGAAAGGAAATTCACCCCAGGGATCACGTCAATTAAGCCCTGCTAGACAGGGGTCCAGGAAAGTAAATAATGTGGGAAGAAATAGCCAGGGAATTGTTATGGCTAGGCTTGTATAGGCCCTAGGGCTGATAGCCTAGTACCAACCTATGAACCTATGAACCTATGAAACATAGCATTCATCAGGGGCATCAGTACTCACCACAGCATTCATCAGGGGCATCAGTTCTTGCCACAGCATTCATCAGGGCATCAGTACTCACCACAACATTCATCAGAGGCATCAGTACTCAACCACAGCATTCATCTGGGATGTCAGTACTCACCACAGCATTCATCAGAGGTGTCAGTACTCACCACAGTATTTTTGAGGGGGGTTCAGTACCCACCACAACATTCCTCAGGGTGGGCAGTACCCACAAAAGCATTCCTCAGGGGGGAGTGTTAGAACCACTGCAGCAATCCTCAGCTTGGTTAGTATCCACAGCAGCACGATACACAGAGAGTGGGTTGTCATGGGTGGGCCTCCTTGTTAGGTGGACACCCCCATTCTTTGGACTATTCGTGTTCTGGCACTTGGGGCAAACTCCTTGTCCAGGCAGGATAAGAAATAGTCAAAGATGGCATGAACCAACCAACCATTTACAACAACATCCTGATATCCAAGTGGGAGGAGTCAGCTGAGGTCACTGAGACTAGGGACAGCTCTGAAAGTTGGGCTAGTCTCAGCTACCTGTAGGCAGGCTATCCCTTTTTATGAGAACTGGAACAGTGAATGTACTCAAACATCAACATTTAAGTCATTGGGAGGGTGTTTGCCTTACAAACACAAGGTACAGGGTTTGAGTCTCACAAGGGATAATCGGCTAGGCTTAAAATGGCTCGCAAGGGCAGTTAGCTTAGTACTAACCTATGAACCTATGAACTACTATACTTTCTTTTCTCAGATGTGAAACAAATGTGATTATGTATATGTCTCTAGAAAATATACCTTACTGAACATGCCTGCTATGTGCAAGTCCTCACCTGGTTTGTGCTTTGCATTCAGTTAAACTTAAGTAGATTAATATCCTCTGCCATCTCAGAACTGCTTTGTATTAAGAAACATCCTCAGCAGTCTTAGAAGTTCTTCATGCCAAGATTTTCTAAAGATAATGTCGTTTGTGACTGAGCATTAGTTTTTTGCATCTGAAAGTTTCAGCTACCATACACAGATTTTGAACATTTTTGAAAATGTTTACTATTAACAAAAACAGACAGTTAATGCTCCATCCAGTTAAGATGCTTGTAATCAAGGGGTTCTGGATTTGACTTCTTCCACCTACATTGGCCTACTGTGTG